>NC_064623.1:178728571-179078015 GCF_023898315.1 Schistocerca nitens
CATCGTTACTTTTGAAAGGGGTTTCTAGAAGTTGCTGATTTGATTCTGCTGGTGACGAAGCATTGGCTACCTCAAGAGAGTCATAGAGATTCCTGTCAGTTCTTCACCCAAATACACATTTTTTAGATATTCTTTCCAGTCTGCCTGATAGCTACGCCACTAGTTGTGTATCTTAAGAGTCATTGTAACTTTTGCCAGGGGTTTCTTGAAGTTGCTGATGTGATTATGCTGGTGACGAGGCATTGGCTACCCTATGAGTGTCATAGTGATTCCTGCTAGTTGCTCACCCAAATACACATTTTTTTGATACTTTGGCCAGTCTGCCTCAAGTGACACCCCACTAGCTGTGTATCTTATGAGAAGCTTCGTTACCTTTGCAAGCGGTTTCTTGAAGTTGGTGATGCGATTATGTTGGTGACGAGGCATTGACTACCTTAAGACAGTCATAGTGCTTTCTGCCAGTTGCTCACCCAAATACACATTTTGAGATACTGTGGCCAGTCTGCCTGAAGCGATACGCCACTAGTTGTGTATCTTAAGAGAAACATCGTTACTCTTGCCAGTGGTTTCTTGACTTTGAAGATGTGATTATACTGGTGACGAGATATTGGTTACCCTAAGAGAGTCACAGTGTTTCGTGCCAGTTGCTCACCCAAATACACATTTTTTAGATACTGTTTCCAGTGTGCCTGAAGCGATACGCCACTAGTTGAGTATCTTAAGAGAAACATCGTTACTTTTGCCAGGGGTTTATAGAAGTTGCTGATTTGATTCTGCTGGTGACGAGGCATTGGCTACCTCAAGAGAGTCATAGAGATTCCTGCCAGTTCTTCACCCAAATACACATTTTTTAGATACTCATTCCAGTCTGCCTGATAGCTACGCCACTAGTTGTGCATCTTAAGAGTCATTGTAACTTTTGCCAGGGGTTTCTTGAAGTTGCTGATGTGATTATGCTGGTGACGAGGCATTGGCTACCCTATGAGTGTCATAGTGATTCCTGCTAGTTGCTCACCCAAATACACATTATTTTGATACTTTGGCCAGTCTGCCTCAAGTGACACCCCACTAGCTGCGTATCTTATGAGAAGCTTCGTTACCTTTGCAAGCGGTTTCTTGAAGTTGGTGATGTGATTATGTTGGTGACGAGGCATTGGCTACCTTAAGAGAGTCATAGTGCTTTCTGCCAGTTGCTCACACAAATACAAATTTTGAGATACTGTGGCCAGTCTGCCTGAAGCGATACGCCACTAGTTGTGTATCTTAAGAGAAACATCGTTACTCTTGCCAGCGGTTTCTTGACTTTGAAGATGTGATTATACTGGTGACTAGATATTGGCTACCCTAAGAGAGTCACAGTGTTTCCTGCCAGTTGCTCACCCAAATACACATTTTTTAGATACTGTTTCCAGTGCGCCTGAAGCGATACGCCACTAGTTGTGTATCTTAAGAGAAACATCGTTACTTTTGAAAGGGGTTTCTAGAAGTTGCTGATTTGATTCTGCTGGTGACGAGGCATTGGCTACCTCATGAGAGTCATAGAGATTCCTGCAAGTTCTTCACCCAAATACACATTTTTTAGATACTCATTCCAGTCTGCCTGATAGCTACGCCACTAGTTGTGCATCTTAAGAGTCATTGTAACTTTTGCCAGGGGTTTCTTGAAGTTGCTGATGTGATTATGCTGGTGACGAGGCATTGGCTATGCTATGAGTGTCATAGTGATTCCTGCTAGTTGCTCACCCAAATACACATTTTTTTGATACTTTGGCCAGTCTGCCTCAAGTGACACCCCACTAGCTGTGTATCTTATGAGAAGCTTCGTTACCTTTGCAAGCGGTTTCTTGAAGTTGGTGATGTGATTATGTTGGTGACGAGGCATTGGCTACCTTAAGAGAGTCATAGTGCTTTCTGCCAGTTGCTCACACAAATACAAATTTTGAGATACTGTGGCCAGTCTGCCTGAAGCGATACGCCACTAGTTGTGTATCTTAAGAGAAACATCGTTACTCTTGCCAGCGGTTTCTTGACTTTGAAGATGTGATTATACTGGTGACTAGATATTGGCTACCCTAAGAGAGTCACAGTGTTTCCTGCCAGTTGCTCACCCAAATACACATTTTTTAGATACTGTTTCCAGTGTGCCTGAAGCGATACGCCACTAGTTGTGTATCTTAAGAGAAACATCGTTACTTTTGAAAGGGGTTTCTAGAAGTTGCTGATTTGATTCTGCTGGTGACGAAGCATTGGCTACCTCAAGAGAGTCATAGAGATTCCTGTCAGTTCTTCACCCAAATACACATTTTTTAGATATTCTTTCCAGTCTGCCTGATAGCTACGCCACTAGTTGTGTATCTTAAGAGTCATTGTAACTTTTGCCAGGGGTTTTTTGAAGTTGCTGATGTGATTATGCTGGTGACGAGGCATTGGCTACCCTATGAGTGTCATAGTGATTCCTGCTAGTTGCTCACCCAAATACACATTTTTTTGATACTTTGGCCAGTCTGCCTCAAGTGACACCCCACTAGCTGTGTATCTTATGAGAAGCTTCGTTACCTTTGCAAGCGGTTTCTTGAAGTTGGTGATGCGATTATGTTGGTGACGAGGCATTGACTACCTTAAGACAGTCATAGTGCTTTCTGCCAGTTGCTCACCCAAATACACATTTTGAGATACTGTGGCCAGTCTGCCTGAAGCGATACGCCACTAGTTGTGTATCTTAAGAGAAACATCGTTACTCTTGCCAGTGGTTTCTTGACTTTCAAGATGTGATTATACTGGTGACGAGATATTGGTTACCCTAAGAGAGTCACAGTGTTTCGTGCCAGTTGCTCACCCAAATACACATTTTTTAGATACTGTTTCCAGTGTGCCTGAAGCGATACGCCACTAGTTGAGTATCTTAAGAGAAACATCGTTACTTTTGCCAGGGGTTTATAGAAGTTGCTGATTTGATTCTGCTGGTGACGAGGCATTGGCTACCTCAAGAGAGTCATAGAGATTCCTGCCAGTTCTTCACCCAAATACACATTTTTTAGATACTCATTCCAGTCTGCCTGATAGCTACGCCACTAGTTGTGCATCTTAAGAGTCATTGTAACTTTTGCCAGGGGTTTCTTGAAGTTGCTGATGTGATTATGCTGGTGACGAGGCATTGGCTACCCTATGAGTGTCATAGTGATTCCTGCTAGTTGCTCACCCAAATACACATTATTTTGATACTTTGGCCAGTCTGCCTCAAGTGACACCCCACTAGCTGCGTATCTTATGAGAAGCTTCGTTACCTTTGCAAGCGGTTTCTTGAAGTTGGTGATGTGATTATGTTGGTGACGAGGCATTGGCTACCTTAAGAGAGTCATAGTGCTTTCTGCCAGTTGCTCACACAAATACAAATTTTGAGATACTGTGGCCAGTCTGCCTGAAGCGATACGCCACTAGTTGTGTATCTTAAGAGAAACATCGTTACTCTTGCCAGCGGTTTCTTGACTTTGAAGATGTGATTATACTGGTGACTAGATATTGGCTACCCTAAGAGAGTCACAGTGTTTCCTGCCAGTTGCTCACCCAAATACACATTTTTTAGATACTGTTTCCAGTGCGCCTGAAGCGATACGCCACTAGTTGTGTATCTTAAGAGAAACATCGTTACTTTTGAAAGGGGTTTCTAGAAGTTGCTGATTTGATTCTGCTGGTGACGAGGCATTGGCTACCTCATGAGAGTCATAGAGATTCCTGCAAGTTCTTCACCCAAATACACATTTTTTAGATACTCATTCCAGTCTGCCTGATAGCTACGCCACTAGTTGTGCATCTTAAGAGTCATTGTAACTTTTGCCAGGGGTTTCTTGAAGTTGCTGATGTGATTATGCTGGTGACGAGGCATTGGCTATCCTATGAGTGTCATAGTGATTCCTGCTAGTTGCTCACCCAAATACACATTTTTTTGATACTTTGGCCAGTCTGCCTCAAGTGACACCCCACTAGCTGTGTATCTTATGAGAAGCTTCGTTACCTTTGCAAGCGGTTTCTTGAAGTTGGTGATGTGATTATGTTGGTGACGAGGCATTGGCTACCTTAAGAGAGTCATAGTGCTTTCTGCCAGTTGCTCACACAAATACAAATTTTGAGATACTGTGGCCAGTCTGCCTGAAGCGATACGCCACTAGTTGTGTATCTTAAGAGAAACATCGTTACTCTTGCCAGCGGTTTCTTGACTTTGAAGATGTGATTATACTGGTGACTAGATATTGGCTACCCTAAGAGAGTCACAGTGTTTCCTGCCAGTTGCTCACCCAAATACACATTTTTTAGATACTGTTTCCAGTGTGCCTGAAGCGATACGCCACTAGTTGTGTATCTTAAGAGAAACATCGTTACTTTTGAAAGGGGTTTCTAGAAGTTGCTGATTTGATTCTGCTGGTGACGAAGCATTGGCTACCTCAAGAGAGTCATAGAGATTCCTGTCAGTTCTTCACCCAAATACACATTTTTTAGATATTCTTTCCAGTCTGCCTGATAGCTACGCCACTAGTTGTGTATCTTAAGAGTCATTGTAACTTTTGCCAGGGGTTTCTTGAAGTTGCTGATGTGATTATGCTGGTGACGAGGCATTGGCTACCCTATGAGTGTCATAGTGATTCCTGCTAGTTGCTCACCCAAATACACATTTTTTTGATACTTTGGCCAGTCTGCCTCAAGTGACACCCCACTAGCTGTGTATCTTATGAGAAGCTTCGTTACCTTTGCAAGCGGTTTCTTGAAGTTGGTGATGCGATTATGTTGGTGACGAGGCATTGACTACCTTAAGACAGTCATAGTGCTTTCTGCCAGTTGCTCACCCAAATACACATTTTGAGATACTGTGGCCAGTCTGCCTGAAGCGATACGCCACTAGTTGTGTATCTTAAGAGAAACATCGTTACTCTTGCCAGTGGTTTCTTGACTTTCAAGATGTGATTATACTGGTGACGAGATATTGGTTACCCTAAGAGAGTCACAGTGTTTCGTGCCAGTTGCTCACCCAAATACACATTTTTTAGATACTGTTTCCAGTGTGCCTGAAGCGATACGCCACTAGTTGAGTATCTTAAGAGAAACATCGTTACTTTTGCCAGGGGTTTATAGAAGTTGCTGATTTGATTCTGCTGGTGACGAGGCATTGGCTACCTCAAGAGAGTCATAGAGATTCCTGCCAGTTCTTCACCCAAATACACATTTTTTAGATACTCATTCCAGTCTGCCTGATAGCTACGCCACTAGTTGTGCATCTTAAGAGTCATTGTAACTTTTGCCAGGGGTTTCTTGAAGTTGCTGATGTGATTATGCTGGTGACGAGGCATTGGCTACCCTATGAGTGTCATAGTGATTCCTGCTAGTTGCTCACCCAAATACACATTATTTTGATACTTTGGCCAGTCTGCCTCAAGTGACACCCCACTAGCTGCGTATCTTATGAGAAGCTTCGTTACCTTTGCAAGCGGTTTCTTGAAGTTGGTGATGTGATTATGTTGGTGACGAGGCATTGGCTACCTTAAGAGAGTCATAGTGCTTTCTGCCAGTTGCTCACACAAATACAAATTTTGAGATACTGTGGCCAGTCTGCCTGAAGCGATACGCCACTAGTTGTGTATCTTAAGAGAAACATCGTTACTCTTGCCAGCGGTTTCTTGACTTTGAAGATGTGATTATACTGGTGACTAGATATTGGCTACCCTAAGAGAGTCACAGTGTTTCCTGCCAGTTGCTCACCCAAATACACATTTTTTAGATACTGTTTCCAGTGCGCCTGAAGCGATACGCCACTAGTTGTGTATCTTAAGAGAAACATCGTTACTTTTGAAAGGGGTTTCTAGAAGTTGCTGATTTGATTCTGCTGGTGACGAGGCATTGGCTACCGCATGAGAGTCATAGAGATTCCTGCAAGTTCTTCACCCAAATACACATTTTTTAGATACTCATTCCAGTCTGCCTGATAGCTACGCCACTAGTTGTGCATCTTAAGAGTCATTGTAACTTTTGCCAGGGGTTTCTTGAAGTTGCTGATGTGATTATGCTGGTGACGAGGCATTGGCTATCCTATGAGTGTCATAGTGATTCCTGCTAGTTGCTCACCCAAATACACATTTTTTTGATACTTTGGCCAGTCTGCCTCAAGTGACACCCCACTAGCTGTGTATCTTATGAGAAGCTTCGTTACCTTTGCAAGCGGTTTCTTGAAGTTGGTGATGTGATTATGTTGGTGACGAGGCATTGGCTACCTTAAGAGAGTCATAGTGCTTTCTGCCAGTTGCTCACACAAATACAAATTTTGAGATACTGTGGCCAGTCTGCCTGAAGCGATACGCCACTAGTTGTGTATCTTAAGAGAAACATCGTTACTCTTGCCAGCGGTTTCTTGACTTTGAAGATGTGATTATACTGGTGACTAGATATTGGCTACCCTAAGAGAGTCACAGTGTTTCCTGCCAGTTGCTCACCCAAATACACATTTTTTAGATACTGTTTCCAGTGTGCCTGAAGCGATACGCCACTAGTTGTGTATCTTAAGAGAAACATCGTTACTTTTGAAAGGGGTTTCTAGAAGTTGCTGATTTGATTCTGCTGGTGACGAAGCATTGGCTACCTCAAGAGAGTCATAGAGATTCCTGTCAGTTCTTCACCCAAATACACATTTTTTAGATATTCTTTCCAGTCTGCCTGATAGCTACGCCACTAGTTGTGTATCTTAAGAGTCATTGTAACTTTTGCCAGGGGTTTCTTGAAGTTGCTGATGTGATTATGCTGGTGACGAGGCATTGGCTACCCTATGAGTGTCATAGTGATTCCTGCTAGTTGCTCACCCAAATACACATTTTTTTGATACTTTGGCCAGTCTGCCTCAAGTGACACCCCACTAGCTGTGTATCTTATGAGAAGCTTCGTTACCTTTGCAAGCGGTTTCTTGAAGTTGGTGATGCGATTATGTTGGTGACGAGGCATTGACTACCTTAAGACAGTCATAGTGCTTTCTGCCAGTTGCTCACCCAAATACACATTTTGAGATACTGTGGCCAGTCTGCCTGAAGCGATACGCCACTAGTTGTGTATCTTAAGAGAAACATCGTTACTCTTGCCAGTGGTTTCTTGACTTTCAAGATGTAATTATACTGGTGACGAGATATTGGTTACCCTAAGAGAGTCACAGTGTTTCGTGCCAGTTGCTCACCCAAATACACATTTTTTAGATACTGTTTCCCAGTGTGCCTGAAGCGATACGCCACTAGTTGAGTATCTTAAGAGAAACATCGTTACTTTTGCCAGGGGTTTATAGAAGTTGCTGATTTGATTCTGCTGGTGACGAGGCATTGGCTACCTCAAGAGAGTCATAGAGATTCCTGCCAGTTCTTCACCCAAATACACATTTTTTAGATACTCATTCCAGTCTGCCTGATAGCTACGCCACTAGTTGTGCATCTTAAGAGTCATTGTAACTTTTGCCAGGGGTTTCTTGAAGTTGCTGATGTGATTATGCTGGTGACGAGGCATTGGCTACCCTATGAGTGTCATAGTGATTCCTGCTAGTTGCTCACCCAAATACACATTTTTTTGATACTTTGGCCAGTCTGCCTCAAGTGACACCCCACTAGCTGCGTATCTTATGAGAAGCTTCGTTACCTTTGCAAGCGGTTTCTTGAAGTTGGTGATGTGATTATGTTGGTGACGAGGCATTGGCTACCTTAAGAGAGTCATAGTGCTTTCTGCCAGTTGCTCACACAAATACAAATTTTGAGATACTGTGGCCAGTCTGCCTGAAGCGATACGCCACTAGTTGTGTATCTTAAGAGAAACATCGTTACTCTTGCCAGCGGTTTCTTGACTTTGAAGATGTGATTATACTGGTGACTAGATATTGGCTACCCTAAGAGAGTCACAGTGTTTCCTGCCAGTTGCTCACCCAAATACACATTTTTTTGATACTGTTTCCAGTGCGCCTGAAGCGATACGCCACTAGTTGTGTATCTTAAGAGAAACATCGTTACTTTTGAAAGGGGTTTCTAGAAGTTGCTGATTTGATTCTGCTGGTGACGAGGCATTGGCTACCTCATGAGAGTCATAGAGATTCCTGTCAGTTCTTCACCCAAATACACATTTTTTAGATATTCTTTCCAGTCTGCCTGATAGCTACGCCACTAGTTGTGTATCTTAAGAGTCATTGTAACTTTTGCCAGGGGTTTCTTGAAGTTGCTGATGTGATTATGCTGGTGACGAGGCATTGGCTACCCTATGAGTGTCATAGTGATTCCTGCTAGTTGCTCACCCAAATACACATTTTTTTGATACTTTGGCCAGTCTGCCTCAAGTGACACCCCACTAGCTGTGTATCTTATGAGAAGCTTCGTTACCTTTGCAAGCGGTTTCTTGAAGTTGGTGATGCGATTATGTTGGTGACGAGGCATTGACTACCTTAAGACAGTCATAGTGCTTTCTGCCAGTTGCTCACCCAAATACACATTTTGAGATACTGTGGCCAGTCTGCCTGAAGCGATACGCCACTAGTTGTGTATCTTAAGAGAAACATCGTTACTCTTGCCAGTGGTTTCTTGACTTTCAAGATGTGATTATACTGGTGACAAGATATTGGTTACCCTAAGAGAGTCACAGTGTTTCGTGCCAGTTGCTCACCCAAATACACATTTTTTAGATACTGTTTCCAGTGTGCCTGAAGCGATACGCCACTAGTTGAGTATCTTAAGAGAAACATCGTTACTTTTGCCAGGGGTTTATAGAAGTTGCTGATTTGATTCTGCTGGTGACGAGGCATTGGCTACCTCAAGAGAGTCATAGAGATTCCTGCCAGTTCTTCACCCAAATACACATTTTTTAGATACTCATTCCAGTCTGCCTGATAGCTACGCCACTAGTTGTGCATCTTAAGAGTCATTGTAACTTTTGCCAGGGGTTTCTTGAAGTTGCTGATGTGATTATGCTGGTGACGAGGCATTGGCTACCCTATGAGTGTCATAGTGATTCCTGCAAGTTGCTCACCCAAATACACATTTTTTTGATACTTTGGCCAGTCTGCCTCAAGTGACACCCCACTAGCTGTGTATCTTATGAGAAGCTTCGTTACCTTTGCAAGCGGTTTCTTGATGTTGGTGATGTGATTATGTTGGTGACGAGGCATTGGCTACCTTAAGAGAGTCATAGTGCTTTCTGCCAGTTGCTCACACAAATACAAATTTTGAGATACTGTGGCCAGTCTGCCTGAAGCGATACGCCACTAGTTGTGTATCTTAAGAGAAACATCGTTACTCTTGCCAGCGGTTTCTTGACTTTGAAGATGTGATTATACTGGTGACTAGATATTGGCTACCCTAAGAGAGTCACAGTGTTTCCTGCCAGTTGCTCACCCAAATACACATTTTTTAGATACTGTTTCCAGTGTGCCTGAAGCGATACGCCACTAGTTGTGTATCTTAAGAGAAACATCGTTACTTTTGAAAGGGGTTTCTAGAAGTTGCTGATTTGATTCTGCTGGTGACGAGGCATTGGCTACCTCAAGAGAGTCATAGAGATTCCTGCCAGTTCTTCACCCAAATACACATTTTTTAGATACTCATTCCAGTCTGCCTGATAGCTACGCCACTAGTTGTGCATCTTAAGAGTCATTGTAACTTTTGCCAGGGGTTTCTTGAAGTTGCTGATGTGATTATGCTGGTGACGAGGCATTGGCTACCCTATGAGTGTCATAGTGATTCCTGCTAGTTGCTCACCCAAATACACATTTTTTTGATACTTTGGCCAGTCTGCCTCAAGTGACACCCCACTAGCTGCGTATCTTATGAGAAGCTTCGTTACCTTTGCAAGCGGTTTCTTGAAGTTGGTGATGTGATTATGTTGGTGACGAGGCATTGGCTACCTTAAGAGAGTCATAGTGCTTTCTGCCAGTTGCTCACACAAATACAAATTTTGAGATACTGTGGCCAGTCTGCCTGAAGCGATACGCCACTAGTTGTGTATCTTAAGAGAAACATCGTTACTCTTGCCAGCGGTTTCTTGACTTTGAAGATGTGATTATACTGGTGACTAGATATTGGCTACCCTAAGAGAGTCACAGTGTTTCCTGCCAGTTGCTCACCCAAATACACATTTTTTAGATACTGTTTCCAGTGTGCCTGAAGCGATACGCCACTAGTTGTGTATCTTAAGAGAAACATCGTTACTTTTGAAAGGGGTTTCTAGAAGTTGCTGATTTGATTCTGCTGGTGACGAGGCATTGGCTACCTCAAGAGAGTCATAGAGATTCCTGCCAGTTCTTCACCCAAATACACATTTTTTAGATACTCATTCCAGTCTGCCTGATAGCTACGCCACTAGTTGTGCATCTTAAGAGTCATTGTAACTTTTGCCAGGGGTTTCTTGAAGTTGCTGATGTGATTATGCTGGTGACGAGGCATTGGCTACCCTATGAGTGTCATAGTGATTCCTGCTAGTTGCTCACCCAAATACACATTTTTTTGATACTTTGGCCAGTCTGCCTCAAGTGACACCCCACTAGCTGCGTATCTTATGAGAAGCTTCGTTACCTTTGCAAGCGGTTTCTTGAAGTTGGTGATGTGATTATGTTGGTGACGAGGCATTGGCTACCTTAAGAGAGTCATAGTGCTTTCTGCCAGTTGCTCACACAAATACAAATTTTGAGATACTGTGGCCAGTCTGCCTGAAGCGATACGCCACTAGTTGTGTATCTTAAGAGAAACATCGTTACTCTTGCCAGCGGTTTCTTGACTTTGAAGATGTGATTATACTGGTGACTAGATATTGGCTACCCTAAGAGAGTCACAGTGTTTCCTGCCAGTTGCTCACCCAAATACCCATTTTTTAGATACTGTTTCCAGTGCGCCTGAAGCGATACGCCACTAGTTGTGTATCTTAAGAGAAACATCGTTACTTTTGAAAGGGGTTTCTAGAAGTTGCTGATTTGATTCTGCTGGTGACGAAGCATTGGCTACCTCAAGAGAGTCATAGAGATTCCTGTCAGTTCTTCACCCAAATACACATTTTTTAGATATTCTTTCCAGTCTGCCTGATAGCTACGCCACTAGTTGTGTATCTTAAGAGTCATTGTAACTTTTGCCAGGGGTTTCTTGAAGTTGCTGATGTGATTATGCTGGTGACGAGGCATTGGCTACCCTATGAGTGTCATAGTGATTCCTGCTAGTTGCTCACCCAAATACACATTTTTTTGATACTTTGGCCAGTCTGCCTCAAGTGACACCCCACTAGCTGTGTATCTTATGAGAAGCTTCGTTACCTTTGCAAGCGGTTTCTTGAAGTTGGTGATGTGATTATGTTGGTGACGAGGCATTGGCTACTTTAAGAGAGTCATAGTGCTTTCTGCCAGTTGCTCACACAAATACAAATTTTGAGATACTGTGGCCAGTCTGCCTGAAGCGATACGCCACTAGTTGTGTATCTTAAGAGAAACATCGTTACTCTTGCCAGCGGTTTCTTGACTTTGAAGATGTGATTATACTGGTGACTAGATATTGGCTACCCTAAGAGAGTCACAGTGTTTCCTGCCAGTTGCTCACCCAAATACACATTTTTTAGATACTGTTTCCAGTGTGCCTGAAGCGATACGCCACTAGTTGTGTATCTTAAGAGAAACATCGTTACTTTTGAAAGGGGTTTCTAGAAGTTGCTGATTTGATTCTGCTGGTGACGAAGCATTGGCTACCTCAAGAGAGTCATAGAGATTCCTGTCAGTTCTTCACCCAAATACACATTTTTTAGATATTCTTTCCAGTCTGCCTGATAGCTACGCCACTAGTTGTGTATCTTAAGAGTCATTGTAACTTTTGCCAGGGGTTTCTTGAAGTTGCTGATGTGATTATGCTGGTGACGAAGCATTGGCTACCCTATGAGTGTCATAGTGATTCCTGCTAGTTGCTCACCCAAATACACATTTTTTTGATACTTTGGCCAGTCTGCCTCAAGTGACACCCCACTAGCTGTGTATCTTATGAGAAGCTTCGTTACCTTTGCAAGCGGTTTCTTGAAGTTGGTGATGTGATTATGTTGGTGACGAGGCATTGGCTACTTTAAGAGAGTCATAGTGCTTTCTGCCAGTTGCTCACACAAATACAAATTTTGAGATACTGTGGCCAGTCTGCCTGAAGCGATACGCCACTAGTTGTGTATCTTAAGAGAAACATCGTTACTCTTGCCAGCGGTTTCTTGACTTTGAAGATGTGATTATACTGGTGACTAGATATTGGCTACCCTAAGAGAGTCACAGTGTTTCCTGCCAGTTGCTCACCCAAATACACATTTTTTAGATACTGTTTCCAGTGTGCCTGAAGCGATACGCCACTAGTTGTGTATCATAAGAGAAACATCGTTACTTTTGAAAGGGGTTTCTAGAAGTTGCTGATTTGATTCTGCTGGTGACGAAGCATTGGCTACCTCAAGAGAGTCATAGAGATTCCTGTCAGTTCTTCACCCAAATACACATTTTTTAGATATTCTTTCCAGTCTGCCTGATAGCTACGCCACTAGTTGTGTATCTTAAGAGTCATTGTAACTTTTGCCAGGGGTTTCTTGAAGTTGCTGATGTGATTATGCTGGTGACGAGGCATTGGCTACCCTATGAGTGTCATAGTGATTCCTGCTAGTTGCTCACCCAAATACACATTTTTTTGATACTTTGGCCAGTCTGCCTCAAGTGACACCCCACTAGCTGTGTATCTTATGAGAAGCTTCGTTACCTTTGCAAGCGGTTTCTTGAAGTTGGTGATGCGATTATGTTGGTGACGAGGCATTGACTACCTTAAGACAGTCATAGTGCTTTCTGCCAGTTGCTCACCCAAATACACATTTTGAGATACTGTGGCCAGTCTGCCTGAAGCGATACGCCACTAGTTGTGTATCTTAAGAGAAACATCGTTACTCTTGCCAGTGGTTTCTTGACTTTCAAGATGTGATTATACTGGTGACGAGATATTGGTTACCCTAAGAGAGTCACAGTGTTTCGTGCCAGTTGCTCACCCAAATACACATTTTTTAGATACTGTTTCCAGTGTGCCTGAAGCGATACGCCACTAGTTGAGTATCTTAAGAGAAACATCGTTACTTTTGCCAGGGGTTTATAGAAGTTGCTGATTTGATTCTGCTGGTGACGAGGCATTGGCTACCTCAAGAGAGTCATAGAGATTCCTGCCAGTTCTTCACCCAAATACACATTTTTTAGATACTCATTCCAGTCTGCCTGATAGCTACGCCACTAGTTGTGCATCTTAAGAGTCATTGTAACTTTTGCCAGGGGTTTCTTGAAGTTGCTGATGTGATTATGCTGGTGACGAGGCATTGGCTACCCTATGAGTGTCATAGTGATTCCTGCTAGTTGCTCACCCAAATACACATTTTTTTGATACTTTGGCCAGTCTGCCTCAAGTGACACCCCACTAGCTGCGTATCTTATGAGAAGCTTCGTTACCTTTGCAAGCGGTTTCTTGAAGTTGGTGATGTGATTATGATGGTGACGAGGCATTGGCTACCTTAAGAGAGTCATAGTGCTTTCTGCCAGTTGCTCACACAAATACAAATTTTGAGATACTGTGGCCAGTCTGCCTGAAGCGATACGCCACTAGTTGTGTATCTTAAGAGAAACATCGTTACTCTTGCCAGCGGTTTCTTGACTTTGAAGATGTGATTATACTGGTGACTAGATATTGGCTACCCTAAGAGAGTCACAGTGTTTCCTGCCAGTTGCTCACCCAAATACACATTTTTTAGATACTGTTTCCAGTGCGCCTGAAGCGATACGCCACTAGTTGTGTATCTTAAGAGAAACATCGTTACTTTTGAAAGGGGTTTCTAGAAGTTGCTGATTTGATTCTGCTGGTGACGAAGCATTGGCTACCTCAAGAGAGTCATAGAGATTCCTGTCAGTTCTTCACCCAAATACACATTTTTTAGATATTCTTTCCAGTCTGCCTGATAGCTACGCCACTAGTTGTGTATCTTAAGAGTCATTGTAACTTTTGCCACGGGTTTCTTGAAGTTGCTGATGTGATTATGCTGGTGACGAGGCATTGGCTACCCTATGAGTGTCATAGTGATTCCTGCTAGTTGCTCACCCAAATACACATTTTTTTGATACTTTGGCCAGTCTGCCTCAAGTGACACCCCACTAGCTGTGTATCTTATGAGAAGCTTCGTTACCTTTGCAAGCGGTTTCTTGAAGTTGGTGATGTGATTATGTTGGTGACGAGGCATTGGCTACTTTAAGAGAGTCATAGTGCTTTCTGCCAGTTGCTCACACAAATACAAATTTTGAGATACTGTGGCCAGTCTGCCTGAAGCGATACGCCACTAGTTGTGTATCTTAAGAGAAACATCGTTACTCTTGCCAGCGGTTTCTTGACTTTGAAGATGTGATTATACTGGTGACTAGATATTGGCTACCCTAAGAGAGTCACAGTGTTTCCTGCCAGTTGCTCACCCAAATACACATTTTTTAGATACTGTTTCCAGTGTGCCTGAAGCGATACGCCACTAGTTGTGTATCATAAGAGAAACATCGTTACTTTTGAAAGGGGTTTCTAGAAGTTGCTGATTTGATTCTGCTGGTGACGAAGCATTGGCTACCTCAAGAGAGTCATAGAGATTCCTGTCAGTTCTTCACCCAAATACACATTTTTTAGATATTCTTTCCAGTCTGCCTGATAGCTACGCCACTAGTTGTGTATCTTAAGAGTCATTGTAACTTTTGCCAGGGGTTTCTTGAAGTTGCTGATGTGATTATGCTGGTGACGAGGCATTGGCTACCCTATGAGTGTCATAGTGATTCCTGCTAGTTGCTCACCCAAATACACATTTTT
This sequence comes from Schistocerca nitens, assembly GCF_023898315.1. Classification (NCBI taxonomy): domain Eukaryota; kingdom Metazoa; phylum Arthropoda; class Insecta; order Orthoptera; family Acrididae; genus Schistocerca; species Schistocerca nitens. The sequence goes on from NC_064623.1 coordinate 178,743,436, forward strand.
TTGATACTTTGGCCAGTCTGCCTCAAGTGACACCCCACTAGCTGTGTATCTTATGAGAAGCTTCGTTACCTTTGCAAGCGGTTTCTTGAAGTTGGTGATGCGATTATGTTGGTGACGAGGCATTGACTACCTTAAGACAGTCATAGTGCTTTCTGCCAGTTGCTCACCCAAATACACATTTTGAGATACTGTGGCCAGTCTGCCTGAAGCGATACGCCACTAGTTGTGTATCTTAAGAGAAACATCGTTACTCTTGCCAGTGGTTTCTTGACTTTCAAGATGTGATTATACTGGTGACGAGATATTGGTTACCCTAAGAGAGTCACAGTGTTTCGTGCCAGTTGCTCACCCAAATACACATTTTTTAGATACTGTTTCCAGTGTGCCTGAAGCGATACGCCACTAGTTGAGTATCTTAAGAGAAACATCGTTACTTTTGCCAGGGGTTTATAGAAGTTGCTGATTTGATTCTGCTGGTGACGAGGCATTGGCTACCTCAAGAGAGTCATAGAGATTCCTGCCAGTTCTTCACCCAAATACACATTTTTTAGATACTCATTCCAGTCTGCCTGATAGCTACGCCACTAGTTGTGCATCTTAAGAGTCATTGTAACTTTTGCCAGGGGTTTCTTGAAGTTGCTGATGTGATTATGCTGGTGACGAGGCATTGGCTACCCTATGAGTGTCATAGTGATTCCTGCTAGTTGCTCACCCAAATACACATTTTTTTGATACTTTGGCCAGTCTGCCTCAAGTGACACCCCACTAGCTGCGTATCTTATGAGAAGCTTCGTTACCTTTGCAAGCGGTTTCTTGAAGTTGGTGATGTGATTATGATGGTGACGAGGCATTGGCTACCTTAAGAGAGTCATAGTGCTTTCTGCCAGTTGCTCACACAAATACAAATTTTGAGATACTGTGGCCAGTCTGCCTGAAGCGATACGCCACTAGTTGTGTATCTTAAGAGAAACATCGTTACTCTTGCCAGCGGTTTCTTGACTTTGAAGATGTGATTATACTGGTGACTAGATATTGGCTACCCTAAGAGAGTCACAGTGTTTCCTGCCAGTTGCTCACCCAAATACACATTTTTTAGATACTGTTTCCAGTGCGCCTGAAGCGATACGCCACTAGTTGTGTATCTTAAGAGAAACATCGTTACTTTTGAAAGGGGTTTCTAGAAGTTGCTGATTTGATTCTGCTGGTGACGAAGCATTGGCTACCTCAAGAGAGTCATAGAGATTCCTGTCAGTTCTTCACCCAAATACACATTTTTTAGATATTCTTTCCAGTCTGCCTGATAGCTACGCCACTAGTTGTGTATCTTAAGAGTCATTGTAACTTTTGCCACGGGTTTCTTGAAGTTGCTGATGTGATTATGCTGGTGACGAGGCATTGGCTACCCTATGAGTGTCATAGTGATTCCTGCTAGTTGCTCACCCAAATACACATTTTTTTGATACTTTGGCCAGTCTGCCTCAAGTGACACCCCACTAGCTGTGTATCTTATGAGAAGCTTCGTTACCTTTGCAAGCGGTTTCTTGAAGTTGGTGATGTGATTATGTTGGTGACGAGGCATTGGCTACTTTAAGAGAGTCATAGTGCTTTCTGCCAGTTGCTCACACAAATACAAATTTTGAGATACTGTGGCCAGTCTGCCTGAAGCGATACGCCACTAGTTGTGTATCTTAAGAGAAACATCGTTACTCTTGCCAGCGGTTTCTTGACTTTGAAGATGTGATTATACTGGTGACTAGATATTGGCTACCCTAAGAGAGTCACAGTGTTTCCTGCCAGTTGCTCACCCAAATACACATTTTTTAGATACTGTTTCCAGTGTGCCTGAAGCGATACGCCACTAGTTGTGTATCTTAAGAGAAACATCGTTACTTTTGAAAGGGGTTTCTAGAAGTTGCTGATTTGATTCTGCTGGTGACGAAGCATTGGCTACCTCAAGAGAGTCATAGAGATTCCTGTCAGTTCTTCACCCAAATACACATTTTTTAGATATTCTTTCCAGTCTGCCTGATAGCTACGCCACTAGTTGTGTATCTTAAGAGTCATTGTAACTTTTGCCAGGGGTTTCTTGAAGTTGCTGATGTGATTATGCTGGTGACGAGGCATTGGCTACCCTATGAGTGTCATAGTGATTCCTGCTAGTTGCTCACCCAAATACACATTTTTTTGATACTTTGGCCAGTCTGCCTCAAGTGACACCCCACTAGCTGTGTATCTTATGAGAAGCTTCGTTACCTTTGCAAGCGGTTTCTTGAAGTTGGTGATGCGATTATGTTGGTGACGAGGCATTGACTACCTTAAGACAGTCATAGTGCTTTCTGCCAGTTGCTCACACAAATACACATTTTGAGATACTGTGGCCAGTCTGCCTGAAGCGATACGCCACTAGTTGTGTATCTTAAGAGAAACATCGTTACTCTTGCCAGTGGTTTCTTGACTTTCAAGATGTGATTATACTGGTGACGAGATATTGGTTACCCTAAGAGAGTCACAGTGTTTCGTGCCAGTTGCTCACCCAAATACACATTTTTTAGATACTGTTTCCAGTGTGCCTGAAGCGATACGCCACTAGTTGAGTATCTTAAGAGAAACATCGTTACTTTTGCCAGGGGTTTATAGAAGTTGCTGATTTGATTCTGCTGGTGACGAGGCATTGGCTACCTCAAGAGAGTCATAGAGATTCCTGCCAGTTCTTCACCCAAATACACATTTTTTAGATACTCATTCCAGTCTGCCTGATAGCTACGCCACTAGTTGTGCATCTTAAGAGTCATTGTAACTTTTGCCAGGGGTTTCTTGAAGTTGCTGATGTGATTATGCTGGTGACGAGGCATTGGCTACCCTATGAGTGTCATAGTGATTCCTGCTAGTTGCTCACCCAAATACACATTTTTTTGATACTTTGGCCAGTCTGCCTCAAGTGACACCCCACTAGCTGCGTATCTTATGAGAAGCTTCGTTACCTTTGCAAGCGGTTTCTTGAAGTTGGTGATGTGATTATGTTGGTGACGAGGCATTGGCTACCTTAAGAGAGTCATAGTGCTTTCTGCCAGTTGCTCACACAAATACAAATTTTGAGATACTGTGGCCAGTCTGCCTGAAGCGATACGCCACTAGTTGTGTATCTTAAGAGAAACATCGTTACTCTTGCCAGCGGTTTCTTGACTTTGAAGATGTGATTATACTGGTGACTAGATATTGGCTACCCTAAGAGAGTCACAGTGTTTCCTGCCAGTTGCTCACCCAAATACACATTTTTTAGATACTGTTTCCAGTGCGCCTGAAGCGATACGCCACTAGTTGTGTATCTTAAGAGAAACATCGTTACTTTTGAAAGGGGTTTCTAGAAGTTGCTGATTTGATTCTGCTGGTGACGAAGCATTGGCTACCTCAAGAGAGTCATAGAGATTCCTGTCAGTTCTTCACCCAAATACACATTTTTTAGATATTCTTTCCAGTCTGCCTGATAGCTACGCCACTAGTTGTGTATCTTAAGAGTCATTGTAACTTTTGCCAGGGGTTTCTTGAAGTTGCTGATGTGATTATGCTGGTGACGAGGCATTGGCTACCCTATGAGTGTCATAGTGATTCCTGCTAGTTGCTCACCCAAATACACATTTTTTTGATACTTTGGCCAGTCTGCCTCAAGTGACACCCCACTAGCTGTGTATCTTATGAGAAGCTTCGTTACCTTTGCAAGCGGTTTCTTGAAGTTGGTGATGTGATTATGTTGGTGACGAGGCATTGGCTACCTTAAGAGAGTCATAGTGCTTTCTGCCAGTTGCTCACACAAATACAAATTTTGAGATACTGTGGCCAGTCTGCCTGAAGCGATACGCCACTAGTTGTGTATCTTAAGAGAAACATCGTTACTCTTGCCAGCGGTTTCTTGACTTTGAAGATGTGATTATACTGGTGACTAGATATTGGCTACCCTAAGAGAGTCACAGTGTTTCCTGCCAGTTGCTCACCCAAATACACATTTTTTAGATACTGTTTCCAGTGTGCCTGAAGCGATACGCCACTAGTTGTGTATCTTAAGAGAAACATCGTTACTTTTGAAAGGGGTTTCTAGAAGTTGCTGATTTGATTCTGCTGGTGACGAAGCATTGGCTACCTCAAGAGAGTCATAGAGATTCCTGTCAGTTCTTCACCCAAATACACATTTTTTAGATATTCTTTCCAGTCTGCCTGATAGCTACGCCACTAGTTGTGTATCTTAAGAGTCATTGTAACTTTTGCCAGGGGTTTCTTGAAGTTGCTGATGTGATTATGCTGGTGACGAGGCATTGGCTACCCTATGAGTGTCATAGTGATTCCTGCTAGTTGCTCACCCAAATACACATTTTTTTGATACTTTGGCCAGTCTGCCTCAAGTGACACCCCACTAGCTGTGTATCTTATGAGAAGCTTCGTTACCTTTGCAAGCGGTTTCTTGAAGTTGGTGATGCGATTATGTTGGTGACGAGGCATTGACTACCTTAAGACAGTCATAGTGCTTTCTGCCAGTTGCTCACCCAAATACACATTTTGAGATACTGTGGCGTCTGCCTGAAGCGATACGCCACTAGTTGTGTATCTTAAGAGAAACATCGTTACTCTTGCCAGTGGTTTCTTGACTTTCAAGATGTGATTATACTGGTGACGAGATATTGGTTACCCTAAGAGAGTCACAGTGTTTCGTGCCAGTTGCTCACCCAAATACACATTTTTTAGATACTGTTTCCAGTGTGCCTGAAGCGATACGCCACTAGTTGAGTATCTTAAGAGAAACATCGTTACTTTTGCCAGGGGTTTATAGAAGTTGCTGATTTGATTCTGCTGGTGACGAGGCATTGGCTACCTCAAGAGAGTCATAGAGATTCCTGCCAGTTCTTCACCCAAATACACATTTTTTAGATACTCATTCCAGTCTGCCTGATAGCTACGCCACTAGTTGTGCATCTTAAGAGTCATTGTAACTTTTGCCAGGGGTTTCTTGAAGTTGCTGATGTGATTATGCTGGTGACGAGGCATTGGCTACCCTATGAGTGTCATAGTGATTCCTGCTAGTTGCTCACCCAAATACACATTTTTTTGATACTTTGGCCAGTCTGCCTCAAGTGACACCCCACTAGCTGTGTATCTTATGAGAAGCTTCGTTACCTTTGCAAGCGGTTTCTTGAAGTTGGTGATGCGATTATGTTGGTGACGTGGCATTGACTACCTTAAGACAGTCATAGTGCTTTCTGCCAGTTGCTCACCCAAATACACATTTTGAGATACTGTGGCCAGTCTGCCTGAAGCGATACGCCACTAGTTGTGTATCTTAAGAGAAACATCGTTACTCTTGCCAGTGGTTTCTTGACTTTCAAGATGTGATTATACTGGTGACGAGATATTGGTTACCCTAAGAGAGTCACAGTGTTTCGTGCCAGTTGCTCACCCAAATACACATTTTTTAGATACTGTTTCCAGTGTGCCTGAAGCGATACGCCACTAGTTGAGTATCTTAAGAGAAACATCGTTACTTTTGCCAGGGGTTTATAGAAGTTGCTGATTTGATTCTGCTGGTGACGAGGCATTGGCTACCTCAAGAGAGTCATAGAGATTCCTGCCAGTTCTTCACCCAAATACACATTTTTTAGATACTCATTCCAGTCTGCCTGATAGCTACGCCACTAGTTGTGCATCTTAAGAGTCATTGTAACTTTTGCCAGGGGTTTCTTGAAGTTGCTGATGTGATTATGCTGGTGACGAGGCATTGGCTACCCTATGAGTGTCATAGTGATTCCTGCTAGTTGCTCACCCAAATACACATTTTTTTGATACTTTGGCCAGTCTGCCTCAAGTGACACCCCACTAGCTGTGTATCTTATGAGAAGCTTCGTTACCTTTGCAAGCGGTTTCTTGAAGTTGGTGATGCGATTATGTTGGTGACGAGGCATTGACTACCTTAAGACAGTCATAGTGCTTTCTGCCAGTTGCTCACCCAAATACACATTTTGAGATACTGTGGCCAGTCTGCCTGAAGCGATACGCCACTAGTTGTGTATCTTAAGAGAAACATCGTTACTCTTGCCAGTGGTTTCTTGACTTTCAAGATGTGATTATACTGGTGACGAGATATTGGTTACCCTAAGAGAGTCACAGTGTTTCGTGCCAGTTGCTCACCCAAATACACATTTTTTAGATACTGTTTCCAGTGTGCCTGAAGCGATACGCCACTAGTTGAGTATCTTAAGAGAAACATCGTTACTTTTGCCAGGGGTTTATAGAAGTTGCTGATTTGATTCTGCTGGTGACGAGGCATTGGCTACCTCAAGAGAGTCATAGAGATTCCTGCCAGTTCTTCACCCAAATACACATTTTTTAGATACTCATTCCAGTCTGCCTGATAGCTACGCCACTAGTTGTGCATCTTAAGAGTCATTGTAACTTTTGCCAGGGGTTTCTTGAAGTTGCTGATGTGATTATGCTGGTGACGAGGCATTGGCTACCCTATGAGTGTCATAGTGATTCCTGCTAGTTGCTCACCCAAATACACATTTTTTTGATACTTTGGCCAGTCTGCCTCAAGTGACACCCCACTAGCTGTGTATCTTATGAGAAGCTTCGTTACCTTTGCAAGCGGTTTCTTGAAGTTGGTGATGCGATTATGTTGGTGACGAGGCATTGACTACCTTAAGACAGTCATAGTGCTTTCTGCCAGTTGCTCACCCAAATACACATTTTGAGATACTGTGGCCAGTCTGCCTGAAGCGATACGCCACTAGTTGTGTATCTTAAGAGAAACATCGTTACTCTTGCCAGTGGTTTCTTGACTTTCAAGATGTGATTATACTGGTGACGAGATATTGGTTACCCTAAGAGAGTCACAGTGTTTCGTGCCAGTTGCTCACCCAAATACACATTTTTTAGATACTGTTTCCAGTGTGCCTGAAGCGATACGCCACTAGTTGAGTATCTTAAGAGAAACATCGTTACTTTTGCCAGGGGTTTATAGAAGTTGCTGATTTGATTCTGCTGGTGACGAGGCATTGGCTACCTCAAGAGAGTCATAGAGATTCCTGCCAGTTCTTCACCCAAATACACATTTTTTAGATACTCATTCCAGTCTGCCTGATAGCTACGCCACTAGTTGTGCATCTTAAGAGTCATTGTAACTTTTGCCAGGGGTTTCTTGAAGTTGCTGATGTGATTATGCTGGTGACGAGGCATTGGCTACCCTATGAGTGTCATAGTGATTCCTGCTAGTTGCTCACCCAAATACACATTTTTTTGATACTTTGGCCAGTCTGCCTCAAGTGACACCCCACTAGCTGTGTATCTTATGAGAAGCTTCGTTACCTTTGCAAGCGGTTTCTTGAAGTTGGTGATGCGATTATGTTGGTGACGAGGCATTGACTACCTTAAGACAGTCATAGTGCTTTCTGCCAGTTGCTCACCCAAATACACATTTTGAGATACTGTGGCCAGTCTGCCTGAAGCGATACGCCACTAGTTGTGTATCTTAAGAGAAACATCGTTACTCTTGCCAGTGGTTTCTTGACTTTCAAGATGTGATTATACTGGTGACGAGATATTGGTTACCCTAAGAGAGTCACAGTGTTTCGTGCCAGTTGCTCACCCAAATACACATTTTTTAGATACTGTTTCCAGTGTGCCTGAAGCGATACGCCACTAGTTGAGTATCTTAAGAGAAACATCGTTACTTTTGCCAGGGGTTTATAGAAGTTGCTGATTTGATTCTGCTGGTGACGAGGCATTGGCTACCTCAAGAGAGTCATAGAGATTCCTGCCAGTTCTTCACCCAAATACACATTTTTTAGATACTCATTCCAGTCTGCCTGATAGCTACGCCACTAGTTGTGCATCTTAAGAGTCATTGTAACTTTTGCCAGGGGTTTCTTGAAGTTGCTGATGTGATTATGCTGGTGACGAGGCATTGGCTACCCTATGAGTGTCATAGTGATTCCTGCTAGTTGCTCACCCAAATACACATTTTTTTGATACTTTGGCCAGTCTGCCTCAAGTGACACCCCACTAGCTGCGTATCTTATGAGAAGCTTCGTTACCTTTGCAAGCGGTTTCTTGAAGTTGGTGATGTGATTATGTTGGTGACGAGGCATTGGCTACCTTAAGAGAGTCATAGTGCTTTCTGCCAGTTGCTCACACAAATACAAATTTTGAGATACTGTGGCCAGTCTGCCTGAAGCGATACGCCACTAGTTGTGTATCTTAAGAGAAACATCGTTACTCTTGCCAGCGGTTTCTTGACTTTGAAGATGTGATTATACTGGTGACTAGATATTGGCTACCCTAAGAGAGTCACAGTGTTTCCTGCCAGTTGCTCACCCAAATACACATTTTTTAGATACTGTTTCCAGTGCGCCTGAAGCGATACGCCACTAGTTGTGTATCTTAAGAGAAACATCGTTACTTTTGAAAGGGGTTTCTAGAAGTTGCTGATTTGATTCTGCTGGTGACGAAGCATTGGCTACCTCAAGAGAGTCATAGAGATTCCTGTCAGTTCTTCACCCAAATACACATTTTTTAGATATTCTTTCCAGTCTGCCTGATAGCTACGCCACTAGTTGTGTATCTTAAGAGTCATTGTAACTTTTGCCACGGGTTTCTTGAAGTTGCTGATGTGATTATGCTGGTGACGAGGCATTGGCTACCCTATGAGTGTCATAGTGATTCCTGCTAGTTGCTCACCCAAATACACATTTTTTTGATACTTTGGCCAGTCTGCCTCAAGTGACACCCCACTAGCTGTGTATCTTATGAGAAGCTTCGTTACCTTTGCAAGCGGTTTCTTGAAGTTGGTGATGTGATTATGTTGGTGACGAGGCATTGGCTACTTTAAGAGAGTCATAGTGCTTTCTGCCAGTTGCTCACACAAATACAAATTTTGAGATACTGTGGCCAGTCTGCCTGAAGCGATACGCCACTAGTTGTGTATCTTAAGAGAAACATCGTTACTCTTGCCAGCGGTTTCTTGACTTTGAAGATGTGATTATACTGGTGACTAGATATTGGCTACCCTAAGAGAGTCACAGTGTTTCCTGCCAGTTGCTCACCCAAATACACATTTTTTAGATACTGTTTCCAGTGTGCCTGAAGCGATACGCCACTAGTTGTGTATCTTAAGAGAAACATCGTTACTTTTGAAAGGGGTTTCTAGAAGTTGCTGATTTGATTCTGCTGGTGACGAAGCATTGGCTACCTCAAGAGAGTCATAGAGATTCCTGTCAGTTCTTCACCCAAATACACATTTTTTAGATATTCTTTCCAGTCTGCCTGATAGCTACGCCACTAGTTGTGTATCTTAAGAGTCATTGTAACTTTTGCCAGGGGTTTCTTGAAGTTGCTGATGTGATTATGCTGGTGACGAGGCATTGGCTACCCTATGAGTGTCATAGTGATTCCTGCTAGTTGCTCACCCAAATACACATTTTTTTGATACTTTGGCCAGTCTGCCTCAAGTGACACCCCACTAGCTGTGTATCTTATGAGAAGCTTCGTTACCTTTGCAAGCGGTTTCTTGAAGTTGGTGATGCGATTATGTTGGTGACGAGGCATTGACTACCTTAAGACAGTCATAGTGCTTTCTGCCAGTTGCTCACACAAATACACATTTTGAGATACTGTGGCCAGTCTGCCTGAAGCGATACGCCACTAGTTGTGTATCTTAAGAGAAACATCGTTACTCTTGCCAGTGGTTTCTTGACTTTCAAGATGTGATTATACTGGTGACGAGATATTGGTTACCCTAAGAGAGTCACAGTGTTTCGTGCCAGTTGCTCACCCAAATACACATTTTTTAGATACTGTTTCCAGTGTGCCTGAAGCGATACGCCACTAGTTGAGTATCTTAAGAGAAACATCGTTACTTTTGCCAGGGGTTTATAGAAGTTGCTGATTTGATTCTGCTGGTGACGAGGCATTGGCTACCTCAAGAGAGTCATAGAGATTCCTGCCAGTTCTTCACCCAAATACACATTTTTTAGATACTCATTCCAGTCTGCCTGATAGCTACGCCACTAGTTGTGCATCTTAAGAGTCATTGTAACTTTTGCCAGGGGTTTCTTGAAGTTGCTGATGTGATTATGCTGGTGACGAGGCATTGGCTACCCTATGAGTGTCATAGTGATTCCTGCTAGTTGCTCACCCAAATACACATTTTTTTGATACTTTGGCCAGTCTGCCTCAAGTGACACCCCACTAGCTGCGTATCTTATGAGAAGCTTCGTTACCTTTGCAAGCGGTTTCTTGAAGTTGGTGATGTGATTATGTTGGTGACGAGGCATTGGCTACCTTAAGAGAGTCATAGTGCTTTCTGCCAGTTGCTCACACAAATACAAATTTTGAGATACTGTGGCCAGTCTGCCTGAAGCGATACGCCACTAGTTGTGTATCTTAAGAGAAACATCGTTACTCTTGCCAGCGGTTTCTTGACTTTGAAGATGTGATTATACTGGTGACTAGATATTGGCTACCCTAAGAGAGTCACAGTGTTTCCTGCCAGTTGCTCACCCAAATACACATTTTTTAGATACTGTTTCCAGTGCGCCTGAAGCGATACGCCACTAGTTGTGTATCTTAAGAGAAACATCGTTACTTTTGAAAGGGGTTTCTAGAAGTTGCTGATTTGATTCTGCTGGTGACGAAGCATTGGCTACCTCAAGAGAGTCATAGAGATTCCTGTCAGTTCTTCACCCAAATACACATTTTTTAGATATTCTTTCCAGTCTGCCTGATAGCTACGCCACTAGTTGTGTATCTTAAGAGTCATTGTAACTTTTGCCAGGGGTTTCTTGAAGTTGCTGATGTGATTATGCTGGTGACGAGGCATTGGCTACCCTATGAGTGTCATAGTGATTCCTGCTAGTTGCTCACCCAAATACACATTTTTTTGATACTTTGGCCAGTCTGCCTCAAGTGACACCCCACTAGCTGTGTATCTTATGAGAAGCTTCGTTACCTTTGCAAGCGGTTTCTTGAAGTTGGTGATGTGATTATGTTGGTGACGAGGCATTGGCTACCTTAAGAGAGTCATAGTGCTTTCTGCCAGTTGCTCACACAAATACAAATTTTGAGATACTGTGGCCAGTCTGCCTGAAGCGATACGCCACTAGTTGTGTATCTTAAGAGAAACATCGTTACTCTTGCCAGCGGTTTCTTGACTTTGAAGATGTGATTATACTGGTGACTAGATATTGGCTACCCTAAGAGAGTCACAGTGTTTCCTGCCAGTTGCTCACCCAAATACACATTTTTTAGATACTGTTTCCAGTGTGCCTGAAGCGATACGCCACTAGTTGTGTATCTTAAGAGAAACATCGTTACTTTTGAAAGGGGTTTCTAGAAGTTGCTGATTTGATTCTGCTGGTGACGAAGCATTGGCTACCTCAAGAGAGTCATAGAGATTCCTGTCAGTTCTTCACCCAAATACACATTTTTTAGATATTCTTTCCAGTCTGCCTGATAGCTACGCCACTAGTTGTGTATCTTAAGAGTCATTGTAACTTTTGCCAGGGGTTTCTTGAAGTTGCTGATGTGATTATGCTGGTGACGAGGCATTGGCTACCCTATGAGTGTCATAGTGATTCCTGCTAGTTGCTCACCCAAATACACATTTTTTTGATACTTTGGCCAGTCTGCCTCAAGTGACACCCCACTAGCTGTGTATCTTATGAGAAGCTTCGTTACCTTTGCAAGCGGTTTCTTGAAGTTGGTGATGCGATTATGTTGGTGACGAGGCATTGACTACCTTAAGACAGTCATAGTGCTTTCTGCCAGTTGCTCACCCAAATACACATTTTGAGATACTGTGGCGTCTGCCTGAAGCGATACGCCACTAGTTGTGTATCTTAAGAGAAACATCGTTACTCTTGCCAGTGGTTTCTTGACTTTCAAGATGTGATTATACTGGTGACGAGATATTGGTTACCCTAAGAGAGTCACAGTGTTTCGTGCCAGTTGCTCACCCAAATACACATTTTTTAGATACTGTTTCCAGTGTGCCTGAAGCGATACGCCACTAGTTGAGTATCTTAAGAGAAACATCGTTACTTTTGCCAGGGGTTTATAGAAGTTGCTGATTTGATTCTGCTGGTGACGAGGCATTGGCTACCTCAAGAGAGTCATAGAGATTCCTGCCAGTTCTTCACCCAAATACACATTTTTTAGATACTCATTCCAGTCTGCCTGATAGCTACGCCACTAGTTGTGCATCTTAAGAGTCATTGTAACTTTTGCCAGGGGTTTCTTGAAGTTGCTGATGTGATTATGCTGGTGACGAGGCATTGGCTACCCTATGAGTGTCATAGTGATTCCTGCTAGTTGCTCACCCAAATACACATTTTTTTGATACTTTGGCCAGTCTGCCTCAAGTGACACCCCACTAGCTGTGTATCTTATGAGAAGCTTCGTTACCTTTGCAAGCGGTTTCTTGAAGTTGGTGATGCGATTATGTTGGTGACGAGGCATTGACTACCTTAAGACAGTCATAGTGCTTTCTGCCAGTTGCTCACCCAAATACACATTTTGAGATACTGTGGCCAGTCTGCCTGAAGCGATACGCCACTAGTTGTGTATCTTAAGAGAAACATCGTTACTCTTGCCAGTGGTTTCTTGACTTTCAAGATGTGATTATACTGGTGACGAGATATTGGTTACCCTAAGAGAGTCACAGTGTTTCGTGCCAGTTGCTCACCCAAATACACATTTTTTAGATACTGTTTCCAGTGTGCCTGAAGCGATACGCCACTAGTTGAGTATCTTAAGAGAAACATCGTTACTTTTGCCAGGGGTTTATAGAAGTTGCTGATTTGATTCTGCTGGTGACGAGGCATTGGCTACCTCAAGAGAGTCATAGAGATTCCTGCCAGTTCTTCACCCAAATACACATTTTTTAGATACTCATTCCAGTCTGCCTGATAGCTACGCCACTAGTTGTGCATCTTAAGAGTCATTGTAACTTTTGCCAGGGGTTTCTTGAAGTTGCTGATGTGATTATGCTGGTGACGAGGCATTGGCTACCCTATGAGTGTCATAGTGATTCCTGCTAGTTGCTCACCCAAATACACATTTTTTTGATACTTTGGCCAGTCTGCCTCAAGTGACACCCCACTAGCTGTGTATCTTATGAGAAGCTTCGTTACCTTTGCAAGCGGTTTCTTGAAGTTGGTGATGCGATTATGTTGGTGACGAGGCATTGACTACCTTAAGACAGTCATAGTGCTTTCTGCCAGTTGCTCACCCAAATACACATTTTGAGATACTGTGGCCAGTCTGCCTGAAGCGATACGCCACTAGTTGTGTATCTTAAGAGAAACATCGTTACTCTTGCCAGTGGTTTCTTGACTTTCAAGATGTGATTATACTGGTGACGAGATATTGGTTACCCTAAGAGAGTCACAGTGTTTCGTGCCAGTTGCTCACCCAAATACACATTTTTTAGATACTGTTTCCAGTGTGCCTGAAGCGATACGCCACTAGTTGAGTATCTTAAGAGAAACATCGTTACTTTTGCCAGGGGTTTATAGAAGTTGCTGATTTGATTCTGCTGGTGACGAGGCATTGGCTACCTCAAGAGAGTCATAGAGATTCCTGCCAGTTCTTCACCCAAATACACATTTTTTAGATACTCATTCCAGTCTGCCTGATAGCTACGCCACTAGTTGTGCATCTTAAGAGTCATTGTAACTTTTGCCAGGGGTTTCTTGAAGTTGCTGATGTGATTATGCTGGTGACGAGGCATTGGCTACCCTATGAGTGTCATAGTGATTCCTGCTAGTTGCTCACCCAAATACACATTTTTTTGATACTTTGGCCAGTCTGCCTCAAGTGACACCCCACTAGCTGTGTATCTTATGAGAAGCTTCGTTACCTTTGCAAGCGGTTTCTTGAAGTTGGTGATGCGATTATGTTGGTGACGAGGCATTGACTACCTTAAGACAGTCATAGTGCTTTCTGCCAGTTGCTCACCCAAATACACATTTTGAGATACTGTGGCCAGTCTGCCTGAAGCGATACGCCACTAGTTGTGTATCTTAAGAGAAACATCGTTACTCTTGCCAGTGGTTTCTTGACTTTCAAGATGTGATTATACTGGTGACGAGATATTGGTTACCCTAAGAGAGTCACAGTGTTTCGTGCCAGTTGCTCACCCAAATACACATTTTTTAGATACTGTTTCCAGTGTGCCTGAAGCGATACGCCACTAGTTGAGTATCTTAAGAGAAACATCGTTACTTTTGCCAGGGGTTTATAGAAGTTGCTGATTTGATTCTGCTGGTGACGAGGCATTGGCTACCTCAAGAGAGTCATAGAGATTCCTGCCAGTTCTTCACCCAAATACACATTTTTTAGATACTCATTCCAGTCTGCCTGATAGCTACGCCACTAGTTGTGCATCTTAAGAGTCATTGTAACTTTTGCCAGGGGTTTCTTGAAGTTGCTGATGTGATTATGCTGGTGACGAGGCATTGGCTACCCTATGAGTGTCATAGTGATTCCTGCTAGTTGCTCACCCAAATACACATTTTTTTGATACTTTGGCCAGTCTGCCTCAAGTGACACCCCACTAGCTGTGTATCTTATGAGAAGCTTCGTTACCTTTGCAAGCGGTTTCTTGAAGTTGGTGATGCGATTATGTTGGTGACGAGGCATTGACTACCTTAAGACAGTCATAGTGCTTTCTGCCAGTTGCTCACCCAAATACACATTTTGAGATACTGTGGCCAGTCTGCCTGAAGCGTTACGCCACTAGTTGTGTATCTTAAGAGAAACATCGTTACTCTTGCCAGTGGTTTCTTGACTTTCAAGATGTGATTATACTGGTGACGAGATATTGGTTACCCTAAGAGAGTCACAGTGTTTCGTGCCAGTTGCTCACCCAAATACACATTTTTTAGATACTGTTTCCAGTGTGCCTGAAGCGATACGCCACTAGTTGAGTATCTTAAGAGAAACATCGTTACTTTTGCCAGGGGTTTATAGAAGTTGCTGATTTGATTCTGCTGGTGACGAGGCATTGGCTACCTCAAGAGAGTCATAGAGATTCCTGCCAGTTCTTCACCCAAATACACATTTTTTAGATACTCATTCCAGTCTGCCTGATAGCTACGCCACTAGTTGTGCATCTTAAGAGTCATTGTAACTTTTGCCAGGGGTTTCTTGAAGTTGCTGATGTGATTATGCTGGTGACGAGGCATTGGCTACCCTATGAGTGTCATAGTGATTCCTGCTAGTTGCTCACCCAAATACACATTTTTTTGATACTTTGGCCAGTCTGCCTCAAGTGACACCCCACTAGCTGCGTATCTTATGAGAAGCTTCGTTACCTTTGCAAGCGGTTTCTTGAAGTTGGTGATGTGATTATGTTGGTGACGAGGCATTGGCTACCTTAAGAGAGTCATAGTGCTTTCTGCCAGTTGCTCACCCAAATACACATTTTGAGATACTGTGGCCAGTCTGCCTGAAGCGATACGCCACTAGTTGTGTATCTTAAGAGAAACATCGTTACTCTTGCCAGTGGTTTCTTGACTTTCAAGATGTGATTATACTGGTGACGAGATATTGGTTACCCTAAGAGAGTCACAGTGTTTCGTGCCAGTTGCTCACCCAAATACACATTTTTTAGATACTGTTTCCAGTGTGCCTGAAGCGATACGCCACTAGTTGAGTATCTTAAGAGAAACATCGTTACTTTTGCCAGGGGTTTATAGAAGTTGCTGATTTGATTCTGCTGGTGACGAGGCATTGGCTACCTCAAGAGAGTCATAGAGATTCCTGCCAGTTCTTCACCCAAATACACATTTTTTAGATACTCATTCCAGTCTGCCTGATAGCTACGCCACTAGTTGTGCATCTTAAGAGTCATTGTAACTTTTGCCAGGGGTTTCTTGAAGTTGCTGATGTGATTATGCTGGTGACGAGGCATTGGCTACCCTATGAGTGTCATAGTGATTCCTGCTAGTTGCTCACCCAAATACACATTTTTTTGATACTTTGGCCAGTCTGCCTCAAGTGACACCCCACTAGCTGCGTATCTTATGAGAAGCTTCGTTCCCTTTGCAAGCGGTTTCTTGAAGTTGGTGATGTGATTATGTTGGTGACGAGGCATTGGCTACCTTAAGAGAGTCATAGTGCTTTCTGCCAGTTGCTCACACAAATACAAATTTTGAGATACTGTGGCCAGTCTGCCTGAAGCGATACGCCACTAGTTGTGTATCTTAAGAGAAACATCGTTACTCTTGCCAGCGGTTTCTTGACTTTGAAGATGTGATTATACTGGTGACTAGATATTGGCTACCCTAAGAGAGTCACAGTGTTTCCTGCCAGTTGCTCACCCAAATACACATTTTTTAGATACTGTTTCCAGTGCGCCTGAAGCGATACGCCACTAGTTGTGTATCTTAAGAGAAACATCGTTACTTTTGAAAGGGGTTTCTAGAAGTTGCTGATTTGATTCTGCTGGTGACGAGGCATTGGCTACCTCATGAGAGTCATAGAGATTCCTGCAAGTTCTTCACCCAAATACACATTTTTTAGATACTCATTCCAGTCTGCCTGATAGCTACGCCACTAGTTGTGCATCTTAAGAGTCATTGTAACTTTTGCCAGGGGTTTCTTGAAGTTGCTGATGTGATTATGCTGGTGACGAGGCATTGGCTATCCTATGAGTGTCATAGTGATTCCTGCTAGTTGCTCACCCAAATACACATTTTTTTGATACTTTGGCCAGTCTGCCTCAAGTGACACCCCACTAGCTGTGTATCTTATGAGAAGCTTCGTTACCTTTGCAAGCGGTTTCTTGAAGTTGGTGATGTGATTATGTTGGTAACGAGGCATTGGCTACCTTAAGAGAGTCATAGTGCTTTCTGCCAGTTGCTCACACAAATACAAATTTTGAGATACTGTGGCCAGTCTGCCTGAAGCGATACGCCACTAGTTGTGTATCTTAAGAGAAACATCGTTACTCTTGCCAGCGGTTTCTTGACTTTGAAGATGTGATTATACTGGTGACTAGATATTGGCTACCCTAAGAGAGTCACAGTGTTTCCTGCCAGTTGCTCACCCAAATACACATTTTTTAGATACTGTTTCCAGTGTGCCTGAAGCGATACGCCACTAGTTGTGTATCTTAAGAGAAACATCGTTACTTTTGAAAGGGGTTTCTAGAAGTTGCTGATTTGATTCTGCTGGTGACGAAGCATTGGCTACCTCAAGAGAGTCATAGAGATTCCTGTCAGTTCTTCACCCAAATACACATTTTTTAGATATTCTTTCCAGTCTGCCTGATAGCTACGCCACTAGTTGTGTATCTTAAGAGTCATTGTAACTTTTGCCAGGGGTTTCTTGAAGTTGCTGATGTGATTATGCTGGTGACGAGGCATTGGCTACCCTATGAGTGTCATAGTGATTCCTGCTAGTTGCTCACCCAAATACACATTTTTTTGATACTTTGGCCAGTCTGCCTCAAGTGACACCCCACTAGCTGTGTATCTTATGAGAAGCTTCGTTACCTTTGCAAGCGGTTTCTTGAAGTTGGTGATGCGATTATGTTGGTGACGAGGCATTGACTACCTTAAGACAGTCATAGTGCTTTCTGCCAGTTGCTCACCCAAATACACATTTTGAGATACTGTGGCCAGTCTGCCTGAAGCGATACGCCACTAGTTGTGTATCTTAAGAGAAACATCGTTACTCTTGCCAGTGGTTTCTTGACTTTCAAGATGTGATTATACTGGTGACGAGATATTGGTTACCCTAAGAGAGTCACAGTGTTTCGTGCCAGTTGCTCACCCAAATACACATTTTTTAGATACTGTTTCCAGTGTGCCTGAAGCGATACGCCACTAGTTGAGTATCTTAAGAGAAACATCGTTACTTTTGCCAGGGGTTTATAGAAGTTGCTGATTTGATTCTGCTGGTGACGAGGCATTGGCTACCTCAAGAGAGTCATAGAGATTCCTGCCAGTTCTTCACCCAAATACACATTTTTTAGATACTCATTCCAGTCTGCCTGATAGCTACGCCACTAGTTGTGCATCTTAAGAGTCATTGTAACTTTTGCCAGGGGTTTCTTGAAGTTGCTGATGTGATTATGCTGGTGACGAGGCATTGGCTACCCTATGAGTGTCATAGTGATTCCTGCTAGTTGCTCACCCAAATACACATTTTTTTGATACTTTGGCCAGTCTGCCTCAAGTGACACCCCACTAGCTGCGTATCTTATGAGAAGCTTCGTTACCTTTGCAAGCGGTTTCTTGAAGTTGGTGATGTGATTATGTTGGTGACGAGGCATTGGCTACCTTAAGAGAGTCATAGTGCTTTCTGCCAGTTGCTCACACAAATACAAATTTTGAGATACTGTGGCCAGTCTGCCTGAAGCGATACGCCACTAGTTGTGTATCTTAAGAGAAACATCGTTACTCTTGCCAGCGGTTTCTTGACTTTGAAGATGTGATTATACTGGTGACTAGATATTGGCTACCCTAAGAGAGTCACAGTGTTTCCTGCCAGTTGCTCACCCAAATACACATTTTTTAGATACTGTTTCCAGTGCGCCTGAAGCGATACGCCACTAGTTGTGTATCTT
The DNA here is from genome assembly GCF_023898315.1 of Schistocerca nitens. Classification (NCBI taxonomy): domain Eukaryota; kingdom Metazoa; phylum Arthropoda; class Insecta; order Orthoptera; family Acrididae; genus Schistocerca; species Schistocerca nitens. The sequence goes on from NC_064623.1 coordinate 178,762,049, forward strand.
AAGAGAAACATCGTTACTTTTGAAAGGGGTTTCTAGAAGTTGCTGATTTGATTCTGCTGGTGACGAGGCATTGGCTACCTCATGAGAGTCATAGAGATTCCTGCAAGTTCTTCACCCAAATACACATTTTTTAGATACTCATTCCAGTCTGCCTGATAGCTACGCCACTAGTTGTGCATCTTAAGAGTCATTGTAACTTTTGCCAGGGGTTTCTTGAAGTTGCTGATGTGATTATGCTGGTGACGAGGCATTGGCTATCCTATGAGTGTCATAGTGATTCCTGCTAGTTGCTCACCCAAATACACATTTTTTTGATACTTTGGCCAGTCTGCCTCAAGTGACACCCCACTAGCTGCGTATCTTATGAGAAGCTTCGTTACCTTTGCAAGCGGTTTCTTGAAGTTGGTGATGTGATTATGTTGGTGACGAGGCATTGGCTACCTTAAGAGAGTCATAGTGCTTTCTGCCAGTTGCTCACCCAAATACACATTTTGAGATACTGTGGCCAGTCTGCCTGAAGCGATACGCCACTAGTTGTGTATCTTAAGAGAAACATCGTTACTCTTGCCAGTGGTTTCTTGACTTTCAAGATGTGATTATACTGGTGACGAGATATTGGTTACCCTAAGAGAGTCACAGTGTTTCGTGCCAGTTGCTCACCCAAATACACATTTTTTAGATACTGTTTCCAGTGTGCCTGAAGCGATACGCCACTAGTTGAGTATCTTAAGAGAAACATCGTTACTTTTGCCAGGGGTTTATAGAAGTTGCTGATTTGATTCTGCTGGTGACGAGGCATTGGCTACCTCAAGAGAGTCATAGAGATTCCTGCCAGTTCTTCACCCAAATACACATTTTTTAGATACTCATTCCAGTCTGCCTGATAGCTACGCCACTAGTTGTGCATCTTAAGAGTCATTGTAACTTTTGCCAGGGGTTTCTTGAAGTTGCTGATGTGATTATGCTGGTGACGAGGCATTGGCTACCCTATGAGTGTCATAGTGATTCCTGCTAGTTGCTCACCCAAATACACATTTTTTTGATACTTTGGCCAGTCTGCCTCAAGTGACACCCCACTAGCTGCGTATCTTATGAGAAGCTTCGTTCCCTTTGCAAGCGGTTTCTTGAAGTTGGTGATGTGATTATGTTGGTGACGAGGCATTGGCTACCTTAAGAGAGTCATAGTGCTTTCTGCCAGTTGCTCACACAAATACAAATTTTGAGATACTGTGGCCAGTCTGCCTGAAGCGATACGCCACTAGTTGTGTATCTTAAGAGAAACATCGTTACTCTTGCCAGCGGTTTCTTGACTTTGAAGATGTGATTATACTGGTGACTAGATATTGGCTACCCTAAGAGAGTCACAGTGTTTCCTGCCAGTTGCTCACCCAAATACACATTTTTTAGATACTGTTTCCAGTGCGCCTGAAGCGATACGCCACTAGTTGTGTATCTTAAGAGAAACATCGTTACTTTTGAAAGGGGTTTCTAGAAGTTGCTGATTTGATTCTGCTGGTGACGAGGCATTGGCTACCTCATGAGAGTCATAGAGATTCCTGCAAGTTCTTCACCCAAATACACATTTTTTAGATACTCATTCCAGTCTGCCTGATAGCTACGCCACTAGTTGTGCATCTTAAGAGTCATTGTAACTTTTGCCAGGGGTTTCTTGAAGTTGCTGATGTGATTATGCTGGTGACGAGGCATTGGCTATCCTATGAGTGTCATAGTGATTCCTGCTAGTTGCTCACCCAAATACACATTTTTTTGATACTTTGGCCAGTCTGCCTCAAGTGACACCCCACTAGCTGTGTATCTTATGAGAAGCTTCGTTACCTTTGCAAGCGGTTTCTTGAAGTTGGTGATGTGATTATGTTGGTAACGAGGCATTGGCTACCTTAAGAGAGTCATAGTGCTTTCTGCCAGTTGCTCACACAAATACAAATTTTGAGATACTGTGGCCAGTCTGCCTGAAGCGATACGCCACTAGTTGTGTATCTTAAGAGAAACATCGTTACTCTTGCCAGCGGTTTCTTGACTTTGAAGATGTGATTATACTGGTGACTAGATATTGGCTACCCTAAGAGAGTCACAGTGTTTCCTGCCAGTTGCTCACCCAAATACACATTTTTTAGATACTGTTTCCAGTGTGCCTGAAGCGATACGCCACTAGTTGTGTATCTTAAGAGAAACATCGTTACTTTTGAAAGGGGTTTCTAGAAGTTGCTGATTTGATTCTGCTGGTGACGAAGCATTGGCTACCTCAAGAGAGTCATAGAGATTCCTGTCAGTTCTTCACCCAAATACACATTTTTTAGATATTCTTTCCAGTCTGCCTGATAGCTACGCCACTAGTTGTGTATCTTAAGAGTCATTGTAACTTTTGCCAGGGGTTTCTTGAAGTTGCTGATGTGATTATGCTGGTGACGAGGCATTGGCTACCCTATGAGTGTCATAGTGATTCCTGCTAGTTGCTCACCCAAATACACATTTTTTTGATACTTTGGCCAGTCTGCCTCAAGTGACACCCCACTAGCTGTGTATCTTATGAGAAGCTTCGTTACCTTTGCAAGCGGTTTCTTGAAGTTGGTGATGCGATTATGTTGGTGACGAGGCATTGACTACCTTAAGACAGTCATAGTGCTTTCTGCCAGTTGCTCACCCAAATACACATTTTGAGATACTGTGGCCAGTCTGCCTGAAGCGATACGCCACTAGTTGTGTATCTTAAGAGAAACATCGTTACTCTTGCCAGTGGTTTCTTGACTTTCAAGATGTGATTATACTGGTGACGAGATATTGGTTACCCTAAGAGAGTCACAGTGTTTCGTGCCAGTTGCTCACCCAAATACACATTTTTTAGATACTGTTTCCAGTGTGCCTGAAGCGATACGCCACTAGTTGAGTATCTTAAGAGAAACATCGTTACTTTTGCCAGGGGTTTATAGAAGTTGCTGATTTGATTCTGCTGGTGACGAGGCATTGGCTACCTCAAGAGAGTCATAGAGATTCCTGCCAGTTCTTCACCCAAATACACATTTTTTAGATACTCATTCCAGTCTGCCTGATAGCTACGCCACTAGTTGTGCATCTTAAGAGTCATTGTAACTTTTGCCAGGGGTTTCTTGAAGTTGCTGATGTGATTATGCTGGTGACGAGGCATTGGCTACCCTATGAGTGTCATAGTGATTCCTGCTAGTTGCTCACCCAAATACACATTTTTTTGATACTTTGGCCAGTCTGCCTCAAGTGACACCCCACTAGCTGCGTATCTTATGAGAAGCTTCGTTACCTTTGCAAGCGGTTTCTTGAAGTTGGTGATGTGATTATGTTGGTGACGAGGCATTGGCTACCTTAAGAGAGTCATAGTGCTTTCTGCCAGTTGCTCACACAAATACAAATTTTGAGATACTGTGGCCAGTCTGCCTGAAGCGATACGCCACTAGTTGTGTATCTTAAGAGAAACATCGTTACTCTTGCCAGCGGTTTCTTGACTTTGAAGATGTGATTATACTGGTGACTAGATATTGGCTACCCTAAGAGAGTCACAGTGTTTCCTGCCAGTTGCTCACCCAAATACACATTTTTTAGATACTGTTTCCAGTGCGCCTGAAGCGATACGCCACTAGTTGTGTATCTTAAGAGAAACATCGTTACTTTTGAAAGGGGTTTCTAGAAGTTGCTGATTTGATTCTGCTGGTGACGAGGCATTGGCTACCTCATGAGAGTCATAGAGATTCCTGCAAGTTCTTCACCCAAATACACATTTTTTAGATACTCATTCCAGTCTGCCTGATAGCTACGCCACTAGTTGTGCATCTTAAGAGTCATTGTAACTTTTGCCAGGGGTTTCTTGAAGTTGCTGATGTGATTATGCTGGTGACGAGGCATTGGCTATCCTATGAGTGTCATAGTGATTCCTGCTAGTTGCTCACCCAAATACACATTTTTTTGATACTTTGGCCAGTCTGCCTCAAGTGACACCCCACTAGCTGCGTATCTTATGAGAAGCTTCGTTACCTTTGCAAGCGGTTTCTTGAAGTTGGTGATGTGATTATGTTGGTGACGAGGCATTGGCTACCTTAAGAGAGTCATAGTGCTTTCTGCCAGTTGCTCACACAAATACAAATTTTGAGATACTGTGGCCAGTCTGCCTGAAGCGATACGCCACTAGTTGTGTATCTTAAGAGAAACATCGTTACTCTTGCCAGCGGTTTCTTGACTTTGAAGATGTGATTATACTGGTGACTAGATATTGGCTACCCTAAGAGAGTCACAGTGTTTCCTGCCAGTTGCTCACCCAAATACACATTTTTTAGATACTGTTTCCAGTGCGCCTGAAGCGATACGCCACTAGTTGTGTATCTTAAGAGAAACATCGTTACTTTTGAAAGGGGTTTCTAGAAGTTGCTGATTTGATTCTGCTGGTGACGAAGCATTGGCTACCTCATGAGAGTCATAGAGATTCCTGCAAGTTCTTCACCCAAATACACATTTTTTAGATACTCATTCCAGTCTGCCTGATAGCTACGCCACTAGTTGTGCATCTTAAGAGTCATTGTAACTTTTGCCAGGGGTTTCTTGAAGTTGCTGATGTGATTATGCTGGTGACGAGGCATTGGCTATCCTATGAGTGTCATAGTGATTCCTGCTAGTTGCTCACCCAAATACACATTTTTTTGATACTTTGGCCAGTCTGCCTCAAGTGACACCCCACTAGCTGTGTATCTTATGAGAAGCTTCGTTACCTTTGCAAGCGGTTTCTTGAAGTTGGTGATGTGATTATGTTGGTAACGAGGCATTGGCTACCTTAAGAGAGTCATAGTGCTTTCTGCCAGTTGCTCACACAAATACAAATTTTGAGATACTGTGGCCAGTCTGCCTGAAGCGATACGCCACTAGTTGTGTATCTTAAGAGAAACATCGTTACTCTTGCCAGCGGTTTCTTGACTTTGAAGATGTGATTATACTGGTGACTAGATATTGGCTACCCTAAGAGAGTCACAGTGTTTCCTGCCAGTTGCTCACCCAAATACACATTTTTTAGATACTGTTTCCAGTGTGCCTGAAGCGATACGCCACTAGTTGTGTATCTTAAGAGAAACATCGTTACTTTTGAAAGGGGTTTCTAGAAGTTGCTGATTTGATTCTGCTGGTGACGAAGCATTGGCTACCTCAAGAGAGTCATAGAGATTCCTGTCAGTTCTTCACCCAAATACACATTTTTTAGATATTCTTTCCAGTCTGCCTGATAGCTACGCCACTAGTTGTGTATCTTAAGAGTCATTGTAACTTTTGCCAGGGGTTTCTTGAAGTTGCTGATGTGATTATGCTGGTGACGAGGCATTGGCTACCCTATGAGTGTCATAGTGATTCCTGCTAGTTGCTCACCCAAATACACATTTTTTTGATACTTTGGCCAGTCTGCCTCAAGTGACACCCCACTAGCTGTGTATCTTATGAGAAGCTTCGTTACCTTTGCAAGCGGTTTCTTGAAGTTGGTGATGCGATTATGTTGGTGACGAGGCATTGACTACCTTAAGACAGTCATAGTGCTTTCTGCCAGTTGCTCACCCAAATACACATTTTGAGATACTGTGGCCAGTCTGCCTGAAGCGATACGCCACTAGTTGTGTATCTTAAGAGAAACATCGTTACTCTTGCCAGTGGTTTCTTGACTTTCAAGATGTGATTATACTGGTGACGAGATATTGGTTACCCTAAGAGAGTCACAGTGTTTCGTGCCAGTTGCTCACCCAAATACACATTTTTTAGATACTGTTTCCAGTGTGCCTGAAGCGATACGCCACTAGTTGAGTATCTTAAGAGAAACATCGTTACTTTTGCCAGGGGTTTATAGAAGTTGCTGATTTGATTCTGCTGGTGACGAGGCATTGGCTACCTCAAGAGAGTCATAGAGATTCCTGCCAGTTCTTCACCCAAATACACATTTTTTAGATACTCATTCCAGTCTGCCTGATAGCTACGCCACTAGTTGTGCATCTTAAGAGTCATTGTAACTTTTGCCAGGGGTTTCTTGAAGTTGCTGATGTGATTATGCTGGTGACGAGGCATTGGCTACCCTATGAGTGTCATAGTGATTCCTGCTAGTTGCTCACCCAAATACACATTTTTTTGATACTTTGGCCAGTCTGCCTCAAGTGACACTTCACTAGCTGCGTATCTTATGAGAAGCTTCGTTACCTTTGCAAGCGGTTTCTTGAAGTTGGTGATGTGATTATGTTGGTGACGAGGCATTGGCTACCTTAAGAGAGTCATAGTGCTTTCTGCCAGTTGCTCACACAAATACAAATTTTGAGATACTGTGGCCAGTCTGCCTGAAGCGATACGCCACTAGTTGTGTATCTTAAGAGAAACATCGTTACTCTTGCCAGCGGTTTCTTGACTTTGAAGATGTGATTATACTGGTGACTAGATATTGGTTACCCTAAGAGAGTCACAGTGTTTCCTGCCAGTTGCTCACCCAAATACACATTTTTTAGATACTGTTTCCAGTGCGCCTGAAGCGATACGCCACTAGTTGTGTATCTTAAGAGAAACATCGTTACTTTTGAAAGGGGTTTCTAGAAGTTGCTGATTTGATTCTGCTGGTGACGAAGCATTGGCTACCTCAAGAGAGTCATAGAGATTCCTGTCAGTTCTTCACCCAAATACACATTTTTTAGATATTCTTTCCAGTCTGCCTGATAGCTACGCCACTAGTTGTGTATCTTAAGAGTCATTGTAACTTTTGCCAGGGGTTTCTTGAAGTTGCTGATGTGATTATGCTGGTGACGAGGCATTGGCTACCCTATGAGTGTCATAGTGATTCCTGCTAGTTGCTCACCCAAATACACATTTTTTTGATACTTTGGCCAGTCTGCCTCAAGTGACACCCCACTAGCTGTGTATCTTATGAGAAGCTTCGTTACCTTTGCAAGCGGTTTCTTGAAGTTGGTGATGCGATTATGTTGGTGACGAGGCATTGACTACCTTAAGACAGTCATAGTGCTTTCTGCCAGTTGCTCACCCAAATACACATTTTGAGATACTGTGGCCAGTCTGCCTGAAGCGATACGCCACTAGTTGTGTATCTTAAGAGAAACATCGTTACTCTTGCCAGTGGTTTCTTGACTTTCAAGATGTGATTATACTGGTGACGAGATATTGGTTACCCTAAGAGAGTCACAGTGTTTCGTGCCAGTTGCTCACCCAAATACACATTTTTTAGATACTGTTTCCAGTGTGCCTGAAGCGATACGCCACTAGTTGAGTATCTTAAGAGAAACATCGTTACTTTTGCCAGGGGTTTATAGAAGTTGCTGATTTGATTCTGCTGGTGACGAGGCATTGGCTACCTCAAGAGAGTCATAGAGATTCCTGCCAGTTCTTCACCCAAATACACATTTTTTAGATACTCATTCCAGTCTGCCTGATAGCTACGCCACTAGTTGTGCATCTTAAGAGTCATTGTAACTTTTGCCAGGGGTTTCTTGAAGTTGCTGATGTGATTATGCTGGTGACGAGGCATTGGCTACCCTATGAGTGTCATAGTGATTCCTGCTAGTTGCTCACCCAAATACACATTTTTTTGATACTTTGGCCAGTCTGCCTCAAGTGACACTTCACTAGCTGCGTATCTTATGAGAAGCTTCGTTACCTTTGCAAGCGGTTTCTTGAAGTTGGTGATGTGATTATGTTGGTGACGAGGCATTGGCTACCTTAAGAGAGTCATAGTGCTTTCTGCCAGTTGCTCACACAAATACAAATTTTGAGATACTGTGGCCAGTCTGCCTGAAGCGATACGCCACTAGTTGTGTATCTTAAGAGAAACATCGTTACTCTTGCCAGCGGTTTCTTGACTTTGAAGATGTGATTATACTGGTGACTAGATATTGCTTACCCTAAGAGAGTCACAGTGTTTCCTGCCAGTTGCTCACCCAAATACACATTTTTTAGATACTGTTTCCAGTGCGCCTGAAGCGATACGCCACTAGTTGTGTATCTTAAGAGAAACATCGTTACTTTTGAAAGGGGTTTCTAGAAGTTGCTGATTTGATTCTGCTGGTGACGAGGCATTGGCTACCTCATGAGAGTCATAGAGATTCCTGCAAGTTCTTCACCCAAATACACATTTTTTAGATACTCATTCCAGTCTGCCTGATAGCTACGCCACTAGTTGTGCATCTTAAGAGTCATTGTAACTTTTGCCAGGGGTTTCTTGAAGTTGCTGATGTGATTATGCTGGTGACGAGGCATTGGCTACCCTATGAGTGTCATAGTGATTCCTGCTAGTTGCTCACCCAAATACACATTTTTTTGATACTTTGGCCAGTCTGCCTCAAGTGACACCCCACTAGCTGTGTATCTTATGAGAAGCTTCGTTACCTTTGCAAGCGGTTTCTTGAAGTTGGTGATGCGATTATGTTGGTGACGAGGCATTGACTACCTTAAGAGAGTCATAGTGCTTTCTGCCAGTTGCTCACCCAAATACACATTTTGAGATACTGTGGCCAGTCTGCCTGAAGCGATACGCCACTAGTTGTGTATCTTAAGAGAAACATCGTTACTCTTGCCAGCGGTTTCTTGACTTTGAAGATGTGATTATACTGGTGACGAGATATTGGTTACCCTAAGAGAGTCACAGTGTTTCGTGCCAGTTGCTCACCCAAATACACATTTTTTAGATACTGTTTCCAGTGTGCCTGAAGCGATACGCCACTAGTTGTGTATCTTAAGAGAAACATCGTTACTTTTGAAAGGGGTTTCTAGAAGTTGCTGATTTGATTCTGCTGGTGACGAAGCATTGGCTACCTCAAGAGAGTCATAGAGATTCCTGTCAGTTCTTCACCCAAATACACATTTTTTAGATATTCTTTCCAGTCTGCCTGATAGCTACGCCACTAGTTGTGTATCTTAAGAGTCATTGTAACTTTTGCCAGGGGTTTCTTGAAGTTGCTGATGTGATTATGCTGGTGACGAGGCATTGGCTACCCTATGAGTGTCATAGTGATTCCTGCTAGTTGCTCACCCAAATACACATTTTTTTGATACTTTGGCCAGTCTGCCTCAAGTGACACCCCACTAGCTGTGTATCTTATGAGAAGCTTCGTTACCTTTGCAAGCGGTTTCTTGAAGTTGGTGATGCGATTATGTTGGTGACGAGGCATTGACTACCTTAAGACAGTCATAGTGCTTTCTGCCAGTTGCTCACCCAAATACACATTTTGAGATACTGTGGCCAGTCTGCCTGAAGCGATACGCCACTAGTTGTGTATCTTAAGAGAAACATCGTTACTCTTGCCAGTGGTTTCTTTACTTTCAAGATGTGATTATACTGGTGACGAGATATTGGTTACCCTAAGAGAGTCACAGTGTTTCCTGCCAGTTGCTCACCCAAATACACATTTTTTAGATACTGTTTCCAGTGTGCCTGAAGCGATACGCCACTAGTTGTGTATCTTAAGAGAAACATCGTTACTTTTGAAAGGGGTTTCTAGAAGTTGCTGATTTGATTCTGCTGGTGACGAAGCATTGGCTACCTCAAGAGAGTCATAGAGATTCCTGTCAGTTCTTCACCCAAATACACATTTTTTAGATATTCTTTCCAGTCTGCCTGATAGCTACGCCACTAGTTGTGTATCTTAAGAGTCATTGTAACTTTTGCCAGGGGTTTCTTGAAGTTGCTGATGTGATTATGCTGGTGACGAGGCATTGGCTATCCTATGAGTGTCATAGTGATTCCTGCTAGTTGCTCACCCAAATACACATTTTTTTGATACTTTGGCCAGTCTGCCTCAAGTGACACCCCACTAGCTGTGTATCTTATGAGAAGCTTCGTTACCTTTGCAAGCGGTTTCTTGAAGTTGGTGATGTGATTATGTTGGTGACGAGGCATTGGCTACCTTAAGAGAGTCATAGTGCTTTCTGCCAGTTGCTCACCCAAATACACATTTTGAGATACTGTGGCCAGTCTGCCTGAAGCGATACGCCACTAGTTGTGTATCTTAAGAGAAACATCGTTACTCTTGCCAGCGGTTTCTTGACTTTGAAGATGTGATTATACTGGTGACGAGATATTGGTTACCCTAAGAGAGTCACAGTGTTTCGTGCCAGTTGCTCACCCAAATACACATTTTTTAGATACTGTTTCCAGTGTGCCTGAAGCGATACGCCACTAGTTGTGTATCTTAAGAGAAACATCGTTACTTTTGAAAGGGGTTTCTAGAAGTTGCTGATTTGATTCTGCTGGTGACGAAGCATTGGCTACCTCAAGAGAGTCATAGAGATTCCTGTCAGTTCTTCACCCAAATACACATTTTTTAGATATTCTTTCCAGTCTGCCTGATAGCTACGCCACTAGTTGTGTATCTTAAGAGTCATTGTAACTTTTGCCAGGGGTTTCTTGAAGTTGCTGATGTGATTATGCTGGTGACGAGGCATTGGCTACCCTATGAGTGTCATAGTGATTCCTGCTAGTTGCTCACCCAAATACACATTTTTTTGATACTTTGGCCAGTCTGCCTCAAGTGACACCCCACTAGCTGTGTATCTTATGAGAAGCTTCGTTACCTTTGCAAGCGGTTTCTTGAAGTTGGTGATGCGATTATGTTGGTGACGAGGCATTGACTACCTTAAGACAGTCATAGTGCTTTCTGCCAGTTGCTCACCCAAATACACATTTTGAGATACTGTGGCCAGTCTGCCTGAAGCGATACGCCACTAGTTGTGTATCTTAAGAGAAACATCGTTACTCTTGCCAGTGGTTTCTTTACTTTCAAGATGTGATTATACTGGTGACGAGATATTGGTTACCCTAAGAGAGTCACAGTGTTTCCTGCCAGTTGCTCACCCAAATACACATTTTTTAGATACTGTTTCCAGTGTGCCTGAAGCGATACGCCACTAGTTGTGTATCTTAAGAGAAACATCGTTACTTTTGAAAGGGGTTTCTAGAAGTTGCTGATTTGATTCTGCTGGTGACGAAGCATTGGCTACCTCAAGAGAGTCATAGAGATTCCTGTCAGTTCTTCACCCAAATACACATTTTTTAGATATTCTTTCCAGTCTGCCTGATAGCTACGCCACTAGTTGTGTATCTTAAGAGTCATTGTAACTTTTGCCAGGGGTTTCTTGAAGTTGCTGATGTGATTATGCTGGTGACGAGGCATTGGCTACCCTATGAGTGTCATAGTGATTCCTGCTAGTTGCTCACCCAAATACACATTTTTTTGATACTTTGGCCAGTCTGCCTCAAGTGACACCCCACTAGCTGCGTATCTTATGAGAAGCTTCGTTACCTTTGCAAGCGGTTTCTTGAAGTTGGTGATGTGATTATGTTGGTGACGAGGCATTGGCTACCTTAAGAGAGTCATAGTGCTTTCTGCCAGTTGCTCACACAAATACAAATTTTGAGATACTGTGGCCAGTCTGCCTGAAGCGATACGCCACTAGTTGTGTATCTTAAGAGAAACATCGTTACTCTTGCCAGCGGTTTCTTGACTTTGAAGATGTGATTATACTGGTGACTAGATATTGGCTACCCTAAGAGAGTCACAGTGTTTCCTGCCAGTTGCTCACCCAAATACACATTTTTTAGATACTGTTTCCAGTGCGCCTGAAGCGATACGCCACTAGTTGTGTATCTTAAGAGAAACATCGTTACTTTTGAAAGGGGTTTCTAGAAGTTGCTGATTTGATTCTGCTGGTGACGAGGCATTGGCTACCTCATGAGAGTCATAGAGATTCCTGCAAGTTCTTCACCCAAATACACATTTTTTAGATACTCATTCCAGTCTGCCTGATAGCTACGCCACTAGTTGTGCATCTTAAGAGTCATTGTAACTTTTGCCAGGGGTTTCTTGAAGTTGCTGATGTGATTATGCTGGTGACGAGGCATTGGCTATCCTATGAGTGTCATAGTGATTCCTGCTAGTTGCTCACCCAAATACACATTTTTTTGATACTTTGGCCAGTCTGCCTCAAGTGACACCCCACTAGCTGTGTATCTTATGAGAAGCTTCGTTACCTTTGCAAGCGGTTTCTTGAAGTTGGTGATGTGATTATGTTGGTGACGAGGCATTGGCTACCTTAAGAGAGTCATAGTGCTTTCTGCCAGTTGCTCACACAAATACAAATTTTGAGATACTGTGGCCAGTCTGCCTGAAGCGATACGCCACTAGTTGTGTATCTTAAGAGAAACATCGTTACTCTTGCCAGCGGTTTCTTGACTTTGAAGATGTGATTATACTGGTGACTAGATATTGGCTACCCTAAGAGAGTCACAGTGTTTCCTGCCAGTTGCTCACCCAAATACACATTTTTTAGATACTGTTTCCAGTGTGCCTGAAGCGATACGCCACTAGTTGTGTATCTTAAGAGAAACATCGTTACTTTTGAAAGGGGTTTCTAGAAGTTGCTGATTTGATTCTGCTGGTGACGAGGCATTGGCTACCTCAAGAGAGTCATAGAGATTCCTGCCAGTTCTTCACCCAAATACACATTTTTTAGATACTCATTCCAGTCTGCCTGATAGCTACGCCACTAGTTGTGCATCTTAAGAGTCATTGTAACTTTTGCCAGGGGTTTCTTGAAGTTGCTGATGTGATTATGCTGGTGACGAGGCATTGGCTACCCTATGAGTGTCATAGTGATTCCTGCTAGTTGCTCACCCAAATACACATTTTTTTGATACTTTGGCCAGTCTGCCTCAAGTGACACCCCACTAGCTGCGTATCTTATGAGAAGCTTCGTTACCTTTGCAAGCGGTTTCTTGAAGTTGGTGATGTGATTAAGTTGGTGACGAGGCATTGGCTACCTTAAGAGAGTCATAGTGCTTTCTGCCAGTTGCTCACACAAATACAAATTTTGAGATACTGTGGCCAGTCTGCCTGAAGCGATACGCCACTAGTTGTGTATCTTAAGAGAAACATCGTTACTTTTGAAAGGGGTTTCTAGAAGTTGCTGATTTGATTCTGCTGGTGACGAGGCATTGGCTACCTCATGAGAGTCATAGAGATTCCTGCAAGTTCTTCACCCAAATACACATTTTTTAGATACTCATTCCAGTCTGCCTGATAGCTACGCCACTAGTTGTGCATCTTAAGAGTCATTGTAACTTTTGCCAGGGGTTTCTTGAAGTTGCTGATGTGATTATGCTGGTGACGAGGCATTGGCTACCCTATGAGTGTCATAGTGATTCCTGCTAGTTGCTCACCCAAATACACATTTTTTTGATACTTTGGCCAGTCTGCCTCAAGTGACACCCCACTAGCTGTGTATCTTATGAGAAGCTTCGTTACCTTTGCAAGCGGTTTCTTGAAGTTGGTGATGCGATTATGTTGGTGACGAGGCATTGACTACCTTAAGAGAGTCATAGTGGTTTCTGCCAGTTGCTCACCCAAATACACATTTTGAGATACTGTGGCCAGTCTGCCTGAAGCGATACGCCACTAGTTGTGTATCTTAAGAGAAACATCGTTACTCTTGCCAGCGGTTTCTTGACTTTGAAGATGTGATTATACTGGTGACGAGATATTGGTTACCCTAAGAGAGTCACAGTGTTTCGTGCCAGTTGCTCACCCAAATACACATTTTTTAGATACTGTTTCCAGTGTGCCTGAAGCGATACGCCACTAGTTGAGTATCTTAAGAGAAACATCGTTACTTTTGCCAGGGGTTTATAGAAGTTGCTGATTTGATTCTGCTGGTGACGAGGCATTGGCTACCTCAAGAGAGTCATAGAGATTCCTGCCAGTTCTTCACCCAAATACACATTTTTTAGATACTCATTCCAGTCTGCCTGATAGCTACGCCACTAGTTGTGCATCTTAAGAGTCATTGTAACTTTTGCCAGGGGTTTCTTGAAGTTGCTGATGTGATTATGCTGGTGACGAGGCATTGGCTACCCTATGAGTGTCATAGTGATTCCTGCTAGTTGCTCACCCAAATACACATTTTTTTGATACTTTGGCCAGTCTGCCTCAAGTGACACTTCACTAGCTGCGTATCTTATGAGAAGCTTCGTTACCTTTGCAAGCGGTTTCTTGAAGTTGGTGATGTGATTATGTTGGTGACGAGGCATTGGCTACCTTAAGAGAGTCATAGTGCTTTCTGCCAGTTGCTCACACAAATACAAATTTTGAGATACTGTGGCCAGTCTGCCTGAAGCGATACGCCACTAGTTGTGTATCTTAAGAGAAATATCGTTACTCTTGCCAGCGGTTTCTTGACTTTGAAGATGTGATTATACTGGTGACTAGATATTGCTTACCCTAAGAGAGTCACAGTGTTTCCTGCCAGTTGCTCACCCAAATACACATTTTTTAGATACTGTTTCCAGTGCGCCTGAAGCGATACGCCACTAGTTGTGTATCTTAAGAGAAACATCGTTACTTTTGAAAGGGGTTTCTAGAAGTTGCTGATTTGATTCTGCTGGTGACGAGGCATTGGCTACCTCATGAGAGTCATAGAGATTCCTGCAAGTTCTTCACCCAAATACACATTTTTTAGATACTCATTCCAGTCTGCCTGATAGCTACGCCACTAGTTGTGCATCTTAAGAGTCATTGTAACTTTTGCCAGGGGTTTCTTGAAGTTGCTGATGTGATTATGCTGGTGACGAGGCATTGGCTACCCTATGAGTGTCATAGTGATTCCTGCTAGTTGCTCACCCAAATACACATTTTTTTGATACTTTGGCCAGTCTGCCTCAAGTGACACCCCACTAGCTGTGTATCTTATGAGAAGCTTCGTTACCTTTGCAAGCGGTTTCTTGAAGTTGGTGATGCGATTATGTTGGTGACGAGGCATTGACTACCTTAAGAGAGTCATAGTGCTTTCTGCCAGTTGCTCACCCAAATACACATTTTGAGATACTGTGGCCAGTCTGCCTGAAGCGATACGCCACTAGTTGTGTATCTTAAGAGAAACATCGTTACTCTTGCCAGCGGTTTCTTGACTTTGAAGATGTGATTATACTGGTGACGAGATATTGGTTACCCTAAGAGAGTCACAGTGTTTCGTGCCAGTTGCTCACCCAAATACACATTTTTTAGATACTGTTTCCAGTGTGCCTGAAGCGATACGCCACTAGTTGTGTATCTTAAGAGAAACATCGTTACTTTTGAAAGGGGTTTCTAGAAGTTGCTGATTTGATTCTGCTGGTGACGAAGCATTGGCTACCTCAAGAGAGTCATAGAGATTCCTGTCAGTTCTTCACCCAAATACACATTTTTTAGATATTCTTTCCAGTCTGCCTGATAGCTACGCCACTAGTTGTGTATCTTAAGAGTCATTGTAACTTTTGCCAGGGGTTTCTTGAAGTTGCTGATGTGATTATGCTGGTGACGAGGCATTGGCTACCCTATGAGTGTCATAGTGATTCCTGCTAGTTGCTCACCCAAATACACATTTTTTTGATACTTTGGCCAGTCTGCCTCAAGTGACACCCCACTAGCTGTGTATCTTATGAGAAGCTTCGTTACCTTTGCAAGCGGTTTCTTGAAGTTGGTGATGCGATTATGTTGGTGACGAGGCATTGACTACCTTAAGACAGTCATAGTGCTTTCTGCCAGTTGCTCACCCAAATACACATTTTGAGATACTGTGGCCAGTCTGCCTGAAGCGATACGCCACTAGTTGTGTATCTTAAGAGAAACATCGTTACTCTTGCCAGTGGTTTCTTTACTTTCAAGATGTGATTATACTGGTGACGAGATATTGGTTACCCTAAGAGAGTCACAGTGTTTCCTGCCAGTTGCTCACCCAAATACACATTTTTTAGATACTGTTTCCAGTGTGCCTGAAGCGATACGCCACTAGTTGTGTATCTTAAGAGAAACATCGTTACTTTTGAAAGGGGTTTCTAGAAGTTGCTGATTTGATTCTGCTGGTGACGAAGCATTGGCTACCTCAAGAGAGTCATAGAGATTCCTGTCAGTTCTTCACCCAAATACACATTTTTTAGATATTCTTTCCAGTCTGCCTGATAGCTACGCCACTAGTTGTGTATCTTAAGAGTCATTGTAACTTTTGCCAGGGGTTTCTTGAAGTTGCTGATGTGATTATGCTGGTGACGAGGCATTGGCTATCCTATGAGTGTCATAGTGATTCCTGCTAGTTGCTCACCCAAATACACATTTTTTTGATACTTTGGCCAGTCTGCCTCAAGTGACACCCCACTAGCTGTGTATCTTATGAGAAGCTTCGTTACCTTTGCAAGCGGTTTCTTGAAGTTGGTGATGTGATTATGTTGGTGACGAGGCATTGGCTACCTTAAGAGAGTCATAGTGCTTTCTGCCAGTTGCTCACCCAAATACACATTTTGAGATACTGTGGCCAGTCTGCCTGAAGCGATACGCCACTAGTTGTGTATCTTAAGAGAAACATCGTTACTCTTGCCAGCGGTTTCTTGACTTTGAAGATGTGATTATACTGGTGACGAGATATTGGTTACCCTAAGAGAGTCACAGTGTTTCGTGCCAGTTGCTCACCCAAATACACATTTTTTAGATACTGTTTCCAGTGTGCCTGAAGCGATACGCCACTAGTTGTGTATCTTAAGAGAAACATCGTTACTTTTGAAAGGGGTTTCTAGAAGTTGCTGATTTGATTCTGCTGGTGACGAAGCATTGGCTACCTCAAGAGAGTCATAGAGATTCCTGTCAGTTCTTCACCCAAATACACATTTTTTAGATATTCTTTCCAGTCTGCCTGATAGCTACGCCACTAGTTGTGTATCTTAAGAGTCATTGTAACTTTTGCCAGGGGTTTCTTGAAGTTGCTGATGTGATTATGCTGGTGACGAGGCATTGGCTACCCTATGAGTGTCATAGTGATTCCTGCTAGTTGCTCACCCAAATACACATTTTTTTGATACTTTGGCCAGTCTGCCTCAAGTGACACCCCACTAGCTGTGTATCTTATGAGAAGCTTCGTTACCTTTGCAAGCGGTTTCTTGAAGTTGGTGATGCGATTATGTTGGTGACGAGGCATTGACTACCTTAAGACAGTCATAGTGCTTTCTGCCAGTTGCTCACCCAAATACACATTTTGAGATACTGTGGCCAGTCTGCCTGAAGCGATACGCCACTAGTTGTGTATCTTAAGAGAAACATCGTTACTCTTGCCAGTGGTTTCTTTACTTTCAAGATGTGATTATACTGGTGACGAGATATTGGTTACCCTAAGAGAGTCACAGTGTTTCCTGCCAGTTGCTCACCCAAATACACATTTTTTAGATACTGTTTCCAGTGTGCCTGAAGCGATACGCCACTAGTTGTGTATCTTAAGAGAAACATCGTTACTTTTGAAAGGGGTTTCTAGAAGTTGCTGATTTGATTCTGCTGGTGACGAAGCATTGGCTACCTCAA
Organism: Schistocerca nitens; assembly: GCF_023898315.1. NCBI lineage: Eukaryota > Metazoa > Arthropoda > Insecta > Orthoptera > Acrididae > Schistocerca > Schistocerca nitens. The sequence continues at coordinate 178,779,421 of NC_064623.1, forward strand.
GAGAGTCATAGAGATTCCTGTCAGTTCTTCACCCAAATACACATTTTTTAGATATTCTTTCCAGTCTGCCTGATAGCTACGCCACTAGTTGTGTATCTTAAGAGTCATTGTAACTTTTGCCAGGGGTTTCTTGAAGTTGCTGATGTGATTATGCTGGTGACGAGGCATTGGCTACCCTATGAGTGTCATAGTGATTCCTGCTAGTTGCTCACCCAAATACACATTTTTTTGATACTTTGGCCAGTCTGCCTCAAGTGACACCCCACTAGCTGCGTATCTTATGAGAAGCTTCGTTACCTTTGCAAGCGGTTTCTTGAAGTTGGTGATGTGATTATGTTGGTGACGAGGCATTGGCTACCTTAAGAGAGTCATAGTGCTTTCTGCCAGTTGCTCACACAAATACAAATTTTGAGATACTGTGGCCAGTCTGCCTGAAGCGATACGCCACTAGTTGTGTATCTTAAGAGAAACATCGTTACTCTTGCCAGTGGTTTCTTTACTTTCAAGATGTGATTATACTGGTGACGAGATATTGGTTACCCTAAGAGAGTCACAGTGTTTCCTGCCAGTTGCTCACCCAAATACACATTTTTTAGATACTGTTTCCAGTGTGCCTGAAGCGATACGCCACTAGTTGTGTATCTTAAGAGAAACATCGTTACTTTTGAAAGGGGTTTCTAGAAGTTGCTGATTTGATTCTGCTGGTGACGAAGCATTGGCTACCTCAAGAGAGTCATAGAGATTCCTGTCAGTTCTTCACCCAAATACACATTTTTTAGATATTCTTTCCAGTCTGCCTGATAGCTACGCCACTAGTTGTGTATCTTAAGAGTCATTGTAACTTTTGCCAGGGGTTTCTTGAAGTTGCTGATGTGATTATGCTGGTGACGAGGCATTGGCTACCCTATGAGTGTCATAGTGATTCCTGCTAGTTGCTCACCCAAATACACATTTTTTTGATACTTTGGCCAGTCTGCCTCAAGTGACACCCCACTAGCTGCGTATCTTATGAGAAGCTTCGTTACCTTTGCAAGCGGTTTCTTGAAGTTGGTGATGTGATTATGTTGGTGACGAGGCATTGGCTACCTTAAGAGAGTCATAGTGCTTTCTGCCAGTTGCTCACACAAATACAAATTTTGAGATACTGTGGCCAGTCTGCCTGAAGCGATACGCCACTAGTTGTGTATCTTAAGAGAAACATCGTTACTCTTGCCAGCGGTTTCTTGACTTTGAAGATGTGATTATACTGGTGACTAGATATTGGCTACCCTAAGAGAGTCACAGTGTTTCCTGCCAGTTGCTCACCCAAATACACATTTTTTAGATACTGTTTCCAGTGCGCCTGAAGCGATACGCCACTAGTTGTGTATCTTAAGAGAAACATCGTTACTTTTGAAAGGGGTTTCTAGAAGTTGCTGATTTGATTCTGCTGGTGACGAGGCATTGGCTACCTCATGAGAGTCATAGAGATTCCTGCAAGTTCTTCACCCAAATACACATTTTTTAGATACTCATTCCAGTCTGCCTGATAGCTACGCCACTAGTTGTGCATCTTAAGAGTCATTGTAACTTTTGCCAGGGGTTTCTTGAAGTTGCTGATGTGATTATGCTGGTGACGAGGCATTGGCTATCCTATGAGTGTCATAGTGATTCCTGCTAGTTGCTCACCCAAATACACATTTTTTTGATACTTTGGCCAGTCTGCCTCAAGTGACACCCCACTAGCTGTGTATCTTATGAGAAGCTTCGTTACCTTTGCAAGCGGTTTCTTGAAGTTGGTGATGTGATTATGTTGGTGACGAGGCATTGGCTACCTTAAGAGAGTCATAGTGCTTTCTGCCAGTTGCTCACACAAATACAAATTTTGAGATACTGTGGCCAGTCTGCCTGAAGCGATACGCCACTAGTTGTGTATCTTAAGAGAAACATCGTTACTCTTGCCAGCGGTTTCTTGACTTTGAAGATGTGATTATACTGGTGACTAGATATTGGCTACCCTAAGAGAGTCACAGTGTTTCCTGCCAGTTGCTCACCCAAATACACATTTTTTAGATACTGTTTCCAGTGTGCCTGAAGCGATACGCCACTAGTTGTGTATCTTAAGAGAAACATCGTTACTTTTGAAAGGGGTTTCTAGAAGTTGCTGATTTGATTCTGCTGGTGACGAAGCATTGGCTACCTCAAGAGAGTCATAGAGATTCCTGTCAGTTCTTCACCCAAATACACATTTTTTAGATATTCTTTCCAGTCTGCCTGATAGCTACGCCACTAGTTGTGTATCTTAAGAGTCATTGTAACTTTTGCCAGGGGTTTCTTGAAGTTGCTGATGTGATTATGCTGGTGACGAGGCATTGGCTACCCTATGAGTGTCATAGTGATTCCTGCTAGTTGCTCACCCAAATACACATTTTTTTGATACTTTGGCCAGTCTGCCTCAAGTGACACCCCACTAGCTGTGTATCTTATGAGAAGCTTCGTTACCTTTGCAAGCGGTTTCTTGAAGTTGGTGATGCGATTATGTTGGTGACGAGGCATTGACTACCTTAAGAGAGTCATAGTGCTTTCTGCCAGTTGCTCACCCAAATACACATTTTGAGATACTGTGGCCAGTCTGCCTGAAGCGATACGCCACTAGTTGTGTATCTTAAGAGAAACATCGTTACTCTTGCCAGCGGTTTCTTGACTTTGAAGATGTGATTATACTGGTGACTAGATATTGGCTACCCTAAGAGAGTCACAGTGTTTCCTGCCAGTTGCTCACCCAAATACACATTTTTTAGATACTGTTTCCAGTGTGCCTGAAGCGATACGCCACTAGTTGTGTATCTTAAGAGAAACATCGTTACTTTTGCCAGGGGTTTATAGAAGTTGCTGATTTGATTCTGCTGGTGACGAGGCATTGGCTACCTCAAGAGAGTCATAGAGATTCCTGCCAGTTCTTCACCCAAATACACATTTTTTAGATACTCATTCCAGTCTGCCTGATAGCTACGCCACTAGTTGTGCATCTTAAGAGTCATTGTAACTTTTGCCAGGGGTTTCTTGAAGTTGCTGATGTGATTATGCTGGTGACGAGGCATTGGCTACCCTATGAGTGTCATAGTGATTCCTGCTAGTTGCTCACCCAAATACACATTTTTTTGATACTTTGGCCAGTCTGCCTCAAGTGACACCCCACTAGCTGCGTATCTTATGAGAAGCTTCGTTACCTTTGCAAGCGGTTTCTTGAAGTTGGTGATGTGATTATGTTGGTGACGAGGCATTGGCTACCTTAAGAGAGTCATAGTGCTTTCTGCCAGTTGCTCACACAAATACAAATTTTGAGATACTGTGGCCAGTCTGCCTGAAGCGATACGCCACTAGTTGTGTATCTTAAGAGAAACATCGTTACTCTTGCCAGCGGTTTCTTGACTTTGAAGATGTGATTATACTGGTGACTAGATATTGGCTACCCTAAGAGAGTCACAGTGTTTCCTGCCAGTTGCTCACCCAAATACACATTTTTTAGATACTGTTTCCAGTGCGCCTGAAGCGATACGCCACTAGTTGTGTATCTTAAGAGAAACATCGTTACTTTTGAAAGGGGTTTCTAGAAGTTGCTGATTTGATTCTGCTGGTGACGAGGCATTGGCTACCTCATGAGAGTCATAGAGATTCCTGCAAGTTCTTCACCCAAATACACATTTTTTAGATACTCATTCCAGTCTGCCTGATAGCTACGCCACTAGTTGTGCATCTTAAGAGTCATTGTAACTTTTGCCAGGGGTTTCTTGAAGTTGCTGATGTGATTATGCTGGTGACGAGGCATTGGCTATCCTATGAGTGTCATAGTGATTCCTGCTAGTTGCTCACCCAAATACACATTTTTTTGATACTTTGGCCAGTCTGCCTCAAGTGACACCCCACTAGCTGTGTATCTTATGAGAAGCTTCGTTACCTTTGCAAGCGGTTTCTTGAAGTTGGTGATGTGATTATGTTGGTGACGAGGCATTGGCTACCTTAAGAGAGTCATAGTGCTTTCTGCCAGTTGCTCACACAAATACAAATTTTGAGATACTGTGGCCAGTCTGCCTGAAGCGATACGCCACTAGTTGTGTATCTTAAGAGAAACATCGTTACTCTTGCCAGCGGTTTCTTGACTTTGAAGATGTGATTATACTGGTGACTAGATATTGGCTACCCTAAGAGAGTCACAGTGTTTCCTGCCAGTTGCTCACCCAAATACACATTTTTTAGATACTGTTTCCAGTGTGCCTGAAGCGATACGCCACTAGTTGTGTATCTTAAGAGAAACATCGTTACTTTTGAAAGGGGTTTCTAGAAGTTGCTGATTTGATTCTGCTGGTGACGAAGCATTGGCTACCTCAAGAGAGTCATAGAGATTCCTGTCAGTTCTTCACCCAAATACACATTTTTTAGATATTCTTTCCAGTCTGCCTGATAGCTACGCCACTAGTTGTGTATCTTAAGAGTCATTGTAACTTTTGCCAGGGGTTTCTTGAAGTTGCTGATGTGATTATGCTGGTGACGAGGCATTGGCTACCCTATGAGTGTCATAGTGATTCCTGCTAGTTGCTCACCCAAATACACATTTTTTTGATACTTTGGCCAGTCTGCCTCAAGTGACACCCCACTAGCTGTGTATCTTATGAGAAGCTTCGTTACCTTTGCAAGCGGTTTCTTGAAGTTGGTGATGCGATTATGTTGGTGACGAGGCATTGACTACCTTAAGAGAGTCATAGTGCTTTCTGCCAGTTGCTCACCCAAATACACATTTTGAGATACTGTGGCCAGTCTGCCTGAAGCGATACGCCACTAGTTGTGTATCTTAAGAGAAACATCGTTACTCTTGCCAGCGGTTTCTTGACTTTGAAGATGTGATTATACTGGTGACTAGATATTGGCTACCCTAAGAGAGTCACAGTGTTTCCTGCCAGTTGCTCACCCAAATACACATTTTTTAGATACTGTTTCCAGTGTGCCTGAAGCGATACGCCACTAGTTGTGTATCTTAAGAGAAACATCGTTACTTTTGCCAGGGGTTTATAGAAGTTGCTGATTTGATTCTGCTGGTGACGAGGCATTGGCTACCTCAAGAGAGTCATAGAGATTCCTGCCAGTTCTTCACCCAAATACACATTTTTTAGATACTCATTCCAGTCTGCCTGATAGCTACGCCACTAGTTGTGCATCTTAAGAGTCATTGTAACTTTTGCCAGGGGTTTCTTGAAGTTGCTGATGTGATTATGCTGGTGACGAGGCATTGGCTACCCTATGAGTGTCATAGTGATTCCTGCTAGTTGCTCACCCAAATACACATTTTTTTGATACTTTGGCCAGTCTGCCTCAAGTGACACCCCACTAGCTGCGTATCTTATGAGAAGCTTCGTTACCTTTGCAAGCGGTTTCTTGAAGTTGGTGATGTGATTAAGTTGGTGACGAGGCATTGGCTACCTTAAGAGAGTCATAGTGCTTTCTGCCAGTTGCTCACACAAATACAAATTTTGAGATACTGTGGCCAGTCTGCCTGAAGCGATACGCCACTAGTTGTGTATCTTAAGAGAAACATCGTTACTTTTGAAAGGGGTTTCTAGAAGTTGCTGATTTGATTCTGCTGGTGACGAGGCATTGGCTACCTCATGAGAGTCATAGAGATTCCTGCAAGTTCTTCACCCAAATACACATTTTTTAGATACTCATTCCAGTCTGCCTGATAGCTACGCCACTAGTTGTGCATCTTAAGAGTCATTGTAACTTTTGCCAGGGGTTTCTTGAAGTTGCTGATGTGATTATGCTGGTGACGAGGCATTGGCTACCCTATGAGTGTCATAGTGATTCCTGCTAGTTGCTCACCCAAATACACATTTTTTTGATACTTTGGCCAGTCTGCCTCAAGTGACACCCCACTAGCTGTGTATCTTATGAGAAGCTTCGTTACCTTTGCAAGCGGTTTCTTGAAGTTGGTGATGCGATTATGTTGGTGACGAGGCATTGACTACCTTAAGAGAGTCATAGTGCTTTCTGCCAGTTGCTCACCCAAATACACATTTTGAGATACTGTGGCCAGTCTGCCTGAAGCGATACGCCACTAGTTGTGTATCTTAAGAGAAACATCGTTACTCTTGCCAGCGGTTTCTTGACTTTGAAGATGTGATTATACTGGTGACGAGATATTGGTTACCCTAAGAGAGTCACAGTGTTTCGTGCCAGTTGCTCACCCAAATACACATTTTTTAGATACTGTTTCCAGTGTGCCTGAAGCGATACGCCACTAGTTGTGTATCTTAAGAGAAACATCGTTACTTTTGAAAGGGGTTTCTAGAAGTTGCTGATTTGATTCTGCTGGTGACGAAGCATTGGCTACCTCAAGAGAGTCATAGAGATTCCTGTCAGTTCTTCACCCAAATACACATTTTTTAGATATTCTTTCCAGTCTGCCTGATAGCTACGCCACTAGTTGTGTATCTTAAGAGTCATTGTAACTTTTGCCAGGGGTTTCTTGAAGTTGCTGATGTGATTATGCTGGTGACGAGGCATTGGCTACCCTATGAGTGTCATAGTGATTCCTGCTAGTTGCTCACCCAAATACACATTTTTTTGATACTTTGGCCAGTCTGCCTCAAGTGACACCCCACTAGCTGTGTATCTTATGAGAAGCTTCGTTACCTTTGCAAGCGGTTTCTTGAAGTTGGTGATGCGATTATGTTGGTGACGAGGCATTGACTACCTTAAGACAGTCATAGTGCTTTCTGCCAGTTGCTCACCCAAATACACATTTTGAGATACTGTGGCCAGTCTGCCTGAAGCGATACGCCACTAGTTGTGTATCTTAAGAGAAACATCGTTACTCTTGCCAGTGGTTTCTTTACTTTCAAGATGTGATTATACTGGTGACGAGATATTGGTTACCCTAAGAGAGTCACAGTGTTTCCTGCCAGTTGCTCACCCAAATACACATTTTTTAGATACTGTTTCCAGTGTGCCTGAAGCGATACGCCACTAGTTGTGTATCTTAAGAGAAACATCGTTACTTTTGAAAGGGGTTTCTAGAAGTTGCTGATTTGATTCTGCTGGTGACGAAGCATTGGCTACCTCAAGAGAGTCATAGAGATTCCTGTCAGTTCTTCACCCAAATACACATTTTTTAGATATTCTTTCCAGTCTGCCTGATAGCTACGCCACTAGTTGTGTATCTTAAGAGTCATTGTAACTTTTGCCAGGGGTTTCTTGAAGTTGCTGATGTGATTATGCTGGTGACGAGGCATTGGCTACCCTATGAGTGTCATAGTGATTCCTGCTAGTTGCTCACCCAAATACACATTTTTTTGATACTTTGGCCAGTCTGCCTCAAGTGACACCCCACTAGCTGCGTATCTTATGAGAAGCTTCGTTACCTTTGCAAGCGGTTTCTTGAAGTTGGTGATGTGATTATGTTGGTGACGAGGCATTGGCTACCTTAAGAGAGTCATAGTGCTTTCTGCCAGTTGCTCACACAAATGCAAATTTTGAGATACTGTGGCCAGTCTGCCTGAAGCGATACGCCACTAGTTGTGTATCTTAAGAGAAACATCGTTACTCTTGCCAGCGGTTTCTTGACTTTGAAGATGTGATTATACTGGTGACTAGATATTGGCTACCCTAAGAGAGTCACAGTGTTTCCTGCCAGTTGCTCACCCAAATACACATTTTTTAGATACTGTTTCCAGTGCGCCTGAAGCGATACGCCACTAGTTGTGTATCTTAAGAGAAACATCGTTACTTTTGAAAGGGGTTTCTAGAAGTTGCTGATTTGATTCTGCTGGTGACGAGGCATTGGCTACCTCATGAGAGTCATAGAGATTCCTGCAAGTTCTTCACCCAAATACACATTTTTTAGATACTCATTCCAGTCTGCCTGATAGCTACGCCACTAGTTGTGTATCTTAAGAGTCATTGTAACTTTTGCCAGGGGTTTCTTGAAGTTGCTGATGTGATTATGCTGGTGACGAGGCATTGGCTACCCTATGAGTGTCATAGTGATTCCTGCTAGTTGCTCACCCAAATACACATTTTTTTGATACTTTGGCCAGTCTGCCTCAAGTGACACCCCACTAGCTGCGTATCTTATGAGAAGCTTCGTTACCTTTGCAAGCGGTTTCTTGAAGTTGGTGATGTGATTATGTTGGTGACGAGGCATTGGCTACCTTAAGAGAGTCATAGTGCTTTCTGCCAGTTGCTCACACAAATACAAATTTTGAGATACTGTGGCCAGTCTGCCTGAAGCGATACGCCACTAGTTGTGTATCTTAAGAGAAACATCGTTACTCTTGCCAGCGGTTTCTTGACTTTGAAGATGTGATTATACTGGTGACTAGATATTGGCTACCCTAAGAGAGTCACAGTGTTTCCTGCCAGTTGCTCACCCAAATACACATTTTTTAGATACTGTTTCCAGTGCGCCTGAAGCGATACGCCACTAGTTGTGTATCTTAAGAGAAACATCGTTACTTTTGAAAGGGGTTTCTAGAAGTTGCTGATTTGATTCTGCTGGTGACGAGGCATTGGCTACCTCATGAGAGTCATAGAGATTCCTGCAAGTTCTTCACCCAAATACACATTTTTTAGATACTCATTCCAGTCTGCCTGATAGCTACGCCACTAGTTGTGCATCTTAAGAGTCATTGTAACTTTTGCCAGGGGTTTCTTGAAGTTGCTGATGTGATTATGCTGGTGACGAGGCATTGGCTATCCTATGAGTGTCATAGTGATTCCTGCTAGTTGCTCACCCAAATACACATTTTTTTGATACTTTGGCCAGTCTGCCTCAAGTGACACCCCACTAGCTGTGTATCTTATGAGAAGCTTCGTTACCTTTGCAAGCGGTTTCTTGAAGTTGGTGATGTGATTATGTTGGTGACGAGGCATTGGCTACCTTAAGAGAGTCATAGTGCTTTCTGCCAGTTGCTCACACAAATACAAATTTTGAGATACTGTGGCCAGTCTGCCTGAAGCGATACGCCACTAGTTGTGTATCTTAAGAGAAACATCGTTACTCTTGCCAGCGGTTTCTTGACTTTGAAGATGTGATTATACTGGTGACTAGATATTGGCTACCCTAAGAGAGTCACAGTGTTTCCTGCCAGTTGCTCACCCAAATACACATTTTTTAGATACTGTTTCCAGTGTGCCTGAAGCGATACGCCACTAGTTGTGTATCTTAAGAGAAACATCGTTACTTTTGAAAGGGGTTTCTAGAAGTTGCTGATTTGATTCTGCTGGTGACGAAGCATTGGCTACCTCAAGAGAGTCATAGAGATTCCTGTCAGTTCTTCACCCAAATATACATTTTTTAGATATTCTTTCCAGTCTGCCTGATAGCTACGCCACTAGTTGTGTATCTTAAGAGTCATTGTAACTTTTGCCAGGGGTTTCTTGAAGTTGCTGATGTGATTATGCTGGTGACGAGGCATTGGCTACCCTATGAGTGTCATAGTGATTCCTGCTAGTTGCTCACCCAAATACACATTTTTTTGATACTTTGGCCAGTCTGCCTCAAGTGACACCCCACTAGCTGTGTATCTTATGAGAAGCTTCGTTACCTTTGCAAGCGGTTTCTTGAAGTTGGTGATGCGATTATGTTGGTGACGAGGCATTGACTACCTTAAGAGAGTCATAGTGCTTTCTGCCAGTTGCTCACCCAAATACACATTTTGAGATACTGTGGCCAGTCTGCCTGAAGCGATACGCCACTAGTTGTGTATCTTAAGAGAAACATCGTTACTCTTGCCAGCGGTTTCTTGACTTTGAAGATGTGATTATACTGGTGACTAGATATTGGCTACCCTAAGAGAGTCACAGTGTTTCCTGCCAGTTGCTCACCCAAATACACATTTTTTAGATACTGTTTCCAGTGTGCCTGAAGCGATACGCCACTAGTTGTGTATCTTAAGAGAAACATCGTTACTTTTGCCAGGGGTTTATAGAAGTTGCTGATTTGATTCTGCTGGTGACGAGGCATTGGCTACCTCAAGAGAGTCATAGAGATTCCTGCCAGTTCTTCACCCAAATACACATTTTTTAGATACTCATTCCAGTCTGCCTGATAGCTACGCCACTAGTTGTGCATCTTAAGAGTCATTGTAACTTTTGCCAGGGGTTTCTTGAAGTTGCTGATGTGATTATGCTGGTGACGAGGCATTGGCTACCCTATGAGTGTCATAGTGATTCCTGCTAGTTGCTCACCCAAATACACATTTTTTTGATACTTTGGCCAGTCTGCCTCAAGTGACACCCCACTAGCTGCGTATCTTATGAGAAGCTTCGTTACCTTTGCAAGCGGTTTCTTGAAGTTGGTGATGTGATTAAGTTGGTGACGAGGCATTGGCTACCTTAAGAGAGTCATAGTGCTTTCTGCCAGTTGCTCACACAAATACAAATTTTGAGATACTGTGGCCAGTCTGCCTGAAGCGATACGCCACTAGTTGTGTATCTTAAGAGAAACATCGTTACTTTTGAAAGGGGTTTCTAGAAGTTGCTGATTTGATTCTGCTGGTGACGAGGCATTGGCTACCTCATGAGAGTCATAGAGATTCCTGCAAGTTCTTCACCCAAATACACATTTTTTAGATACTCATTCCAGTCTGCCTGATAGCTACGCCACTAGTTGTGCATCTTAAGAGTCATTGTAACTTTTGCCAGGGGTTTCTTGAAGTTGCTGATGTGATTATGCTGGTGACGAGGCATTGGCTATCCTATGAGTGTCATAGTGATTCCTGCTAGTTGCTCACCCAAATACACATTTTTTTGATACTTTGGCCAGTCTGCCTCAAGTGACACCCCACTAGCTGTGTATCTTATGAGAAGCTTCGTTACCTTTGCAAGCGGTTTCTTGAAGTTGGTGATGTGATTATGTTGGTGACGAGGCATTGGCTACCTTAAGAGAGTCATAGTGCTTTCTGCCAGTTGCTCACACAAATACAAATTTTGAGATACTGTGGCCAGTCTGCCTGAAGCGATACGCCACTAGTTGTGTATCTTAAGAGAAACATCGTTACTCTTGCCAGCGGTTTCTTGACTTTGAAGATGTGATTATACTGGTGACTAGATATTGGCTACCCTAAGAGAGTCACAGTGTTTCCTGCCAGTTGCTCACCCAAATACACATTTTTTAGATACTGTTTCCAGTGTGCCTGAAGCGATACGCCACTAGTTGTGTATCTTAAGAGAAACATCGTTACTTTTGCCAGGGGTTTATAGAAGTTGCTGATTTGATTCTGCTGGTGACGAGGCATTGGCTACCTCAAGAGAGTCATAGAGATTCCTGCCAGTTCTTCACCCAAATACACATTTTTTAGATACTCATTCCAGTCTGCCTGATAGCTACGCCACTAGTTGTGCATCTTAAGAGTCATTGTAACTTTTGCCAGGGGTTTCTTGAAGTTGCTGATGTGATTATGCTGGTGACGAGGCATTGGCTACCCTATGAGTGTCATAGTGATTCCTGCTAGTTGCTCACCCAAATACACATTTTTTTGATACTTTGGCCAGTCTGCCTCAAGTGACACCCCACTAGCTGTGTATCTTATGAGAAGCTTCGTTACCTTTGCAAGCGGTTTCTTGAAGTTGGTGATGCGATTATGTTGGTGACGAGGCATTGACTACCTTAAGAGAGTCATAGTGCTTTCTGCCAGTTGCTCACCCAAATACACATTTTGAGATACTGTGGCCAGTCTGCCTGAAGCGATACGCCACTAGTTGTGTATCTTAAGAGAAACATCGTTACTCTTGCCAGCGGTTTCTTGACTTTGAAGATGTGATTATACTGGTGACTAGATATTGGCTACCCTAAGAGAGTCACAGTGTTTCCTGCCAGTTGCTCACCCAAATACACATTTTTTAGATACTGTTTCCAGTGTGCCTGAAGCGATACGCCACTAGTTGTGTATCTTAAGAGAAACATCGTTACTTTTGCCAGGGGTTTATAGAAGTTGCTGATTTGATTCTGCTGGTGACGAGGCATTGGCTACCTCAAGAGAGTCATAGAGATTCCTGCCAGTTCTTCACCCAAATACACATTTTTTAGATACTCATTCCAGTCTGCCTGATAGCTACGCCACTAGTTGTGCATCTTAAGAGTCATTGTAACTTTTGCCAGGGGTTTCTTGAAGTTGCTGATGTGATTATGCTGGTGACGAGGCATTGGCTACCCTATGAGTGTCATAGTGATTCCTGCTAGTTGCTCACCCAAATACACATTTTTTTGATACTTTGGCCAGTCTGCCTCAAGTGACACCCCACTAGCTGCGTATCTTATGAGAAGCTTCGTTACCTTTGCAAGCGGTTTCTTGAAGTTGGTGATGTGATTATGTTGGTGACGAGGCATTGACTACCTTAAGAGAGTCATAGTGCTTTCTGCCAGTTGCTCACACAAATACAAATTTTGAGATACTGTGGCCAGTCTGCCTGAAGCGATACGCCACTAGTTGTGTATCTTAAGAGAAACATCGTTACTCTTGCCAGCGGTTTCTTGACTTTGAAGATGTGATTATACTGGTGACTAGATATTGGCTACCCTAAGAGAGTCACAGTGTTTCCTGCCAGTTGCTCACCCAAATACACATTTTTTAGATACTGTTTCCAGTGCGCCTGAAGCGATACGCCACTAGTTGTGTATCTTAAGAGAAACATCGTTACTTTTGCCAGGGGTTTATAGAAGTTGCTGATTTGATTCTGCTGGTGACGAGGCATTGGCTACCTCAAGAGAGTCATAGAGATTCCTGCCAGTTCTTCACCCGAATACACATTTTTTAGATACTCATTCCAGTCTGCCTGATAGCTACGCCACTAGTTGTGCATCTTAAGAGTCATTGTAACTTTTGCCAGGGGTTTCTTGAAGTTGCTGATGTGATTATGCTGGTGACGAGGCATTGGCTACCCTATGAGTGTCATAGTGATTCCTGCTAGTTGCTCACCCAAATACACATTTTTTTGATACTTTGGCCAGTCTGCCTCAAGTGACACCCCACTAGCTGCGTATCTTATGAGAAGCTTCGTTACCTTTGCAACCGGTTTCTTGAAGTTGGTGATGTGATTAAGTTGGTGACGAGGCATTGGCTACCTTAAGAGAGTCATAGTGCTTTCTGCCAGTTGCTCACCCAAATACACATTTTGAGATACTGTGGCCAGTCTGCCTGAAGCGATACGCCACTAGTTGTGTATCTTAAGAGAAACATCGTTACTCTTGCCAGCGGTTTCTTGACTTTGAAGATGTGATTATACTGGTGACGAGATATTGGCTACCCTAAGAGAGTCACAGTGTTTCCTGCCAGTTGCTCACCCAAATACACATTTTTTAGATACTGTTTCCAGTGTGCCTGAAGCGATACGCCACTAGTTGTGTATCTTAAGAGAAACATCGTTACTTTTGCCAGGGGTTTATAGAAGTTGCTGATTTGATTCTGCTGGTGACGAGGCATTGGCTACCTCAAGAGAGTCATAGAGATTCCTGCCAGTTCTTCACCCAAATACACATTTTTTAGATACTCATTCCAGTCTGCCTGATAGCTACGCCACTAGTTGTGCATCTTAAGAGTCATTGTAACTTTTGCCAGGGGTTTCTTGAAGTTGCTGATGTGATTATGCTGGTGACGAGGCATTGGCTACCCTATGAGTGTCATAGTGATTCCTGCTAGTTGCTCACCCAAATACACATTTTTTTGATACTTTGGCCAGTCTGCCTCAAGTGACACCCCACTAGCTGCGTATCTTATGAGAAGCTTCGTTACCTTTGCAAGCGGTTTCTTGAAGTTGGTGATGTGATTAAGTTGGTGACGAGGCATTGGCTACCTTAGGAGAGTCATAGTGCTTTCTGCCAGTTGCTCACACAAATACAAATTTTGAGATACTGTGGCCAGTCTGCCTGAAGCGATACGCCACTAGTTGTGTATCTTAAGAGAAACATCGTTACTTTTGAAAGGGGTTTCTAGAAGTTGCTGATTTGATTCTGCTGGTGACGAGGCATTGGCTACCTCATGAGAGTCATAGAGATTCCTGCAAGTTCTTCACCCAAATACACATTTTTTAGATACTCATTCCAGTCTGCCTGATAGCTACGCCACTAGTTGTGCATCTTAAGAGTCATTGTAACTTTTGCCAGGGGTTTCTTGAAGTTGCTGATGTGATTATGCTGGTGACGAGGCATTGGCTATCCTATGAGTGTCATAGTGATTCCTGCTAGTTGCTCACCCAAATACACATTTTTTTGATACTTTGGCCAGTCTGCCTCAAGTGACACCCCACTAGCTGTGTATCTTATGAGAAGCTTCGTTACCTTTGCAAGCGGTTTCTTGAAGTTGGTGATGTGATTATGTTGGTGACGAGGCATTGGCTACCTTAAGAGAGTCATAGTGCTTTCTGCCAGTTGCTCACACAAATACAAATTTTGAGATACTGTGGCCAGTCTGCCTGAAGCGATACGCCACTAGTTGTGTATCTTAAGAGAAACATCGTTACTCTTGCCAGCGGTTTCTTGACTTTGAAGATGTGATTATACTGGTGACTAGATATTGGCTACCCTAAGAGAGTCACAGTGTTTCCTGCCAGTTGCTCACCCAAATACACATTTTTTAGATACTGTTTCCAGTGTGCCTGAAGCGATACGCCACTAGTTGTGTATCTTAAGAGAAACATCGTTACTTTTGCCAGGGGTTTATAGAAGTTGCTGATTTGATTCTGCTGGTGACGAGGCATTGGCTACCTCAAGAGAGTCATAGAGATTCCTGCAAGTTCTTCACCCAAATACACATTTTTTAGATACTGTTTCCAGTGCGCCTGAAGCGATACGCCACTAGTTGTGTATCTTAAGAGAAACATCGTTACTTTTGCCAGGGGTTTATAGAAGTTGCTGATTTGATTCTGCTGGTGACGAGGCATTGGCTACCTCAAGAGAGTCATAGAGATTCCTGCCAGTTCTTCACCCGAATACACATTTTTTAGATACTCATTCCAGTCTGCCTGATAGCTACGCCACTAGTTGTGCATCTTAAGAGTCATTGTAACTTTTGCCAGGGGTTTCTTGAAGTTGCTGATGTGATTATGCTGGTGACGAGGCATTGGCTACCCTATGAGTGTCATAGTGATTCCTGCTAGTTGCTCACCCAAATACACATTTTTTTGATACTTTGGCCAGTCTGCCTCAAGTGACACCCCACTAGCTGCGTATCTTATGAGAAGCTTCGTTACCTTTGCAACCGGTTTCTTGAAGTTGGTGATGTGATTAAGTTGGTGACGAGGCATTGGCTACCTTAAGAGAGTCATAGTGCTTTCTGCCAGTTGCTCACCCAAATACACATTTTGAGATACTGTGGCCAGTCTGCCTGAAGCGATACGCCACTAGTTGTGTATCTTAAGAGAAACATCGTTACTCTTGCCAGCGGTTTCTTGACTTTGAAGATGTGATTATACTGGTGACGAGATATTGGCTACCCTAAGAGAGTCACAGTGTTTCCTGCCAGTTGCTCACCCAAATACACATTTTTTAGATACTGTTTCCAGTGTGCCTGAAGCGATACGCCACTAGTTGTGTATCTTAAGAGAAACATCGTTACTTTTGCCAGGGGTTTATAGAAGTTGCTGATTTGATTCTGCTGGTGACGAGGCATTGGCTACCTCAAGAGAGTCATAGAGATTCCTGCCAGTTCTTCACCCAAATACACATTTTTTAGATACTCATTCCAGTCTGCCTGATAGCTACGCCACTAGTTGTGCATCTTAAGAGTCATTGTAACTTTTGCCAGGTGTTTTCTTGAAGTTGCTGATGTGATTATGCTGGTGACGAGGCATTGGCTACCCTATGAGTGTCATAGTGATTCCTGCTAGTTGCTCACCCAAATACACATTTTTTTGATACTTTGGCCAGTCTGCCTCAAGTGACACCCCACTAGCTGCGTATCTTATGAGAAGCTTCGTTACCTTTGCAAGCGGTTTCTTGAAGTTGGTGATGTGATTAAGTTGGTGACGAGGCATTGGCTACCTTAGGAGAGTCATAGTGCTTTCTGCCAGTTGCTCACACAAATACAAATTTTGAGATACTGTGGCCAGTCTGCCTGAAGCGATACGCCACTAGTTGTGTATCTTAAGAGAAACATCGTTACTTTTGAAAGGGGTTTCTAGAAGTTGCTGATTTGATTCTGCTGGTGACGAGGCATTGGCTACCTCATGAGAGTCATAGAGATTCCTGCAAGTTCTTCACCCAAATACACATTTTTTAGATACTCATTCCAGTCTGCCTGATAGCTACGCCACTAGTTGTGCATCTTAAGAGTCATTGTAACTTTTGCCAGGGGTTTCTTGAAGTTGCTGATGTGATTATGCTGGTGACGAGGCATTGGCTATCCTATGAGTGTCATAGTGATTCCTGCTAGTTGCTCACCCAAATACACATTTTTTTGATACTTTGGCCAGTCTGCCTCAAGTGACACCCCACTAGCTGTGTATCTTATGAGAAGCTTCGTTACCTTTGCAAGCGGTTTCTTGAAGTTGGTGATGTGATTATGTTGGTGACGAGGCATTGGCTACCTTAAGAGAGTCATAGTGCTTTCTGCCAGTTGCTCACACAAATACAAATTTTGAGATACTGTGGCCAGTCTGCCTGAAGCGATACGCCACTAGTTGTGTATCTTAAGAGAAACATCGTTACTCTTGCCAGCGGTTTCTTGACTTTGAAGATGTGATTATACTGGTGACTAGATATTGGCTACCCTAAGAGAGTCACAGTGTTTCCTGCCAGTTGCTCACCCAAATACACATTTTTTAGATACTGTTTCCAGTGTGCCTGAAGCGATACGCCACTAGTTGTGTATCTTAAGAGAAACATCGTTACTTTTGCCAGGGGTTTATAGAAGTTGCTGATTTGATTCTGCTGGTGACGAGGCATTGGCTACCTCAAGAGAGTCATAGAGATTCCTGCCAGTTCTTCACCCAAATACACATTTTTTAGATACTCATTCCAGTCTGCCTGATAGCTACGCCACTAGTTGTGCATCTTAAGAGTCATTGTAACTTTTGCCAGGGGTTTCTTGAAGTTGCTGATGTGATTATGCTGGTGACGAGGCATTGGCTACCCTATGAGTGTCATAGTGATTCCTGCTAGTTGCTCACCCAAATACACATTTTTTTGATACTTTGGCCAGTCTGCCTCAAGTGACACCCCACTAGCTGTGTATCTTATGAGAAGCTTCGTTACCTTTGCAAGCGGTTTCTTGAAGTTGGTGATGCGATTATGTTGGTGACGAGGCATTGACTACCTTAAGAGAGTCATAGTGCTTTCTGCCAGTTGCTCACCCAAATACACATTTTGAGATACTGTGGCCAGTCTGCCTGAAGCGATACGCCACTAGTTGTGTATCTTAAGAGAAACATCGTTACTCTTGCCAGCGGTTTCTTGACTTTGAAGATGTGATTATACTGGTGACTAGATATTGGCTACCCTAAGAGAGTCACAGTGTTTCCTGCCAGTTGCTCACCCAAATACACATTTTTTAGATACTGTTTCCAGTGTGCCTGAAGCGATACGCCACTAGTTGTGTATCTTAAGAGAAACATCGTTACTTTTGCCAGGGGTTTATAGAAGTTGCTGATTTGATTCTGCTGGTGACGAGGCATTGGCTACCTCAAGAGAGTCATAGAGATTCCTGCCAGTTCTTCACCCAAATACACATTTTTTAGATACTCATTCCAGTCTGCCTGATAGCTACGCCACTAGTTGTGCATCTTAAGAGTCATTGTAACTTTTGCCAGGGGTTTCTTGAAGTTGCTGATGTGATTATGCTGGTGACGAGGCATTGGCTACCCTATGAGTGTCATAGTGATTCCTGCTAGTTGCTCACCCAAATACACATTTTTTTGATACTTTGGCCAGTCTGCCTCAAGTGACACCCCACTAGCTGCGTATCTTATGAGAAGCTTCGTTACCTTTGCAAGCGGTTTCTTGAAGTTGGTGATGTGATTATGTTGGTGACGAGGCATTGACTACCTTAAGAGAGTCATAGTGCTTTCTGCCAGTTGCTCACACAAATACAAATTTTGAGATACTGTGGCCAGTCTGCCTGAAGCGATACGCCACTAGTTGTGTATCTTAAGAGAAACATCGTTACTCTTGCCAGCGGTTTCTTGACTTTGAAGATGTGATTATACTGGTGACTAGATATTGGCTACCCTAAGAGAGTCACAGTGTTTCCTGCCAGTTGCTCACCCAAATACACATTTTTTAGATACTGTTTCCAGTGCGCCTGAAGCGATACGCCACTAGTTGTGTATCTTAAGAGAAACATCGTTACTTTTGCCAGGGGTTTATAGAAGTTGCTGATTTGATTCTGCTGGTGACGAGGCATTGGCTACCTCAAGAGAGTCATAGAGATTCCTGCCAGTTCTTCACCCGAATACACATTTTTTAGATACTCATTCCAGTCTGCCTGATAGCTACGCCACTAGTTGTGCATCTTAAGAGTCATTGTAACTTTTGCCAGGGGTTTCTTGAAGTTGCTGATGTGATTATGCTGGTGACGAGGCATTGGCTACCCTATGAGTGTCATAGTGATTCCTGCTAGTTGCTCACCCAAATACACATTTTTTTGATACTTTGGCCAGTCTGCCTCAAGTGACACCCCACTAGCTGCGTATCTTATGAGAAGCTTCGTTACCTTTGCAACCGGTTTCTTGAAGTTGGTGATGTGATTAAGTTGGTGACGAGGCATTGGCTACCTTAAGAGAGTCATAGTGCTTTCTGCCAGTTGCTCACCCAAATACACATTTTGAGATACTGTGGCCAGTCTGCCTGAAGCGATACGCCACTAGTTGTGTATCTTAAGAGAAACATCGTTACTCTTGCCAGCGGTTTCTTGACTTTGAAGATGTGATTATACTGGTGACGAGATATTGGCTACCCTAAGAGAGTCACAGTGTTTCCTGCCAGTTGCTCACCCAAATACACATTTTTTAGATACTGTTTCCAGTGTGCCTGAAGCGATACGCCACTAGTTGTGTATCTTAAGAGAAACATCGTTACTTTTGCCAGGGGTTTATAGAAGTTGCTGATTTGATTCTGCTGGTGACGAGGCATTGGCTACCTCAAGAGAGTCATAGAGATTCCTGCCAGTTCTTCACCCAAATACACATTTTTTAGATACTCATTCCAGTCTGCCTGATAGCTACGCCACTAGTTGTGCATCTTAAGAGTCATTGTAACTTTTGCCAGGGGTTTCTTGAAGTTGCTGATGTGATTATGCTGGTGACGAGGCATTGGCTACCCTATGAGTGTCATAGTGATTCCTGCTAGTTGCTCACCCAAATACACATTTTTTTGATACTTTGGCCAGTCTGCCTCAAGTGACACCCCACTAGCTGCGTATCTTATGAGAAGCTTCGTTACCTTTGCAAGCGGTTTCTTGAAGTTGGTGATGTGATTAAGTTGGTGACGAGGCATTGGCTACCTTAAGAGAGTCATAGTGCTTTCTGCCAGTTGCTCACCCAAATACACATTTTGAGATACTGTGGCCAGTCTGCCTGAAGCGATACGCCACTAGTTGTGTATCTTAAGAGAAACATCGTTACTCTTGCCAGCGGTTTCTTGACTTTGAAGATGTGATTATACTGGTGACGAGATATTGGCTACCCTAAGAGAGTCACAGTGTTTCCTGCCAGTTGCTCACCCAAATACACATTTTTTAGATACTGTTTCCAGTGTGCCTGAAGCGATACGCCACTAGTTGTGTATCTTAAGAGAAACATCGTTACTTTTGCCAGGGGTTTATAGAAGTTGCTGATTTGATTCTGCTGGTGACGAGGCATTGGCTACCTCAAGAGAGTCATAGAGATTCCTGCCAGTTCTTCACCCAAATACACATTTTTTAGATACTCATTCCAGTCTGCCTGATAGCTACGCCACTAGTTGTGCATCTTAAGAGTCATTGTAACTTTTGCCAGGGGTTTCTTGAAGTTGCTGATGTGATTATGCTGGTGACGAGGCATTGGCTACCCTATGAGTGTCATAGTGATTCCTGCTAGTTGCTCACCCAAATACACATTTTTTTGATACTTTGGCCAGTCTGCCTCAAGTGACACCCCACTAGCTGCGTATCTTATGAGAAGCTTCGTTACCTTTGCAAGCGGTTTCTTGAAGTTGGTGATGTGATTATGTTGGTGACGAGGCATTGGCTACCTTAAGAGAGTCATAGTGCTTTCTGCCAGTTGCTCACACAAATACAAATTTTGAGATACTGTGGCCAGTCTGCCTGAAGCGATACGCCACTAGTTGTGTATCTTAAGAGAAACATCGTTACTCTTGCCAGCGGTTTCTTGACTTTGAAGATGTGATTATACTGGTGACTAGATATTGGCTACCCTAAGAGAGTCACAGTGTTTCCTGCCAGTTGCTCACCCAAATACACATTTTTTAGATACTGTTTCCAGTGCGCCTGAAGCGATACGCCACTAGTTGTGTATCTTAAGAGAAACATCGTTACTTTTGAAAGGGGTTTCTAGAAGTTGCTGATTTGATTCTGCTGGTGACGAGGCATTGGCTACCTCATGAGAGTCATAGAGATTCCTGCAAGTTCTTCACCCAAATACACATTTTTTAGATACTCATTCCAGTCTGCCTGATAGCTACGCCACTAGTTGTGTATCTTAAGAGTCATTGTAACTTTTGCCAGGGGTTTCTTGAAGTTGCTGATGTGATTATGCTGGTGACGAGGCATTGGCTATCCTATGAGTGTCATAGTGATTCCTGCTAGTTGCTCACCCAAATACACATTTTTTTGATACTTTGGCCAGTCTGCCTCAAGTGACACCCCACTAGCTGTGTATCTTATGAGAAGCTTCGTTACCTTTGCAAGCGGTTTCTTGAAGTTGGTGATGTGATTATGTTGGTGACGAGGCATTGGCTACCTTAAGAGAGTCATAGTGCTTTCTGCCAGTTGCTCACACAAATACAAATTTTGAGATACTGTGGCCAGTCTGCCTGAAGCGATACGCCACTAGTTGTGTATCTTAAGAGAAACATCGTTACTCTTGCCAGCGGTTTCTTGACTTTGAAGATGTGATTATACTGGTGACGAGATATTGGCTACCCTAAGAGAGTCACAGTGTTTCCTGCCAGTTGCTCACCCAAATACACATTTTTTAGATACTGTTTCCAGTGTGCCTGAAGCGATACGCCACTAGTTGTGTATCTTAAGAGAAACATCGTTACTTTTGCCAGGGGTTTATAGAAGTTGCTGATTTGATTCTGCTGGTGACGAGGCATTGGCTACCTCAAGAGAGTCATAGAGATTCCTGCCAGTTCTTCACCCAAATACACATTTTTTAGATACTCATTCCAGTCTGCCTGATAGCTACGCCACTAGTTGTGCATCTTAAGAGTCATTGTAACTTTTGCCAGGGGTTTCTTGAAGTTGCTGATGTGATTATGCTGGTGACGAGGCATTGGCTATCCTATGAGTGTCATAGTGATTCCTGCTAGTTGCTCACCCAAATACACATTTTTTTGATACTTTGGCCAGTCTGCCTCAAGTGACACCCCACTAGCTGCGTATCTTATGAGAAGCTTCGTTACCTTTGCAAGCGGTTTCTTGAAGTTGGTGATGTGATTAAGTTGGTGACGAGGCATTGGCTACCTTAAGAGAGTCATAGTGCTTTCTGCCAGTTGCTCACCCAAATACACATTTTGAGATACTGTGGCCAGTCTGCCTGAAGCGATACGCCACTAGTTGTGTATCTTAAGAGAAACATCGTTACTCTTGCCAGCGGTTTCTTGACTTTGAAGATGTGATTATACTGGTGACGAGATATTGGCTACCCTAAGAGAGTCACAGTGTTTCCTGCCAGTTGCTCACCCAAATACACATTTTTTAGATACTGTTTCCAGTGTGCCTGAAGCGATACGCCACTAGTTGTGTATCTTAAGAGAAACATCGTTACTTTTGCCAGGGGTTTATAGAAGTTGCTGATTTGATTCTGCTGGTGACGAGGCATTGGCTACCTCAAGAGAGTCATAGAGATTCCTGCCAGTTCTTCACCCAAATACACATTTTTTAGATACTCATTCCAGTCTGCCTGATAGCTACGCCACTAGTTGTGCATCTTAAGAGTCATTGTAACTTTTGCCAGGGGTTTCTTGAAGTTGCTGATGTGATTATGCTGGTGACGAGGCATTGGCTACCCTATGAGTGTCATAGTGATTCCTGCTAGTTGCTCACCCAAATACACATTTTTTTGATACTTTGGCCAGTCTGCCTCAAGTGACACCCCACTAGCTGCGTATCTTATGAGAAGCTTCGTTACCTTTGCAAGCGGTTTCTTGAAGTTGGTGATGTGATTAAGTTGGTGACGAGGCATTGGCTACCTTAAGAGAGTCATAGTGCTTTCTGCCAGTTGCTCACCCAAATACACATTTTGAGATACTGTGGCCAGTCTGCCTGAAGCGATACGCCACTAGTTGTGTATCTTAAGAGAAACATCGTTACTCTTGCCAGCGGTTTCTTGACTTTGAAGATGTGATTATACTGGTGACTAGATATTGGCTACCCTAAGAGAGTCACAGTGTTTCCTGCCAGTTGCTCACCCAAATACACATTTTTTAGATACTGTTTCCAGTGTGCCTGAAGCGATACGCCACTAGTTGTGTATCTTAAGAGAAACATCGTTACTTTTGCCAGGGGTTTATAGAAGTTGCTGATTTGATTCTGCTGGTGACGAGGCATTGGCTACCTCAAGAGAGTCATAGAGATTCCTGCCAGTTCTTCACCCAAATACACATTTTTTAGATACTCATTCCAGTCTGCCTGATAGCTACGCCACTAGTTGTGCATCTTAAGAGTCATTGTAACTTTTGCCAGGGGTTTCTTGAAGTTGCTGATGTGATTATGCTGGTGACGAGGCATTGGCTACCCTATGAGTGTCATAGTGATTCCTGCTAGTTGCTCACCCAAATACACATTTTTTTGATACTTTGGCCAGTCTGCCTCAAGTGACACCCCACTAGCTGCGTATCTTATGAGAAGCTTCGTTACCTTTGCAAGCGGTTTCTTGAAGTTGGTGATGTGATTATGTTGGTGACGAGGCATTGGCTACCTTAAGAGAGTCATAGTGCTTTCTGCCAGTTGCTCACACAAATACAAATTTTGAGATACTGTGGCCAGTCTGCCTGAAGCGATACGCCACTAGTTGTGTATCTTAAGAGAAACATCGTTACTCTTGCCAGCGGTTTCTTGACTTTGAAGATGTGATTATACTGGTGACTAGATATTGGCTACCCTAAGAGAGTCACAGTGTTTCCTGCCAGTTGCTCACCCAAATACACATTTTTTAGATACTGTTTCCAGTGCGCCTGAAGCGATACGCCACTAGTTGTGTATCTTAAGAGAAACATCGTTACTTTTGAAAGGGGTTTCTAGAAGTTGCTGATTTGATTCTGCTGGTGACGAGGCATTGGCTACCTCATGAGAGTCATAGAGATTCCTGCAAGTTCTTCACCCAAATACACATTTTTTAGATACTCATTCCAGTCTGCCTGATAGCTACGCCACTAGTTGTGTATCTTAAGAGTCATTGTAACTTTTGCCAGGGGTTTCTTGAAGTTGCTGATGTGATTATGCTGGTGACGAGGCATTGGCTATCCTATGAGTGTCATAGTGATTCCTGCTAGTTGCTCACCCAAATACACATTTTTTTGATACTTTGGCCAGTCTGCCTCAAGTGACACCCCACTAGCTGCGTATCTTATGAGAAGCTTCGTTACCTTTGCAAGCGGTTTCTTGAAGTTGGTGATGTGATTATGTTGGTGACGAGGCATTGGCTACCTTAAGAGAGTCATAGTGCTTTCTGCCAGTTGCTCACACAAATACAAATTTTGAGATACTGTGGCCAGTCTGCCTGAAGCGATACGCCACTAGTTGTGTATCTTAAGAGAAACATCGTTACTCTTGCCAGCGGTTTCTTGACTTTGAAGATGTGATTATACTGGTGACTAGATATTGGCTACCCTAAGAGAGTCACAGTGTTTCCTGCCAGTTGCTCACCCAAATACACATTTTTTAGATACTGTTTCCAGTGCGCCTGAAGCGATACGCCACTAGTTGTGTATCTTAAGAGAAACATCGTTACTTTTGAAAGGGGTTTCTAGAAGTTGCTGATTTGATTCTGCTGGTGACGAGGCATTGGCTACCTCATGAGAGTCATAGAGATTCCTGCAAGTTCTTCACCCAAATACACATTTTTTAGATACTCATTCCAGTCTGCCTGATAGCTACGCCACTAGTTGTGTATCTTAAGAGTCATTGTAACTTTTGCCAGGGGTTTCTTGAAGTTGCTGATGTGATTATGCTGGTGACGAGGCATTGGCTATCCTATGAGTGTCATAGTGATTCCTGCTAGTTGCTCACCCAAATACACATTTTTTTGATACTTTGGCCAGTCTGCCTCAAGTGACACCCCACTAGCTGTGTATCTTATGAGAAGCTTCGTTACCTTTGCAAGCGGTTTCTTGAAGTTGGTGATGTGATTATGTTGGTGACGAGGCATTGGCTACCTTAAGAGAGTCATAGTGCTTTCTGCCAGTTGCTCACACAAATACAAATTTTGAGATACTGTGGCCAGTCTACCTGAAGCGATACGCCACTAGTTGTGTATCTTAAGAGAAACATCGTTACTCTTGCCAGCGGTTTCTTGACTTTGAAGATGTGATTATACTGGTGACGAGATATTGGCTACCCTAAGAGAGTCACAGTGTTTCCTGCCAGTTGCTCACCCAAATACACATTTTTTAGATACTGTTTCCAGTGTGCCTGAAGCGATACGCCACTAGTTGTGTATCTTAAGAGAAACATCGTTACTTTTGCCAGGGGTTTATAGAAGTTGCTGATTTGATTCTGCTGGTGACGAGGCATTGGCTACCTCAAGAGAGTCATAGAGATTCCTGCCAGTTCTTCACCCAAATACACATTTTTTAGATACTCATTCCAGTCTGCCTGATAGCTACGCCACTAGTTGTGCATCTTAAGAGTCATTGTAACTTTTGCCAGGGGTTTCTTGAAGTTGCTGATGTGATTATGCTGGTGACGAGGCATTGGCTACCCTATGAGTGTCATAGTGATTCCTGCTAGTTGCTCACCCAAATACACATTTTTTTGATACTTTGGCCAGTCTGCCTCAAGTGACACCCCACTAGCTGCGTATCTTATGAGAAGCTTCGTTACCTTTGCAAGCGGTTTCTTGAAGTTGGTGATGTGATTAAGTTGGTGACGAGGCATTGGCTACCTTAAGAGAGTCATAGTGCTTTCTGCCAGTTGCTCACCCAAATACACATTTTGAGATACTGTGGCCAGTCTGCCTGAAGCGATACGCCACTAGTTGTGTATCTTAAGAGAAACATCGTTACTCTTGCCAGCGGTTTCTTGACTTTGAAGATGTGATTATACTGGTGACTAGATATTGGCTACCCTAAGAGAGTCACAGTGTTTCCTGCCAGTTGCTCACCCAAATACACATTTTTAGATACTGTTTCCAGTGTGCCTGAAGCGATACGCCACTAGTTGTGTATCTTAAGAGAAACATCGTTACTTTTGCCAGGGGTTTATAGAAGTTGCTGATTTGATTCTGCTGGTGACGAGGCATTGGCTACCTCAAGAGAGTCATAGAGATTCCTGCCAGTTCTTCACCCAAATACACATTTTTTAGATACTCATTCCAGTCTGCCTGATAGCTACGCCACTAGTTGTGCATCTTAAGAGTCATTGTAACTTTTGCCAGGGGTTTCTTGAAGTTGCTGATGTGATTATGCTGGTGACGAGGCATTGGCTACCCTATGAGTGTCATAGTGATTCCTGCTAGTTGCTCACCCAAATACACATTTTTTTGATACTTTGGCCAGTCTGCCTCAAGTGACACCCCACTAGCTGCGTATCTTATGAGAAGCTTCGTTACCTTTGCAAGCGGTTTCTTGAAGTTGGTGATGTGATTATGTTGGTGACGAGGCATTGGCTACCTTAAGAGAGTCATAGTGCTTTCTGCCAGTTGCTCACACAAATACAAATTTTGAGATACTGTGGCCAGTCTGCCTGAAGCGATACGCCACTAGTTGTGTATCTTAAGAGAAACATCGTTACTCTTGCCAGCGGTTTCTTGACTTTGAAGATGTGATTATACTGGTGACTAGATATTGGCTACCCTAAGAGAGTCACAGTGTTTCCTGCCAGTTGCTCACCCAAATACACATTTTTTAGATACTGTTTCCAGTGCGCCTGAAGCGATACGCCACTAGTTGTGTATCTTAAGAGAAACATCGTTACTTTTGAAAGGGGTTTCTAGAAGTTGCTGATTTGATTCTGCTGGTGACGAGGCATTGGCTACCTCATGAGAGTCATAGAGATTCCTGCAAGTTCTTCACCCAAATACACATTTTTTAGATACTCATTCCAGTCTGCCTGATAGCTACGCCACTAGTTGTGTATCTTAAGAGTCATTGTAACTTTTGCCAGGGGTTTCTTGAAGTTGCTGATGTGATTATGCTGGTGACGAGGCATTGGCTATCCTATGAGTGTCATAGTGATTCCTGCTAGTTGCTCACCCAAATACACATTTTTTTGATACTTTGGCCAGTCTGCCTCAAGTGACACCCCACTAGCTGTGTATCTTATGAGAAGCTTCGTTACCTTTGCAAGCGGTTTCTTGAAGTTGGTGATGTGATTATGTTGGTGACGAGGCATTGGCTACCTTAAGAGAGTCATAGTGCTTTCTGCCAGTTGCTCACACAAATACAAATTTTGAGATACTGTGGCCAGTCTGCCTGAAGCGATACGCCACTAGTTGTGTATCTTAAGAGAAACATCGTTACTCTTGCCAGCGGTTTCTTGACTTTGAAGATGTGATTATACTGGTGACTAGATATTGGCTACCCTAAGAGAGTCACAGTGTTTCCTGCCAGTTGCTCACCCAAATACACATTTTTTAGATACTGTTTCCAGTGTGCCTGAAGCGATACGCCACTAGTTGTGTATCTTAAGAGAAACATCGTTACTTTTGAAAGGGGTTTCTAGAAGTTGCTGATTTGATTCTGCTGGTGACGAAGCATTGGCTACCTCAAGAGAGTCATAGAGATTCCTGTCAGTTCTTCACCCAAATACACATTTTTTAGATATTCTTTCCAGTCTGCCTGATAGCTACGCCACTAGTTGTGTATCTTAAGAGTCATTGTAACTTTTGCCAGGGGTTTCTTGAAGTTGCTGATGTGATTATGCTGGTGACGAGGCATTGGCTACCCTATGAGTGTCATAGTGATTCCTGCTAGTTGCTCACCCAAATACACATTTTTTTGATACTTCGGCCAGTCTGCCTCAAGTGACACCCCACTAGCTGTGTATCTTATGAGAAGCTTCGTTACCTTTGCAAGCGGTTTCTTGAAGTTGGTGATGCGATTATGTTGGTGACGTGGCATTGACTACCTTAAGAGAGTCATAGTGCTTTCTGCCAGTTGCTCACCCAAATACACATTTTGAGATACTGTGGCCAGTCTGCCTGAAGCGATACGCCACTAGTTGTGTATCTTAAGAGAAACATCGTTACTCTTGCCAGCGGTTTCTTGACTTTGAAGATGTGATTATACTGGTGACTAGATATTGGCTACCCTAAGAGAGTCACAGTGTTTCCTGCCAGTTGCTCACCCAAATACACATTTTTTAGATACTGTTTCCAGTGCGCCTGAAGCGATACGCCACTAGTTGTGTATCTTAAGAGAAACATCGTTACTTTTGAAAGGGGTTTCTAGAAGTTGCTGATTTGATTCTGCTGGTGACGAGGCATTGGCTACCTCATGAGAGTCATAGAGATTCCTGCAAGTTCTTCACCCAAATACACATTTTTTAGATACTCATTCCAGTCTGCCTGATAGCTACGCCACTAGTTGTGTATCTTAAGAGTCATTGTAACTTTTGCCAGGGGTTTCTTGAAGTTGCTGATGTGATTATGCTGGTGACGAGGCATTGGCTATCCTATGAGTGTCATAGTGATTCCTGCTAGTTGCTCACCCAAATACACATTTTTTTGATACTTTGGCCAGTCTGCCTCAAGTGACACCCCACTAGCTGTGTATCTTATGAGAAGCTTCGTTACCTTTGCAAGCGGTTTCTTGAAGTTGGTGATGTGATTATGTTGGTGACGAGGCATTGGCTACCTTAAGAGAGTCATAGTGCTTTCTGCCAGTTGCTCACACAAATACAAATTTTGAGATACTGTGGCCAGTCTGCCTGAAGCGATACGCCACTAGTTGTGTATCTTAAGAGAAACATCGTTACTCTTGCCAGCGGTTTCTTGACTTTGAAGATGTGATTATACTGGTGACGAGATATTGGCTACCCTAAGAGAGTCACAGTGTTTCCTGCCAGTTGCTCACCCAAATACACATTTTTTAGATACTGTTTCCAGTGCGCCTGAAGCGATACGCCACTAGTTGTGTATCTTAAGAGAAACATCGTTACTTTTGAAAGGGGTTTCTAGAAGTTGCTGATTTGATTCTGCTGGTGACGAGGCATTGGCTACCTCATGAGAGTCATAGAGATTCCTGCAAGTTCTTCACCCAAATACACATTTTTTAGATACTCATTCCAGTCTGCCTGATAGCTACGCCACTAGTTGTGTATCTTAAGAGTCATTGTAACTTTTGCCAGGGGTTTCTTGAAGTTGCTGATGTGATTATGCTGGTGACGAGGCATTGGCTATCCTATGAGTGTCATAGTGATTCCTGCTAGTTGCTCACCCAAATACACATTTTTTTGATACTTTGGCCAGTCTGCCTCAAGTGACACCCCACTAGCTGTGTATCTTATGAGAAGCTTCGTTACCTTTGCAAGCGGTTTCTTGAAGTTGGTGATGTGATTATGTTGGTGACGAGGCATTGGCTACCTTAAGAGAGTCATAGTGCTTTCTGCCAGTTGCTCACACAAATACAAATTTTGAGATACTGTGGCCAGTCTGCCTGAAGCGATACGCCACTAGTTGTGTATCTTAAGAGAAACATCGTTACTCTTGCCAGCGGTTTCTTGACTTTGAAGATGTGATTATACTGGTGACGAGATATTGGCTACCCTAAGAGAGTCACAGTGTTTCCTGCCAGTTGCTCACCCAAATACACATTTTTTAGATACTGTTTCCAGTGTGCCTGAAGCGATACGCCACTAGTTGTGTATCTTAAGAGAAACATCGTTACTTTTGCCAGGGGTTTATAGAAGTTGCTGATTTGATTCTGCTGGTGACGAGGCATTGGCTACCTCAAGAGAGTCATAGAGATTCCTGCCAGTTCTTCACCCAAATACACATTTTTTAGATACTCATTCCAGTCTGCCTGATAGCTACGCCACTAGTTGTGCATCTTAAGAGTCATTGTAACTTTTGCCAGGGGTTTCTTGAAGTTGCTGATGTGATTATGCTGGTGACGAGGCATTGGCTACCCTATGAGTGTCATAGTGATTCCTGCTAGTTGCTCACCCAAATACACATTTTTTTGATACTTTGGCCAGTCTGCCTCAAGTGACACCCCACTAGCTGCGTATCTTATGAGAAGCTTCGTTACCTTTGCAAGCGGTTTCTTGAAGTTGGTGATGTGATTAAGTTGGTGACGAGGCATTGGCTACCTTAAGAGAGTCATAGTGCTTTCTGCCAGTTGCTCACCCAAATACACATTTTGAGATACTGTGGCCAGTCTGCCTGAAGCGATACGCCACTAGTTGTGTATCTTAAGAGAAACATCGTTACTCTTGCCAGCGGTTTCTTGACTTTGAAGATGTGATTATACTGGTGACGAGATATTGGCTACCCTAAGAGAGTCACAGTGTTTCCTGCCAGTTGCTCACCCAAATACACATTTTTTAGATACTGTTTCCAGTGTGCCTGAAGCGATACGCCACTAGTTGTGTATCTTAAGAGAAACATCGTTACTTTTGCCAGGGGTTTATAGAAGTTGCTGATTTGATTCTGCTGGTGACGAGGCATTGGCTACCTCAAGAGAGTCATAGAGATTCCTGCCAGTTCTTCACCCAAATACACATTTTTTAGATACTCATTCCAGTCTGCCTGATAGCTACGCCACTAGTTGTGCATCTTAAGAGTCATTGTAACTTTTGCCAGGGGTTTCTTGAAGTTGCTGATGTGATTATGCTGGTGACGAGGCATTGGCTACCCTATGAGTGTCATAGTGATTCCTGCTAGTTGCTCACCCAAATACACATTTTTTTGATACTTTGGCCAGTCTGCCTCAAGTGACACCCCACTAGCTGCGTATCTTATGAGAAGCTTCGTTACCTTTGCAAGCGGTTTCTTGAAGTTGGTGATGTGATTAAGTTGGTGACGAGGCATTGGCTACCTTAAGAGAGTCATAGTGCTTTCTGCCAGTTGCTCACCCAAATACACATTTTGAGATACTGTGGCCAGTCTGCCTGAAGCGATACGCCACTAGTTGTGTATCTTAAGAGAAACATCGTTACTCTTGCCAGCGGTTTCTTGACTTTGAAGATGTGATTATACTGGTGACTAGATATTGGCTACCCTAAGAGAGTCACAGTGTTTCCTGCCAGTTGCTCACCCAAATACACATTTTTTAGATACTGTTTCCAGTGTGCCTGAAGCGATACGCCACTAGTTGTGTATCTTAAGAGAAACATCGTTACTTTTGCCAGGGGTTTATAGAAGTTGCTGATTTGATTCTGCTGGTGACGAGGCATTGGCTACCTCAAGAGAGTCATAGAGATTCCTGCCAGTTCTTCACCCAAATACACATTTTTTAGATACTCATTCCAGTCTGCCTGATAGCTACGCCACTAGTTGTGCATCTTAAGAGTCATTGTAACTTTTGCCAGGGGTTTCTTGAAGTTGCTGATGTGATTATGCTGGTGACGAGGCATTGGCTACCCTATGAGTGTCATAGTGATTCCTGCTAGTTGCTCACCCAAATACACATTTTTTTGATACTTTGGCCAGTCTGCCTCAAGTGACACCCCACTAGCTGCGTATCTTATGAGAAGCTTCGTTACCTTTGCAAGCGGTTTCTTGAAGTTGGTGATGTGATTATGTTGGTGACGAGGCATTGGCTACCTTAAGAGAGTCATAGTGCTTTCTGCCAGTTGCTCACACAAATACAAATTTTGAGATACTGTGGCCAGTCTGCCTGAAGCGATACGCCACTAGTTGTGTATCTTAAGAGAAACATCGTTACTCTTGCCAGCGGTTTCTTGACTTTGAAGATGTGATTATACTGGTGACTAGATATTGGCTACCCTAAGAGAGTCACAGTGTTTCCTGCCAGTTGCTCACCCAAATACACATTTTTTAGATACTGTTTCCAGTGCGCCTGAAGCGATACGCCACTAGTTGTGTATCTTAAGAGAAACATCGTTACTTTTGAAAGGGGTTTCTAGAAGTTGCTGATTTGATTCTGCTGGTGACGAGGCATTGGCTACCTCATGAGAGTCATAGAGATTCCTGCAAGTTCTTCACCCAAATACACATTTTTTAGATACTCATTCCAGTCTGCCTGATAGCTACGCCACTAGTTGTGTATCTTAAGAGTCATTGTAACTTTTGCCAGGGGTTTCTTGAAGTTGCTGATGTGATTATGCTGGTGACGAGGCATTGGCTATCCTATGAGTGTCATAGTGATTCCTGCTAGTTGCTCACCCAAATACACATTTTTTTGATACTTTGGCCAGTCTGCCTCAAGTGACACCCCACTAGCTGTGTATCTTATGAGAAGCTTCGT
This sequence comes from Schistocerca nitens, assembly GCF_023898315.1. NCBI lineage: Eukaryota > Metazoa > Arthropoda > Insecta > Orthoptera > Acrididae > Schistocerca > Schistocerca nitens. Next base: position 178,811,198 of record NC_064623.1, read on the forward strand.
TACCTTTGCAAGCGGTTTCTTGAAGTTGGTGATGTGATTATGTTGGTGACGAGGCATTGGCTACCTTAAGAGAGTCATAGTGCTTTCTGCCAGTTGCTCACACAAATACAAATTTTGAGATACTGTGGCCAGTCTGCCTGAAGCGATACGCCACTAGTTGTGTATCTTAAGAGAAACATCGTTACTCTTGCCAGCGGTTTCTTGACTTTGAAGATGTGATTATACTGGTGACTAGATATTGGCTACCCTAAGAGAGTCACAGTGTTTCCTGCCAGTTGCTCACCCAAATACACATTTTTTAGATACTGTTTCCAGTGTGCCTGAAGCGATACGCCACTAGTTGTGTATCTTAAGAGAAACATCGTTACTTTTGAAAGGGGTTTCTAGAAGTTGCTGATTTGATTCTGCTGGTGACGAAGCATTGGCTACCTCAAGAGAGTCATAGAGATTCCTGTCAGTTCTTCACCCAAATACACATTTTTTAGATATTCTTTCCAGTCTGCCTGATAGCTACGCCACTAGTTGTGTATCTTAAGAGTCATTGTAACTTTTGCCAGGGGTTTCTTGAAGTTGCTGATGTGATTATGCTGGTGACGAGGCATTGGCTACCCTATGAGTGTCATAGTGATTCCTGCTAGTTGCTCACCCAAATACACATTTTTTTGATACTTCGGCCAGTCTGCCTCAAGTGACACCCCACTAGCTGTGTATCTTATGAGAAGCTTCGTTACCTTTGCAAGCGGTTTCTTGAAGTTGGTGATGCGATTATGTTGGTGACGTGGCATTGACTACCTTAAGAGAGTCATAGTGCTTTCTGCCAGTTGCTCACCCAAATACACATTTTGAGATACTGTGGCCAGTCTGCCTGAAGCGATACGCCACTAGTTGTGTATCTTAAGAGAAACATCGTTACTCTTGCCAGCGGTTTCTTGACTTTGAAGATGTGATTATACTGGTGACTAGATATTGGCTACCCTAAGAGAGTCACAGTGTTTCCTGCCAGTTGCTCACCCAAATACACATTTTTTAGATACTGTTTCCAGTGTGCCTGAAGCGATACGCCACTAGTTGTGTATCTTAAGAGAAACATCGTTACTTTTGCCAGGGGTTTATAGAAGTTGCTGATTTGATTCTGCTGGTGACGAGGCATTGGCTACCTCAAGAGAGTCATAGAGATTCCTGCCAGTTCTTCACCCAAATACACATTTTTTAGATACTCATTCCAGTCTGCCTGATAGCTACGCCACTAGTTGTGCATCTTAAGAGTCATTGTAACTTTTGCCAGGGGTTTCTTGAAGTTGCTGATGTGATTATGCTGGTGACGAGGCATTGGCTACCCTATGAGTGTCATAGTGATTCCTGCTAGTTGCTCACCCAAATACACATTTTTTTGATACTTTGGCCAGTCTGCCTCAAGTGACACCCCACTAGCTGCGTATCTTATGAGAAGCTTCGTTACCTTTGCAAGCGGTTTCTTGAAGTTGGTGATGTGATTATGTTGGTGACGAGGCATTGGCTACCTTAAGAGAGTCATAGTGTTTCCTGCCAGTTGCTCACCCAAATACAAATTTTGAGATACTGTGGCCAGTCTGCCTGAAGCGATACGCCACTAGTTGTGTATCTTAAGAGAAACATCGTTACTCTTGCCAGCGGTTTCTTGACTTTGAAGATGTGATTATACTGGTGACGAGATATTGGCTACCCTAAGAGAGTCACAGTGTTTCCTGCCAGTTGCTCACCCAAATACACATTTTTTAGATACTGTTTCCAGTGTGCCTGAAGCGATACGCCACTAGTTGTGTATCTTAAGAGAAACATCGTTACTTATGCCAGGGGTTTATAGAAGTTGCTGATTTGATTCTGCTGGTGACGAGGCATTGGCTACCTCAAGAGAGTCATAGAGATTCCTGCCAGTTCTTCACCCAAATACACATTTTTTAGATATTCTTTCCAGTCTGCCTGATAGCTACGCCACTAGTTGTGTATCTTAAGAGTCATTGTAACTTTTGCCAGGGGTTTCTTGAAGTTGCTGATGTGATTATGCTGGTGACGAGGCATTGGCTACCCTATGAGTGTCATAGTGATTCCTGCTAGTTGCTCACCCAAATACACATTTTTTTGATACTTTGGCCAGTCTGCCTCAAGTGACACCCCACTAGCTGTGTATCTTATGAGAAGATTCGTTACCTTTGCAAGCGGTTTCTTGAAGTTGGTGATGCGATTATGTTGGTGACGAGGCATTGACTACCTTAAGAGAGTCATAGTGCTTTCTGCCAGTTGCTCACCCAAATACACATTTTGAGATACTGTGGCCAGTCTGCCTGAAGCGATACGCCACTAGTTGTGTATCTTAAGAGAAACATCGTTACTCTTGCCAGCGGTTTCTTGACTTTGAAGATGTGATTATACTGGTGACTAGATATTGGCTACCCTAAGAGAGTCACAGTGTTTCCTGCCAGTTGCTCACCCAAATACACATTTTTTAGATACTGTTTCCAGTGTGCCTGAAGCGATACGCCACTAGTTGTGTATCTTAAGAGAAACATCGTTACTTTTGCCAGGGGTTTATAGAAGTTGCTGATTTGATTCTGCTGGTGACGAGGCATTGGCTACCTCAAGAGAGTCATAGAGATTCCTGCCAGTTCTTCACCCAAATACACATTTTTTAGATACTCATTCCAGTCTGCCTGATAGCTACGCCACTAGTTGTGCATCTTAAGAGTCATTGTAACTTTTGCCAGGGGTTTCTTGAAGTTGCTGATGTGATTATGCTGGTGACGAGGCATTGGCTACCCTATGAGTGTCATAGTGATTCCTGCTAGTTGCTCACCCAAATACACATTTTTTTGATACTTTGGCCAGTCTGCCTCAAGTGACACCCCACTAGCTGCGTATCTTATGAGAAGCTTCGTTACCTTTGCAAGCGGTTTCTTGAAGTTGGTGATGTGATTATGTTGGTGACGAGGCATTGGCTACCTTAAGAGAGTCATAGTGCTTTCTGCCAGTTGCTCACACAAATACAAATTTTGAGATACTGTGGCCAGTCTGCCTGAAGCGATACGCCACTAGTTGTGTATCTTAAGAGAAACATCGTTACTCTTGCCAGCGGTTTCTTGACTTTGAAGATGTGATTATACTGGTGACTAGATATTGGCTACCCTAAGAGAGTCACAGTGTTTCCTGCCAGTTGCTCACCCAAATACACATTTTTTAGATACTGTTTCCAGTGCGCCTGAAGCGATACGCCACTAGTTGTGTATCTTAAGAGAAACATCGTTACTTTTGAAAGGGGTTTCTAGAAGTTGCTGATTTGATTCTGCTGGTGACGAGGCATTGGCTACCTCATGAGAGTCATAGAGATTCCTGCAAGTTCTTCACCCAAATACACATTTTTTAGATACTCATTCCAGTCTGCCTGATAGCTACGCCACTAGTTGTGTATCTTAAGAGTCATTGTAACTTTTGCCAGGGGTTTCTTGAAGTTGCTGATGTGATTATGCTGGTGACGAGGCATTGGCTATCCTATGAGTGTCATAGTGATTCCTGCTAGTTGCTCACCCAAATACACATTTTTTTGATACTTTGGCCAGTCTGCCTCAAGTGACACCCCACTAGCTGTGTATCTTATGAGAAGCTTCGTTACCTTTGCAAGCGGTTTCTTGAAGTTGGTGATGTGATTATGTTGGTGACGAGGCATTGGCTACCTTAAGAGAGTCATAGTGCTTTCTGCCAGTTGCTCACACAAATACAAATTTTGAGATACTGTGGCCAGTCTGCCTGAAGCGATACGCCACTAGTTGTGTATCTTAAGAGAAACATCGTTACTCTTGCCAGCGGTTTCTTGACTTTGAAGATGTGATTATACTGGTGACTAGATATTGGCTACCCTAAGAGAGTCACAGTGTTTCCTGCCAGTTGCTCACCCAAATACACATTTTTTAGATACTGTTTCCAGTGTGCCTGAAGCGATACGCCACTAGTTGTGTATCTTAAGAGAAACATCGTTACTTTTGCCAGGGGTTTATAGAAGTTGCTGATTTGATTCTGCTGGTGACGAGGCATTGGCTACCTCAAGAGAGTCATAGAGATTCCTGCCAGTTCTTCACCCAAATACACATTTTTTAGATACTCATTCCAGTCTGCCTGATAGCTACGCCACTAGTTGTGCATCTTAAGAGTCATTGTAACTTTTGCCAGGGGTTTCTTGAAGTTGCTGATGTGATTATGCTGGTGACGAGGCATTGGCTACCCTATGAGTGTCATAGTGATTCCTGCTAGTTGCTCACCCAAATACACATTTTTTTGATACTTTGGCCAGTCTGCCTCAAGTGACACCCCACTAGCTGCGTATCTTATGAGAAGCTTCGTTACCTTTGCAAGCGGTTTCTTGAAGTTGGTGATGTGATTATGTTGGTGACGAGGCATTGGCTACCTTAAGAGAGTCATAGTGCTTTCTGCCAGTTGCTCACACAAATACAAATTTTGAGATACTGTGGCCAGTCTGCCTGAAGCGATACGCCACTAGTTGTGTATCTTAAGAGAAACATCGTTACTCTTGCCAGCGGTTTCTTGACTTTGAAGATGTGATTATACTGGTGACTAGATATTGGCTACCCTAAGAGAGTCACAGTGTTTCCTGCCAGTTGCTCACCCAAATACACATTTTTTAGATACTGTTTCCAGTGCGCCTGAAGCGATACGCCACTAGTTGTGTATCTTAAGAGAAACATCGTTACTTTTGAAAGGGGTTTCTAGAAGTTGCTGATTTGATTCTGCTGGTGACGAGGCATTGGCTACCTCATGAGAGTCATAGAGATTCCTGCAAGTTCTTCACCCAAATACACATTTTTTAGATACTCATTCCAGTCTGCCTGATAGCTACGCCACTAGTTGTGTATCTTAAGAGTCATTGTAACTTTTGCCAGGGGTTTCTTGAAGTTGCTGATGTGATTATGCTGGTGACGAGGCATTGGCTATCCTATGAGTGTCATAGTGATTCCTGCTAGTTGCTCACCCAAATACACATTTTTTTGATACTTTGGCCAGTCTGCCTCAAGTGACACCCCACTAGCTGTGTATCTTATGAGAAGCTTCGTTACCTTTGCAAGCGGTTTCTTGAAGTTGGTGATGTGATTATGTTGGTGACGAGGCATTGGCTACCTTAAGAGAGTCATAGTGCTTTCTGCCAGTTGCTCACACAAATACAAATTTTGAGATACTGTGGCCAGTCTGCCTGAAGCGATACGCCACTAGTTGTGTATCTTAAGAGAAACATCGTTACTCTTGCCAGCGGTTTCTTGACTTTGAAGATGTGATTATACTGGTGACTAGATATTGGCTACCCTAAGAGAGTCACAGTGTTTCCTGCCAGTTGCTCACCCAAATACACATTTTTTAGATACTGTTTCCAGTGTGCCTGAAGCGATACGCCACTAGTTGTGTATCTTAAGAGAAACATCGTTACTTTTGAAAGGGGTTTCTAGAAGTTGCTGATTTGATTCTGCTGGTGACGAAGCATTGGCTACCTCAAGAGAGTCATAGAGATTCCTGTCAGTTCTTCACCCAAATACACATTTTTTAGATATTCTTTCCAGTCTGCCTGATAGCTACGCCACTAGTTGTGTATCTTAAGAGTCATTGTAACTTTTGCCAGGGGTTTCTTGAAGTTGCTGATGTGATTATGCTGGTGACGAGGCATTGGCTACCCTATGAGTGTCATAGTGATTCCTGCTAGTTGCTCACCCAAATACACATTTTTTTGATACTTCGGCCAGTCTGCCTCAAGTGACACCCCACTAGCTGTGTATCTTATGAGAAGCTTCGTTACCTTTGCAAGCGGTTTCTTGAAGTTGGTGATGCGATTATGTTGGTGACGTGGCATTGACTACCTTAAGAGAGTCATAGTGCTTTCTGCCAGTTGCTCACCCAAATACACATTTTGAGATACTGTGGCCAGTCTGCCTGAAGCGATACGCCACTAGTTGTGTATCTTAAGAGAAACATCGTTACTCTTGCCAGCGGTTTCTTGACTTTGAAGATGTGATTATACTGGTGACTAGATATTGGCTACCCTAAGAGAGTCACAGTGTTTCCTGCCAGTTGCTCACCCAAATACACATTTTTTAGATACTGTTTCCAGTGCGCCTGAAGCGATACGCCACTAGTTGTGTATCTTAAGAGAAACATCGTTACTTTTGAAAGGGGTTTCTAGAAGTTGCTGATTTGATTCTGCTGGTGACGAGGCATTGGCTACCTCAAGAGAGTCATAGAGATTCCTGCCAGTTCTTCACCCAAATACACATTTTTTAGATACTCATTCCAGTCTGCCTGATAGCTACGCCACTAGTTGTGCATCTTAAGAGTCATTGTAACTTTTGCCAGGGGTTTCTTGAAGTTGCTGATGTGATTATGCTGGTGACGAGGCATTGGCTACCCTATGAGTGTCATAGTGATTCCTGCTAGTTGCTCACCCAAATACACATTTTTTTGATACTTTGGCCAGTCTGCCTCAAGTGACACCCCACTAGCTGCGTATCTTATGAGAAGCTTCGTTACCTTTGCAAGCGGTTTCTTGAAGTTGGTGATGTGATTATGTTGGTGACGAGGCATTGGCTACCTTAAGAGAGTCATAGTGCTTTCTGCCAGTTGCTCACACAAATACAAATTTTGAGATACTGTGGCCAGTCTGCCTGAAGCGATACGCCACTAGTTGTGTATCTTAAGAGAAACATCGTTACTCTTGCCAGCGGTTTCTTGACTTTGAAGATGTGATTATACTGGTGACTAGATATTGGCTACCCTAAGAGAGTCACAGTGTTTCCTGCCAGTTGCTCACCCAAATACACATTTTTTAGATACTGTTTCCAGTGCGCCTGAAGCGATACGCCACTAGTTGTGTATCTTAAGAGAAACATCGTTACTTTTGAAAGGGGTTTCTAGAAGTTGCTGATTTGATTCTGCTGGTGACGAGGCATTGGCTACCTCATGAGAGTCATAGAGATTCCTGCAAGTTCTTCACCCAAATACACATTTTTTAGATACTCATTCCAGTCTGCCTGATAGCTACGCCACTAGTTGTGCATCTTAAGAGTCATTGTAACTTTTGCCAGGGGTTTCTTGAAGTTGCTGATGTGATTATGCTGGTGACGAGGCATTGGCTATCCTATGAGTGTCATAGTGATTCCTGCTAGTTGCTCACCCAAATACACATTTTTTTGATACTTTGGCCAGTCTGCCTCAAGTGACACCCCACTAGCTGTGTATCTTATGAGAAGCTTCGTTACCTTTGCAAGCGGTTTCTTGAAGTTGGTGATGTGATTATGTTGGTGACGAGGCATTGGCTACCTTAAGAGAGTCATAGTGCTTTCTGCCAGTTGCTCACACAAATACAAATTTTGAGATACTGTGGCCAGTCTGCCTGAAGCGATACGCCACTAGTTGTGTATCTTAAGAGAAACATCGTTACTCTTGCCAGCGGTTTCTTGACTTTGAAGATGTGATTATACTGGTGACGAGATATTGGCTACCCTAAGAGAGTCACAGTGTTTCCTGCCAGTTGCTCACCCAAATACACATTTTTTAGATACTGTTTCCAGTGTGCCTGAAGCGATACGCCACTAGTTGTGTATCTTAAGAGAAACATCGTTACTTATGCCAGGGGTTTATAGAAGTTGCTGATTTGATTCTGCTGGTGACGAGGCATTGGCTACCTCAAGAGAGTCATAGAGATTCCTGCCAGTTCTTCACCCAAATACACATTTTTTAGATACTCATTCCAGTCTGCCTGATAGCTACGCCACTAGTTGTGCATCTTAAGAGTCATTGTAACTTTTGCCAGGGGTTTCTTGAAGTTGCTGATGTGATTATGCTGGTGACGAGGCATTGGCTATCCTATGAGTGTCATAGTGATTCCTGCTAGTTGCTCACCCAAATACACATTTTTTTGATACTTTGGCCAGTCTGCCTCAAGTGACACCCCACTAGCTGTGTATCTTATGAGAAGCTTCGTTACCTTTGCAAGCGGTTTCTTGAAGTTGGTGATGTGATTATGTTGGTGACGAGGCATTGGCTACCTTAAGAGAGTCATAGTGCTTTCTGCCAGTTGCTCACACAAATACAAATTTTGAGATACTGTGGCCAGTCTGCCTGAAGCGATACGCCACTAGTTGTGTATCTTAAGAGAAACATCGTTACTCTTGCCAGCGGTTTCTTGACTTTGAAGATGTGATTATACTGGTGACTAGATATTGGCTACCCTAAGAGAGTCACAGTGTTTCCTGCCAGTTGCTCACCCAAATACACATTTTTTAGATACTGTTTCCAGTGTGCCTGAAGCGATACGCCACTAGTTGTGTATCTTAAGAGAAACATCGTTACTTTTGAAAGGGGTTTCTAGAAGTTGCTGATTTGATTCTGCTGGTGACGAAGCATTGGCTACCTCAAGAGAGTCATAGAGATTCCTGTCAGTTCTTCACCCAAATACACATTTTTTAGATATTCTTTCCAGTCTGCCTGATAGCTACGCCACTAGTTGTGTATCTTAAGAGTCATTGTAACTTTTGCCAGGGGTTTCTTGAAGTTGCTGATGTGATTATGCTGGTGACGAGGCATTGGCTACCCTATGAGTGTCATAGTGATTCCTGCTAGTTGCTCACCCAAATACACATTTTTTTGATACTTTGGCCAGTCTGCCTCAAGTGACACCCCACTAGCTGTGTATCTTATGAGAAGCTTCGTTACCTTTGCAAGCGGTTTCTTGAAGTTGGTGATGTGATTATGTTGGTGACGAGGCATTGACTACCTTAAGAGAGTCATAGTGCTTTCTGCCAGTTGCTCACCCAAATACACATTTTGAGATACTGTGGCCAGTCTGCCTGAAGCGATACGCCACTAGTTGTGTATCTTAAGAGAAACATCGTTACTCTTGCCAGCGGTTTCTTGACTTTGAAGATGTGATTATACTGGTGACTAGATATTGGCTACCCTAAGAGAGTCACAGTGTTTCCTGCCAGTTGCTCACCCAAATACACATTTTTTAGATACTGTTTCCAGTGTGCCTGAAGCGATACGCCACTAGTTGTGTATCTTAAGAGAAACATCGTTACTTTTGAAAGGGGTTTCTAGAAGTTGCTGATTTGATTCTGCTGGTGACGAAGCATTGGCTACCTCAAGAGAGTCATAGAGATTCCTGCAAGTTCTTCACCCAAATACACATTTTTTAGATACTCATTCCAGTCTGCCTGATAGCTACGCCACTAGTTGTGCATCTTAAGAGTCATTGTAACTTTTGCCAGGGGTTTCTTGAAGTTGCTGATGTGATTATGCTGGTGACGAGGCATTGGCTATCCTATGAGTGTCATAGTGATTCCTGCTAGTTGCTCACCCAAATACACATTTTTTTGATACTTTGGCCAGTCTGCCTCAAGTGACACCCCACTAGCTGTGTATCTTATGAGAAGCTTCGTTACCTTTGCAAGCGGTTTCTTGAAGTTGGTGATGTGATTATGTTGGTGACGAGGCATTGGCTACCTTAAGAGAGTCATAGTGCTTTCTGCCAGTTGCTCACACAAATACAAATTTTGAGATACTGTGGCGTCTGCCTGAAGCGATACGCCACTAGTTGTGTATCTTAAGAGAAACATCGTTACTCTTGCCAGCGGTTTCTTGACTTTGAAGATGTGATTATACTGGTGACTAGATATTGGCTACCCTAAGAGAGTCACAGTGTTTCCTGCCAGTTGCTCACCCAAATACACATTTTTTAGATACTGTTTCCAGTGTGCCTGAAGCGATACGCCACTAGTTGTGTATCTTAAGAGAAACATCGTTACTTTTGAAAGGGGTTTCTAGAAGTTGCTGATTTGATTCTGCTGGTGACGAAGCATTGGCTACCTCAAGAGAGTCATAGAGATTCCTGTCAGTTCTTCACCCAAATACACATTTTTTAGATATTCTTTCCAGTCTGCCTGATAGCTACGCCACTAGTTGTGTATCTTAAGAGTCATTGTAACTTTTGCCAGGGGTTTCTTGAAGTTGCTGATGTGATTATGCTGGTGACGAGGCATTGGCTACCCTATGAGTGTCATAGTGATTCCTGCTAGTTGCTCACCCAAATACACATTTTTTTGATACTTTGGCCAGTCTGCCTCAAGTGACACCCCACTAGCTGTGTATCTTATGAGAAGCTTCGTTACCTTTGCAAGCGGTTTCTTGAAGTTGGTGATGCGATTATGTTGGTGACGAGGCATTGACTACCTTAAGAGAGTCATAGTGCTTTCTGCCAGTTGCTCACCCAAATACACATTTTGAGATACTGTGGCCAGTCTGCCTGAAGCGATACGCCACTAGTTGTGTATCTTAAGAGAAACATCGTTACTCTTGCCAGCGGTTTCTTGACTTTGAAGATGTGATTATACTGGTGACTAGATATTGGCTACCCTAAGAGAGTCACAGTGTTTCCTGCCAGTTGCTCACCCAAATACACATTTTTTAGATACTGTTTCCAGTGTGCCTGAAGCGATACGCCACTAGTTGTGTATCTTAAGAGAAACATCGTTACTTTTGAAAGGGGTTTCTAGAAGTTGCTGATTTGATTCTGCTGGTGACGAAGCATTGGCTACCTCAAGAGAGTCATAGAGATTCCTGTCAGTTCTTCACCCAAATACACATTTTTTAGATATTCTTTCCAGTCTGCCTGATAGCTACGCCACTAGTTGTGTATCTTAAGAGTCATTGTAACTTTTGCCAGGGGTTTCTTGAAGTTGCTGATGTGATTATGCTGGTGACGAGGCATTGGCTACCCTATGAGTGTCATAGTGATTCCTGCTAGTTGCTCTCCCAAATACACATTTTTTTGATACTTTGGCCAGTCTGCCTCAAGTGACACCCCACTAGCTGTGTATCTTATGAGAAGCTTCGTTACCTTTGCAAGCGGTTTCTTGAAGTTGGTGATGTGATTATGTTGGTGACGAGGCATTGACTACCTTAAGAGAGTCATAGTGCTTTCTGCCAGTTGCTCACCCAAATACACATTTTGAGATACTGTGGCCAGTCTGCCTGAAGCGATACGCCACTAGTTGTGTATCTTAAGAGAAACATCGTTACTCTTGCCAGCGGTTTCTTGACTTTGAAGATGTGATTATACTGGTGACTAGATATTGGCTACCCTAAGAGAGTCACAGTGTTTCCTGCCAGTTGCTCACCCAAATACACATTTTTTAGATACTGTTTCCAGTGTGCCTGAAGCGATACGCCACTAGTTGTGTATCTTAAGAGAAACATCGTTACTTTTGAAAGGGGTTTCTAGAAGTTGCTGATTTGATTCTGCTGGTGACGAAGCATTGGCTACCTCAAGAGAGTCATAGAGATTCCTGTCAGTTCTTCACCCAAATACACATTTTTTAGATATTCTTTCCAGTCTGCCTGATAGCTACGCCACTAGTTGTGTATCTTAAGAGTCATTGTAACTTTTGCCAGGGGTTTCTTGAAGTTGCTGATGTGATTATGCTGGTGACGAGGCATTGGCTACCCTATGAGTGTCATAGTGATTCCTGCTAGTTGCTCACCCAAATACACATTTTTTTGATACTTTGGCCAGTCTGCCTCAAGTGACACCCCACTAGCTGTGTATCTTATGAGAAGCTTCGTTACCTTTGCAAGCGGTTTCTTGAAGTTGGTGATGCGATTATGTTGGTGACGAGGCATTGACTACCTTAAGAGAGTCATAGTGCTTTCTGCCAGTTGCTCACCCAAATACACATTTTGAGATACTGTGGCCAGTCTGCCTGAAGCGATACGCCACTAGTTGTGTATCTTAAGAGAAACATCGTTACTCTTGCCAGCGGTTTCTTGACTTTGAAGATGTGATTATACTGGTGACTAGATATTGGCTACCCTAAGAGAGTCACAGTGTTTCCTGCCAGTTGCTCACCCAAATACACATTTTTTAGATACTGTTTCCAGTGTGCCTGAAGCGATACGCCACTAGTTGTGTATCTTAAGAGAAACATCGTTACTTTTGAAAGGGGTTTCTAGAAGTTGCTGATTTGATTCTGCTGGTGACGAAGCATTGGCTACCTCAAGAGAGTCATAGAGATTCCTGTCAGTTCTTCACCCAAATACAAATTTTTTAGATATTCTTTCCAGTCTGCCTGATAGCTACGCCACTAGTTGTGTATCTTAAGAGTCATTGTAACTTTTGCCAGGGGTTTCTTGAAGTTGCTGATGTGATTATGCTGGTGACGAGGCATTGGCTACCCTATGAGTGTCATAGTGATTCCTGCTAGTTGCTCACCCAAATACACATTTTTTTGATACTTTGGCCAGTCTGCCTCAAGTGACACCCCACTAGCTGTGTATCTTATGAGAAGCTTCGTTACCTTTGCAAGCGGTTTCTTGAAGTTGGTGATGTGATTATGTTGGTGACGAGGCATTGACTACCTTAAGAGAGTCATAGTGCTTTCTGCCAGTTGCTCACCCAAATACACATTTTGAGATACTGTGGCCAGTCTGCCTGAAGCGATACGCCACTAGTTGTGTATCTTAAGAGAAACATCGTTACTCTTGCCAGCGGTTTCTTGACTTTGAAGATGTGATTATACTGGTGACTAGATATTGGCTACCCTAAGAGAGTCACAGTGTTTCCTGCCAGTTGCTCACCCAAATACACATTTTTTAGATACTGTTTCCAGTGTGCCTGAAGCGATACGCCACTAGTTGTGTATCTTAAGAGAAACATCGTTACTTTTGAAAGGGGTTTCTAGAAGTTGCTGATTTGATTCTGCTGGTGACGAAGCATTGGCTACCTCAAGAGAGTCATAGAGATTCCTGCAAGTTCTTCACCCAAATACACATTTTTTAGATACTCATTCCAGTCTGCCTGATAGCTACGCCACTAGTTGTGCATCTTAAGAGTCATTGTAACTTTTGCCAGGGGTTTCTTGAAGTTGCTGATGTGATTATGCTGGTGACGAGGCATTGGCTATCCTATGAGTGTCATAGTGATTCCTGCTAGTTGCTCACCCAAATACACATTTTTTTGATACTTTGGCCAGTCTGCCTCAAGTGACACCCCACTAGCTGTGTATCTTATGAGAAGCTTCGTTACCTTTGCAAGCGGTTTCTTGAAGTTGGTGATGTGATTATGTTGGTGACGAGGCATTGGCTACCTTAAGAGAGTCATAGTGCTTTCTGCCAGTTGCTCACACAAATACAAATTTTGAGATACTGTGGCGTCTGCCTGAAGCGATACGCCACTAGTTGTGTATCTTAAGAGAAACATCGTTACTCTTGCCAGCGGTTTCTTGACTTTGAAGATGTGATTATACTGGTGACTAGATATTGGCTACCCTAAGAGAGTCACAGTGTTTCCTGCCAGTTGCTCACCCAAATACACATTTTTTAGATACTGTTTCCAGTGTGCCTGAAGCGATACGCCACTAGTTGTGTATCTTAAGAGAAACATCGTTACTTTTGAAAGGGGTTTCTAGAAGTTGCTGATTTGATTCTGCTGGTGACGAAGCATTGGCTACCTCAAGAGAGTCATAGAGATTCCTGTCAGTTCTTCACCCAAATACACATTTTTTAGATATTCTTTCCAGTCTGCCTGATAGCTACGCCACTAGTTGTGTATCTTAAGAGTCATTGTAACTTTTGCCAGGGGTTTCTTGAAGTTGCTGATGTGATTATGCTGGTGACGAGGCATTGGCTACCCTATGAGTGTCATAGTGATTCCTGCTAGTTGCTCACCCAAATACACATTTTTTTGATACTTTGGCCAGTCTGCCTCAAGTGACACCCCACTAGCTGTGTATCTTATGAGAAGCTTCGTTACCTTTGCAAGCGGTTTCTTGAAGTTGGTGATGCGATTATGTTGGTGACGAGGCATTGACTACCTTAAGAGAGTCATAGTGCTTTCTGCCAGTTGCTCACCCAAATACACATTTTGAGATACTGTGGCCAGTCTGCCTGAAGCGATACGCCACTAGTTGTGTATCTTAAGAGAAACATCGTTACTCTTGCCAGCGGTTTCTTGACTTTGAAGATGTGATTATACTGGTGACTAGATATTGGCTACCCTAAGAGAGTCACAGTGTTTCCTGCCAGTTGCTCACCCAAATACACATTTTTTAGATACTGTTTCCAGTGTGCCTGAAGCGATACGCCACTAGTTGTGTATCTTAAGAGAAACATCGTTACTTTTGAAAGGGGTTTCTAGAAGTTGCTGATTTGATTCTGCTGGTGACGAAGCATTGGCTACCTCAAGAGAGTCATAGAGATTCCTGTCAGTTCTTCACCCAAATACACATTTTTTAGATATTCTTTCCAGTCTGCCTGATAGCTACGCCACTAGTTGTGTATCTTAAGAGTCATTGTAACTTTTGCCAGGGGTTTCTTGAAGTTGCTGATGTGATTATGCTGGTGACGAGGCATTGGCTACCCTATGAGTGTCATAGTGATTCCTGCTAGTTGCTCACCCAAATACACATTTTTTTGATACTTTGGCCAGTCTGCCTCAAGTGACACCCCACTAGCTGTGTATCTTATGAGAAGCTTCGTTACCTTTGCAAGCGGTTTCTTGAAGTTGGTGATGCGATTATGTTGGTGACGAGGCATTGACTACCTTAAGAGAGTCATAGTGCTTTCTGCCAGTTGCTCACCCAAATACACATTTTGAGATACTGTGGCCAGTCTGCCTGAAGCGATACGCCACTAGTTGTGTATCTTAAGAGAAACATCGTTACTCTTGCCAGCGGTTTCTTGACTTTGAAGATGTGATTATACTGGTGACTAGATATTGGCTACCCTAAGAGAGTCACAGTGTTTCCTGCCAGTTGCTCACCCAAATACACATTTTTTAGATACTGTTTCCAGTGTGCCTGAAGCGATACGCCACTAGTTGTGTATCTTAAGAGAAACATCGTTACTTTTGAAAGGGGTTTCTAGAAGTTGCTGATTTGATTCTGCTGGTGACGAAGCATTGGCTACCTCAAGAGAGTCATAGAGATTCCTGT
Source organism: Schistocerca nitens (assembly GCF_023898315.1). Classification (NCBI taxonomy): domain Eukaryota; kingdom Metazoa; phylum Arthropoda; class Insecta; order Orthoptera; family Acrididae; genus Schistocerca; species Schistocerca nitens. Next base: position 178,826,209 of record NC_064623.1, read on the forward strand.
CAGTTCTTCACCCAAATACACATTTTTTAGATATTCTTTCCAGTCTGCCTGATAGCTACGCCACTAGTTGTGTATCTTAAGAGTCATTGTAACTTTTGCCAGGGGTTTCTTGAAGTTGCTGATGTGATTATGCTGGTGACGAGGCATTGGCTACCCTATGAGTGTCATAGTGATTCCTGCTAGTTGCTCACCCAAATACACATTTTTTTGATACTTTGGCCAGTCTGCCTCAAGTGACACCCCACTAGCTGTGTATCTTATGAGAAGCTTCGTTACCTTTGCAAGCGGTTTCTTGAAGTTGGTGATGTGATTATGTTGGTGACGAGGCATTGACTACCTTAAGAGAGTCATAGTGCTTTCTGCCAGTTGCTCACCCAAATACACATTTTGAGATACTGTGGCCAGTCTGCCTGAAGCGATACGCCACTAGTTGTGTATCTTAAGAGAAACATCGTTACTCTTGCCAGCGGTTTCTTGACTTTGAAGATGTGATTATACTGGTGACTAGATATTGGCTACCCTAAGAGAGTCACAGTGTTTCCTGCCAGTTGCTCACCCAAATACACATTTTTTAGATACTGTTTCCAGTGTGCCTGAAGCGATACGCCACTAGTTGTGTATCTTAAGAGAAACATCGTTACTTATGCCAGGGGTTTCTAGAAGTTGCTGATTTGATTCTGCTGGTGACGAAGCATTGGCTACCTCAAGAGAGTCATAGAGATTCCTGTCAGTTCTTCACCCAAATACACATTTTTTAGATATTCTTTCCAGTCTGCCTGATAGCTACGCCACTAGTTGTGTATCTTAAGAGTCATTGTAACTTTTGCCAGGGGTTTCTTGAAGTTGCTGATGTGATTATGCTGGTGACGAGGCATTGGCTACCCTATGAGTGTCATAGTGATTCCTGCTAGTTGCTCACCCAAATACACATTTTTTTGATACTTTGGCCAGTCTGCCTCAAGTGACACCCCACTAGCTGTGTATCTTATGAGAAGCTTCGTTACCTTTGCAAGCGGTTTCTTGAAGTTGGTGATGCGATTATGTTGGTGACGAGGCATTGACTACCTTAAGAGAGTCATAGTGCTTTCTGCCAGTTGCTCACCCAAATACACATTTTGAGATACTGTGGCCAGTCTGCCTGAAGCGATACGCCACTAGTTGTGTATCTTAAGAGAAACATCGTTACTCTTGCCAGCGGTTTCTTGACTTTGAAGATGTGATTATACTGGTGACTAGATATTGGCTACCCTAAGAGAGTCACAGTGTTTCCTGCCAGTTGCTCACCCAAATACACATTTTTTAGATACTGTTTCCAGTGTGCCTGAAGCGATACGCCACTAGTTGTGTATCTTAAGAGAAACATCGTTACTTTTGAAAGGGGTTTCTAGAAGTTGCTGATTTGATTCTGCTGGTGACGAAGCATTGGCTACCTCAAGAGAGTCATAGAGATTCCTGTCAGTTCTTCACCCAAATACACATTTTTTAGATATTCTTTCCAGTCTGCCTGATAGCTACGCCACTAGTTGTGTATCTTAAGAGTCATTGTAACTTTTGCCAGGGGTTTCTTGAAGTTGCTGATGTGATTATGCTGGTGACGAGGCATTGGCTACCCTATGAGTGTCATAGTGATTCCTGCTAGTTGCTCACCCAAATACACATTTTTTTGATACTTTGGCCAGTCTGCCTCAAGTGACACCCCACTAGCTGTGTATCTTATGAGAAGCTTCGTTACCTTTGCAAGCGGTTTCTTGAAGTTGGTGATGTGATTATGTTGGTGACGAGGCATTGACTACCTTAAGAGAGTCATAGTGCTTTCTGCCAGTTGCTCACCCAAATACACATTTTGAGATACTGTGGCCAGTCTGCCTGAGGCGATACGCCACTAGTTGTGTATCTTAAGAGAAACATCGTTACTCTTGCCAGCGGTTTCTTGACTTTGAAGATGTGATTATACTGGTGACTAGATATTGGCTACCCTAAGAGAGTCACAGTGTTTCCTGCCAGTTGCTCACCCAAATACACATTTTTTAGATACTGTTTCCAGTGTGCCTGAAGCGATACGCCACTAGTTGTGTATCTTAAGAGAAACATCGTTACTTTTGAAAGGGGTTTCTAGAAGTTGCTGATGTGATTATGCTGGTGACGAGGCATTGGCTATCCTATGAGTGTCATAGTGATTCCTGCTAGTTGCTCACCCAAATACACATTTTTTTGATACTTTGGCCAGTCTGCCTCAAGTGACACCCCACTAGCTGTGTATCTTATGAGAAGCTTCGTTACCTTTGCAAGCGGTTTCTTGAAGTTGGTGATGTGATTATGTTGGTGACGAGGCATTGGCTACCTTAAGAGAGTCATAGTGCTTTCTGCCAGTTGCTCACACAAATACAAATTTTGAGATACTGTGGCGTCTGCCTGAAGCGATACGCCACTAGTTGTGTATCTTAAGAGAAACATCGTTACTCTTGCCAGCGGTTTCTTGACTTTGAAGATGTGATTATACTGGTGACTAGATATTGGCTACCCTAAGAGAGTCACAGTGTTTCCTGCCAGTTGCTCACCCAAATACACATTTTTTAGATACTGTTTCCAGTGTGCCTGAAGCGATACGCCACTAGTTGTGTATCTTAAGAGAAACATCGTTACTTTTGAAAGGGGTTTCTAGAAGTTGCTGATTTGATTCTGCTGGTGACGAAGCATTGGCTACCTCAAGAGAGTCATAGAGATTCCTGTCAGTTCTTCACCCAAATACACATTTTTTAGATATTCTTTCCAGTCTGCCTGATAGCTACGCCACTAGTTGTGTATCTTAAGAGTCATTGTAACTTTTGCCAGGGGTTTCTTGAAGTTGCTGATGTGATTATGCTGGTGACGAGGCATTGGCTACCCTATGAGTGTCATAGTGATTCCTGCTAGTTGCTCACCCAAATACACATTTTTTTGATACTTTGGCCAGTCTGCCTCAAGTGACACCCCACTAGCTGTGTATCTTATGAGAAGCTTCGTTACCTTTGCAAGCGGTTTCTTGAAGTTGGTGATGCGATTATGTTGGTGACGAGGCATTGACTACCTTAAGAGAGTCATAGTGCTTTCTGCCAGTTGCTCACCCAAATACACATTTTGAGATACTGTGGCCAGTCTGCCTGAAGCGATACGCCACTAGTTGTGTATCTTAAGAGAAACATCGTTACTCTTGCCAGCGGTTTCTTGACTTTGAAGATGTGATTATACTGGTGACTAGATATTGGCTACCCTAAGAGAGTCACAGTGTTTCCTGCCAGTTGCTCACCCAAATACACATTTTTTAGATACTGTTTCCAGTGTGCCTGAAGCGATACGCCACTAGTTGTGTATCTTAAGAGAAACATCGTTACTTTTGAAAGGGGTTTCTAGAAGTTGCTGATTTGATTCTGCTGGTGACGAAGCATTGGCTACCTCAAGAGAGTCATAGAGATTCCTGTCAGTTCTTCACCCAAATACACATTTTTTAGATATTCTTTCCAGTCTGCCTGATAGCTACGCCACTAGTTGTGTATCTTAAGAGTCATTGTAACTTTTGCCAGGGGTTTCTTGAAGTTGCTGATGTGATTATGCTGGTGACGAGGCATTGGCTACCCTATGAGTGTCATAGTGATTCCTGCTAGTTGCTCACCCAAATACACATTTTTTTGATACTTTGGCCAGTCTGCCTCAAGTGACACCCCACTAGCTGTGTATCTTATGAGAAGCTTCGTTACCTTTGCAAGCGGTTTCTTGAAGTTGGTGATGTGATTATGTTGGTGACGAGGCATTGACTACCTTAAGAGAGTCATAGTGCTTTCTGCCAGTTGCTCACCCAAATACACATTTTGAGATACTGTGGCCAGTCTGCCTGAAGCGATACGCCACTAGTTGTGTATCTTAAGAGAAACATCGTTACTCTTGCCAGCGGTTTCTTGACTTTGAAGATGTGATTATACTGGTGACTAGATATTGGCTACCCTAAGAGAGTCACAGTGTTTCCTGCCAGTTGCTCACCCAAATACACATTTTTTAGATACTGTTTCCAGTGTGCCTGAAGCGATACGCCACTAGTTGTGTATCTTAAGAGAAACATCGTTACTTTTGAAAGGGGTTTCTAGAAGTTGCTGATTTGATTCTGCTGGTGACGAAGCATTGGCTACCTCAAGAGAGTCATAGAGATTCCTGTCAGTTCTTCACCCAAATACACATTTTTTAGATATTCTTTCCAGTCTGCCTGATAGCTACGCCACTAGTTGTGTATCTTAAGAGTCATTGTAACTTTTGCCAGGGGTTTCTTGAAGTTGCTGATGTGATTATGCTGGTGACGAGGCATTGGCTACCCTATGAGTGTCATAGTGATTCCTGCTAGTTGCTCACCCAAATACACATTTTTTTGATACTTTGGCCAGTCTGCCTCAAGTGACACCCCACTAGCTGTGTATCTTATGAGAAGCTTCGTTACCTTTGCAAGCGGTTTCTTGAAGTTGGTGATGCGATTATGTTGGTGACGAGGCATTGACTACCTTAAGAGAGTCATAGTGCTTTCTGCCAGTTGCTCACCCAAATACACATTTTGAGATACTGTGGCCAGTCTGCCTGAAGCGATACGCCACTAGTTGTGTATCTTAAGAGAAACATCGTTACTCTTGCCAGCGGTTTCTTGACTTTGAAGATGTGATTATACTGGTGACTAGATATTGGCTACCCTAAGAGAGTCACAGTGTTTCCTGCCAGTTGCTCACCCAAATACACATTTTTTAGATACTGTTTCCAGTGTGCCTGAAGCGATACGCCACTAGTTGTGTATCTTAAGAGAAACATCGTTACTTTTGAAAGGGGTTTCTAGAAGTTGCTGATTTGATTCTGCTGGTGACGAAGCATTGGCTACCTCAAGAGAGTCATAGAGATTCCTGTCAGTTCTTCACCCAAATACACATTTTTTAGATATTCTTTCCAGTCTGCCTGATAGCTACGCCACTAGTTGTGTATCTTAAGAGTCATTGTAACTTTTGCCAGGGGTTTCTTGAAGTTGCTGATGTGATTATGCTGGTGACGAGGCATTGGCTACCCTATGAGTGTCATAGTGATTCCTGCTAGTTGCTCACCCAAATACACATTTTTTTGATACTTTGGCCAGTCTGCCTCAAGTGACACCCCACTAGCTGTGTATCTTATGAGAAGCTTCGTTACCTTTGCAAGCGGTTTCTTGAAGTTGGTGATGTGATTATGTTGGTGACGAGGCATTGACTACCTTAAGAGAGTCATAGTGCTTTCTGCCAGTTGCTCACCCAAATACAAATTTTGAGATACTGTGGCCAGTCTGCCTGAAGCGATACGCCACTAGTTGTGTATCTTAAGAGAAACATCGTTACTCTTGCCAGCGGTTTCTTGACTTTGAAGATGTGATTATACTGGTGACTAGATATTGGCTACCCTAAGAGAGTCACAGTGTTTCCTGCCAGTTGCTCACCCAAATACACATTTTTTAGATACTGTTTCCAGTGTGCCTGAAGCGATACGCCACTAGTTGTGTATCTTAAGAGAAACATCGTTACTTTTGAAAGGGGTTTCTAGAAGTTGCTGATTTGATTCTGCTGGTGACGAAGCATTGGCTACCTCAAGAGAGTCATAGAGATTCCTGTCAGTTCTTCACCCAAATACACATTTTTTAGATATTCTTTCCAGTCTGCCTGATAGCTACGCCACTAGTTGTGTATCTTAAGAGTCATTGTAACTTTTGCCAGGGGTTTCTTGAAGTTGCTGATGTGATTATGCTGGTGACGAGGCATTGGCTACCCTATGAGTGTCATAGTGATTCCTGCTAGTTGCTCACCCAAATACACATTTTTTTGATACTTTGGCCAGTCTGCCTCAAGTGACACCCCACTAGCTGTGTATCTTATGAGAAGCTTCGTTACCTTTGCAAGCGGTTTCTTGAAGTTGGTGATGCGATTATGTTGGTGACGAGGCATTGACTACCTTAAGAGAGTCATAGTGCTTTCTGCCAGTTGCTCACCCAAATACACATTTTGAGATACTGTGGCCAGTCTGCCTGAAGCGATACGCCACTAGTTGTGTATCTTAAGAGAAACATCGTTACTCTTGCCAGCGGTTTCTTGACTTTGAAGATGTGATTATACTGGTGACTAGATATTGGCTACCCTAAGAGAGTCACAGTGTTTCCTGCCAGTTGCTCACCCAAATACACATTTTTTAGATACTGTTTCCAGTGTGCCTGAAGCGATACGCCACTAGTTGTGTATCTTAAGAGAAACATCGTTACTTTTGAAAGGGGTTTCTAGAAGTTGCTGATTTGATTCTGCTGGTGACGAAGCATTGGCTACCTCAAGAGAGTCATAGAGATTCCTGTCAGTTCTTCACCCAAATACACATTTTTTAGATATTCTTTCCAGTCTGCCTGATAGCTACGCCACTAGTTGTGTATCTTAAGAGTCATTGTAACTTTTGCCAGGGGTTTCTTGAAGTTGCTGATGTGATTATGCTGGTGACGAGGCATTGGCTACCCTATGAGTGTCATAGTGATTCCTGCTAGTTGCTCACCCAAATACACATTTTTTTGATACTTTGGCCAGTCTGCCTCAAGTGACACCCCACTAGCTGTGTATCTTATGAGAAGCTTCGTTACCTTTGCAAGCGGTTTCTTGAAGTTGGTGATGCGATTATGTTGGTGACGAGGCATTGACTACCTTAAGAGAGTCATAGTGCTTTCTGCCAGTTGCTCACCCAAATACACATTTTGAGATACTGTGGCCAGTCTGCCTGAAGCGATACGCCACTAGTTGTGTATCTTAAGAGAAACATCGTTACTCTTGCCAGCGGTTTCTTGACTTTGAAGATGTGATTATACTGGTGACTAGATATTGGCTACCCTAAGAGAGTCACAGTGTTTCCTGCCAGTTGCTCACCCAAATACACATTTTTTAGATACTGTTTCCAGTGTGCCTGAAGCGATACGCCACTAGTTGTGTATCTTAAGAGAAACATCGTTACTTTTGAAAGGGGTTTCTAGAAGTTGCTGATTTGATTCTGCTGGTGACGAAGCATTGGCTACCTCAAGAGAGTCATAGAGATTCCTGTCAGTTCTTCACCCAAATACACATTTTTTAGATATTCTTTCCAGTCTGCCTGATAGCTACGCCACTAGTTGTGTATCTTAAGAGTCATTGTAACTTTTGCCAGGGGTTTCTTGAAGTTGCTGATGTGATTATGCTGGTGACGAGGCATTGGCTACCCTATGAGTGTCATAGTGATTCCTGCTAGTTGCTCACCCAAATACACATTTTTTTGATACTTTGGCCAGTCTGCCTCAAGTGACACCCCACTAGCTGTGTATCTTATGAGAAGCTTCGTTACCTTTGCAAGCGGTTTCTTGAAGTTGGTGATGCGATTATGTTGGTGACGAGGCATTGACTACCTTAAGAGAGTCATAGTGCTTTCTGCCAGTTGCTCACACAAATACACATTTTGAGATACTGTGGCCAGTCTGCCTGAAGCGATACGCCACTAGTTGTGTATCTTAAGAGAAACATCGTTACTCTTGCCAGCGGTTTCTTGACTTTGAAGATGTGATTATACTGGTGACTAGATATTGGCTACCCTAAGAGAGTCACAGTGTTTCCTGCCAGTTGCTCACCCAAATACACATTTTTTAGATACTGTTTCCAGTGTGCCTGAAGCGATACGCCACTAGTTGTGTATCTTAAGAGAAACATCGTTACTTTTGAAAGGGGTTTCTAGAAGTTGCTGATTTGATTCTGCTGGTGACGAAGCATTGGCTACCTCAAGAGAGTCATAGAGATTCCTGTCAGTTCTTCACCCAAATACACATTTTTTAGATATTCTTTCCAGTCTGCCTGATAGCTACGCCACTAGTTGTGTATCTTAAGAGTCATTGTAACTTTTGCCAGGGGTTTCTTGAAGTTGCTGATGTGATTATGCTGGTGACGAGGCATTGGCTACCCTATGAGTGTCATAGTGATTCCTGCTAGTTGCTCACCCAAATACACATTTTTTTGATACTTTGGCCAGTCTGCCTCAAGTGACACCCCACTAGCTGTGTATCTTATGAGAAGCTTCGTTACCTTTGCAAGCGGTTTCTTGAAGTTGGTGATGTGATTATGTTGGTGACGAGGCATTGACTACCTTAAGAGAGTCATAGTGCTTTCTGCCAGTTGCTCACCCAAATACACATTTTGAGATACTGTGGCCAGTCTGCCTGAAGCGATACGCCACTAGTTGTGTATCTTAAGAGAAACATCGTTACTCTTGCCAGCGGTTTCTTGACTTTGAAGATGTGATTATACTGGTGACTAGATATTGGCTACCCTAAGAGAGTCACAGTGTTTCCTGCCAGTTGCTCACCCAAATACACATTTTTTAGATACTGTTTCCAGTGTGCCTGAAGCGATACGCCACTAGTTGTGTATCTTAAGAGAAACATCGTTACTTTTGAAAGGGGTTTCTAGAAGTTGCTGATTTGATTCTGCTGGTGACGAAGCATTGGCTACCTCAAGAGAGTCATAGAGATTCCTGTCAGTTCTTCACCCAAATACACATTTTTTAGATATTCTTTCCAGTCTGCCTGATAGCTACGCCACTAGTTGTGTATCTTAAGAGTCATTGTAACTTTTGCCAGGGGTTTCTTGAAGTTGCTGATGTGATTATGCTGGTGACGAGGCATTGGCTACCCTATGAGTGTCATAGTGATTCCTGCTAGTTGCTCACCCAAATACACATTTTTTTGATACTTTGGCCAGTCTGCCTCAAGTGACACCCCACTAGCTGTGTATCTTATGAGAAGCTTCGTTACCTTTGCAAGCGGTTTCTTGAAGTTGGTGATGCGATTATGTTGGTGACGAGGCATTGACTACCTTAAGAGAGTCATAGTGCTTTCTGCCAGTTGCTCACCCAAATACACATTTTGAGATACTGTGGCCAGTCTGCCTGAAGCGATACGCCACTAGTTGTGTATCTTAAGAGAAACATCGTTACTCTTGCCAGCGGTTTCTTGACTTTGAAGATGTGATTATACTGGTGACTAGATATTGGCTACCCTAAGAGAGTCACAGTGTTTCCTGCCAGTTGCTCACCCAAATACACATTTTTTAGATACTGTTTCCAGTGTGCCTGAAGCGATACGCCACTAGTTGTGTATCTTAAGAGAAACATCGTTACTTTTGAAAGGGGTTTCTAGAAGTTGCTGATTTGATTCTGCTGGTGACGAAGCATTGGCTACCTCAAGAGAGTCATAGAGATTCCTGTCAGTTCTTCACCCAAATACACATTTTTTAGATATTCTTTCCAGTCTGCCTGATAGCTACGCCACTAGTTGTGTATCTTAAGAGTCATTGTAACTTTTGCCAGGGGTTTCTTGAAGTTGCTGATGTGATTATGCTGGTGACGAGGCATTGGCTACCCTATGAGTGTCATAGTGATTCCTGCTAGTTGCTCACCCAAATACACATTTTTTTGATACTTTGGCCAGTCTGCCTCAAGTGACACCCCACTAGCTGTGTATCTTATGAGAAGCTTCGTTACCTTTGCAAGCGGTTTCTTGAAGTTGGTGATGTGATTATGTTGGTGACGAGGCATTGACTACCTTAAGAGAGTCATAGTGCTTTCTGCCAGTTGCTCACCCAAATACACATTTTGAGATACTGTGGCCAGTCTGCCTGAAGCGATACGCCACTAGTTGTGTATCTTAAGAGAAACATCGTTACTCTTGCCAGCGGTTTCTTGACTTTGAAGATGTGATTATACTGGTGACTAGATATTGGCTACCCTAAGAGAGTCACAGTGTTTCCTGCCAGTTGCTCACCCAAATACACATTTTTTAGATACTGTTTCCAGTGTGCCTGAAGCGATACGCCACTAGTTGTGTATCTTAAGAGAAACATCGTTACTTTTGAAAGGGGTTTCTAGAAGTTGCTGATTTGATTCTGCTGGTGACGAAGCATTGGCTACCTCAAGAGAGTCATAGAGATTCCTGTCAGTTCTTCACCCAAATACACATTTTTTAGATATTCTTTCCAGTCTGCCTGATAGCTACGCCACTAGTTGTGTATCTTAAGAGTCATTGTAACTTTTGCCAGGGGTTTCTTGAAGTTGCTGATGTGATTATGCTGGTGACGAGGCATTGGCTACCCTATGAGTGTCATAGTGATTCCTGCTAGTTGCTCACCCAAATACACATTTTTTTGATACTTTGGCCAGTCTGCCTCAAGTGACACCCCACTAGCTGTGTATCTTATGAGAAGCTTCGTTACCTTTGCAAGCGGTTTCTTGAAGTTGGTGATGTAATTATGTTGGTGACGAGGCATTGGCTACCTTAAGAGAGTCATAGTGCTTTCTGCCAGTTGCTCACACAAATACAAATTTTGAGATACTGTGGCCAGTCTGCCTGAAGCGATACGCCACTAGTTGTGTATCTTAAGAGAAACATCGTTACTCTTGCCAGCGGTTTCTTGACTTTGAAGATGTGATTATACTGGTGACTAGATATTGGCTACCCTAAGAGAGTCACAGTGTTTCCTGCCAGTTGCTCACCCAAATACACATTTTTTAGATACTGTTTCCAGTGTGCCTGAAGCGATACGCCACTAGTTGTGTATCTTAAGAGAAACATCGTTACTTTTGAAAGGGGTTTCTAGAAGTTGCTGATTTGATTCTGCTGGTGACGAAGCATTGGCTACCTCAAGAGAGTCATAGAGATTCCTGTCAGTTCTTCACCCAAATACACATTTTTTAGATATTCTTTCCAGTCTGCCTGATAGCTACGCCACTAGTTGTGTATCTTAAGAGTCATTGTAACTTTTGCCAGGGGTTTCTTGAAGTTGCTGATGTGATTATGCTGGTGACGAGGCATTGGCTACCCTATGAGTGTCATAGTGATTCCTGCTAGTTGCTCACCCAAATACACATTTTTTTGATACTTTGGCCAGTCTGCCTCAAGTGACACCCCACTAGCTGTGTATCTTATGAGAAGCTTCGTTACCTTTGCAAGCGGTTTCTTGAAGTTGGTGATGCGATTATGTTGGTGACGAGGCATTGACTACCTTAAGAGAGTCATAGTGCTTTCTGCCAGTTGCTCACCCAAATACACATTTTGAGATACTGTGGCCAGTCTGCCTGAAGCGATACGCCACTAGTTGTGTATCTTAAGAGAAACATCGTTACTCTTGCCAGCGGTTTCTTGACTTTGAAGATGTGATTATACTGGTGACTAGATATTGGCTACCCTAAGAGAGTCACAGTGTTTCCTGCCAGTTGCTCACCCAAATACACATTTTTTAGATACTGTTTCCAGTGTGCCTGAAGCGATACGCCACTAGTTGTGTATCTTAAGAGAAACATCGTTACTTTTGAAAGGGGTTTCTAGAAGTTGCTGATTTGATTCTGCTGGTGACGAAGCATTGGCTACCTCAAGAGAGTCATAGAGATTCCTGTCAGTTCTTCACCCAAATACACATTTTTTAGATATTCTTTCCAGTCTGCCTGATAGCTACGCCACTAGTTGTGTATCTTAAGAGTCATTGTAACTTTTGCCAGGGGTTTCTTGAAGTTGCTGATGTGATTATGCTGGTGACGAGGCATTGGCTACCCTATGAGTGTCATAGTGATTCCTGCTAGTTGCTCACCCAAATACACATTTTTTTGATACTTTGGCCAGTCTGCCTCAAGTGACACCCCACTAGCTGTGTATCTTATGAGAAGCTTCGTTACCTTTGCAAGCGGTTTCTTGAAGTTGGTGATGTGATTATGTTGGTGACGAGGCATTGACTACCTTAAGAGAGTCATAGTGCTTTCTGCCAGTTGCTCACCCAAATACACATTTTGAGATACTGTGGCCAGTCTGCCTGAAGCGATACGCCACTAGTTGTGTATCTTAAGAGAAACATCGTTACTCTTGCCAGCGGTTTCTTGACTTTGAAGATGTGATTATACTGGTGACTAGATATTGGCTACCCTAAGAGAGTCACAGTGTTTCCTGCCAGTTGCTCACCCAAATACACATTTTTTAGATACTGTTTCCAGTGTGCCTGAAGCGATACGCCACTAGTTGTGTATCTTAAGAGAAACATCGTTACTTTTGAAAGGGGTTTCTAGAAGTTGCTGATTTGATTCTGCTGGTGACGAAGCATTGGCTACCTCAAGAGAGTCATAGAGATTCCTGTCAGTTCTTCACCCAAATACACATTTTTTAGATATTCTTTCCAGTCTGCCTGATAGCTACGCCACTAGTTGTGTATCTTAAGAGTCATTGTAACTTTTGCCAGGGGTTTCTTGAAGTTGCTGATGTGATTATGCTGGTGACGAGGCATTGGCTACCCTATGAGTGTCATAGTGATTCCTGCTAGTTGCTCACCCAAATACACATTTTTTTGATACTTTGGCCAGTCTGCCTCAAGTGACACCCCACTAGCTGTGTATCTTATGAGAAGCTTCGTTACCTTTGCAAGCGGTTTCTTGAAGTTGGTGATGTGATTATGTTGGTGACGAGGCATTGGCTACCTTAAGAGAGTCATAGTGCTTTCTGCCAGTTGCTCACACAAATACAAATTTTGAGATACTGTGGCCAGTCTGCCTGAAGCGATACGCCACTAGTTGTGTATCTTAAGAGAAACATCGTTACTCTTGCCAGCGGTTTCTTGACTTTGAAGATGTGATTATACTGGTGACTAGATATTGGCTACCCTAAGAGAGTCACAGTGTTTCCTGCCAGTTGCTCACCCAAATACACATTTTTTAGATACTGTTTCCAGTGCGCCTGAAGCGATACGCCACTAGTTGTGTATCTTAAGAGAAACATCGTTACTTTTGAAAGGGGTTTCTAGAAGTTGCTGATTTGATTCTGCTGGTGACGAGGCATTGGCTACCTCATGAGAGTCATAGAGATTCCTGCAAGTTCTTCACCCAAATACACATTTTTTAGATACTCATTCCAGTCTGCCTGATAGCTACGCCACTAGTTGTGCATCTTAAGAGTCATTGTAACTTTTGCCAGGGGTTTCTTGAAGTTGCTGATGTGATTATGCTGGTGACGAGGCATTGGCTACCCTATGAGTGTCATAGTGATTCCTGCTAGTTGCTCACCCAAATACACATTTTTTTGATACTTTGGCCAGTCTGCCTCAAGTGACACCCCACTAGCTGTGTATCTTATGAGAAGCTTCGTTACCTTTGCAAGCGGTTTCTTGAAGTTGGTGATGTGATTATGTTGGTGACGAGGCATTGACTACCTTAAGAGAGTCATAGTGCTTTCTGCCAGTTGCTCACCCAAATACACATTTTGAGATACTGTGGCCAGTCTGCCTGAAGCGATACGCCACTAGTTGTGTATCTTAAGAGAAACATCGTTACTCTTGCCAGCGGTTTCTTGACTTTGAAGATGTGATTATACTGGTGACTAGATATTGGCTACCCTAAGAGAGTCACAGTGTTTCCTGCCAGTTGCTCACCCAAATACACATTTTTTAGATACTGTTTCCAGTGTGCCTGAAGCGATACGCCACTAGTTGTGTATCTTAAGAGAAACATCGTTACTTTTGAAAGGGGTTTCTAGAAGTTGCTGATTTGATTCTGCTGGTGACGAAGCATTGGCTACCTCAAGAGAGTCATAGAGATTCCTGTCAGTTCTTCACCCAAATACACATTTTTTAGATATTCTTTCCAGTCTGCCTGATAGCTACGCCACTAGTTGTGTATCTTAAGAGTCATTGTAACTTTTGCCAGGGGTTTCTTGAAGTTGCTGATGTGATTATGCTGGTGACGAGGCATTGGCTACCCTATGAGTGTCATAGTGATTCCTGCTAGTTGCTCACCCAAATACACATTTTTTTGATACTTTGGCCAGTCTGCCTCAAGTGACACCCCACTAGCTGTGTATCTTATGAGAAGCTTCGTTACCTTTGCAAGCGGTTTCTTGAAGTTGGTGATGTGATTATGTTGGTGACGAGGCATTGACTACCTTAAGAGAGTCATAGTGCTTTCTGCCAGTTGCTCACCCAAATACACATTTTGAGATACTGTGGCCAGTCTGCCTGAAGCGATACGCCACTAGTTGTGTATCTTAAGAGAAACATCGTTACTCTTGCCAGCGGTTTCTTGACTTTGAAGATGTGATTATACTGGTGACTAGATATTGGCTACCCTAAGAGAGTCACAGTGTTTCCTGCCAGTTGCTCACCCAAATACACATTTTTTAGATACTGTTTCCAGTGTGCCTGAAGCGATACGCCACTAGTTGTGTATCTTAAGAGAAACATCGTTACTTTTGAAAGGGGTTTCTAGAAGTTGCTGATTTGATTCTGCTGGTGACGAAGCATTGGCTACCTCAAGAGAGTCATAGAGATTCCTGTCAGTTCTTCACCCAAATACACATTTTTTAGATATTCTTTCCAGTCTGCCTGATAGCTACGCCACTAGTTGTGTATCTTAAGAGTCATTGTAACTTTTGCCAGGGGTTTCTTGAAGTTGCTGATGTGATTATGCTGGTGACGAGGCATTGGCTACCCTATGAGTGTCATAGTGATTCCTGCTAGTTGCTCACCCAAATACACATTTTTTTGATACTTTGGCCAGTCTGCCTCAAGTGACACCCCACTAGCTGTGTATCTTATGAGAAGCTTCGTTACCTTTGCAAGCGGTTTCTTGAAGTTGGTGATGTGATTATGTTGGTGACGAGGCATTGGCTACCTTAAGAGAGTCATAGTGCTTTCTGCCAGTTGCTCACACAAATACAAATTTTGAGATACTGTGGCCAGTCTGCCTGAAGCGATACGCCACTAGTTGTGTATCTTAAGAGAAACATCGTTACTCTTGCCAGCGGTTTCTTGACTTTGAAGATGTGATTATACTGGTGACTAGATATTGGCTACCCTAAGAGAGTCACAGTGTTTCCTGCCAGTTGCTCACCCAAATACACATTTTTTAGATACTGTTTCCAGTGCGCCTGAAGCGATACGCCACTAGTTGTGTATCTTAAGAGAAACATCGTTACTTTTGAAAGGGGTTTCTAGAAGTTGCTGATTTGATTCTGCTGGTGACGAGGCATTGGCTACCTCATGAGAGTCATAGAGATTCCTGCAAGTTCTTCACCCAAATACACATTTTTTAGATACTCATTCCAGTCTGCCTGATAGCTACGCCACTAGTTGTGCATCTTAAGAGTCATTGTAACTTTTGCCAGGGGTTTCTTGAAGTTGCTGATGTGATTATGCTGGTGACGAGGCATTGGCTATCCTATGAGTGTCATAGTGATTCCTGCTAGTTGCTCACCCAAATACACATTTTTTTGATACTTTGGCCAGTCTGCCTCAAGTGACACCCCACTAGCTGTGTATCTTATGAGAAGCTTCGTTACCTTTGCAAGCGGTTTCTTGAAGTTGGTGATGCGATTATGTTGGTGACGAGGCATTGACTACCTTAAGAGAGTCATAGTGCTTTCTGCCAGTTGCTCACCCAAATACACATTTTGAGATACTGTGGCCAGTCTGCCTGAAGCGATACGCCACTAGTTGTGTATCTTAAGAGAAACATCGTTACTCTTGCCAACGGTTTCTTGACTTTGAAGATGTGATTATACTGGTGACTAGATATTGGCTACCCTAAGAGAGTCACAGTGTTCCCTGCCAGTTGCTCACCCAAATACACATTTTTTAGATACTGTTTCCAGTGTGCCTGAAGTGATACGCCACTAGTTGTGTATCTTAAGAGAAACATCGTTACTTTTGAAAGGGGTTTCTAGAAGTTGCTGATTTGATTCTGCTGGTGACGAAGCATTGGCTACCTCAAGAGAGTCATAGAGATTCCTGTCAGTTCTTCACCCAAATACACATTTTTTAGATATTCTTTCCAGTCTGCCTGATAGCTACGCCACTAGTTGTGTATCTTAAGAGTCATTGTAACTTTTGCCAGGGGTTTCTTGAAGTTGCTGATGTGATTATGCTGGTGACGAGGCATTGGCTACCCTATGAGTGTCATAGTGATTCCTGCTAGTTGCTCACCCAAATACACATTTTTTTGATACTTTGGCCAGTCTGCCTCAAGTGACACCCCACTAGCTGTGTATCTTATGAGAAGCTTCGTTACCTTTGCAAGCGGTTTCTTGAAGTTGGTGATGTGATTATGTTGGTGACGAGGCATTGGCTACCTTAAGAGAGTCATAGTGCTTTCTGCCAGTTGCTCACACAAATACAAATTTTGAGATACTGTGGCCAGTCTGCCTGAAGCGATACGCCACTAGTTGTGTATCTTAAGAGAAACATCGTTACTCTTGCCAGCGGTTTCTTGACTTTGAAGATGTGATTATACTGGTGACTAGATATTGGCTACCCTAAGAGAGTCACAGTGTTTCCTGCCAGTTGCTCACCCAAATACACATTTTTTAGATACTGTTTCCAGTGTGCCTGAAGCGATACGCCACTAGTTGTGTATCTTAAGAGAAACATCGTTACTTTTGAAAGGGGTTTCTAGAAGTTGCTGATTTGATTCTGCTGGTGACGAAGCATTGGCTACCTCAAGAGAGTCATAGAGATTCCTGTCAGTTCTTCACCCAAATACACATTTTTTAGATATTCTTTCCAGTCTGCCTGATAGCTACGCCACTAGTTGTGTATCTTAAGAGTCATTGTAACTTTTGCCAGGGGTTTCTTGAAGTTGCTGATGTGATTATGCTGGTGACGAGGCATTGGCTACCCTATGAGTGTCATAGTGATTCCTGCTAGTTGCTCACCCAAATACACATTTTTTTGATACTTTGGCCAGTCTGCCTCAAGTGACACCCCACTAGCTGTGTATCTTATGAGAAGCTTCGTTACCTTTGCAAGCGGTTTCTTGAAGTTGGTGATGTGATTATGTTGGTGACGAGGCATTGGCTACCTTAAGAGAGTCATAGTGCTTTCTGCCAGTTGCTCACACAAATACAAATTTTGAGATACTGTGGCCAGTCTGCCTGAAGCGATACGCCACTAGTTGTGTATCTTAAGAGAAACATCGTTACTCTTGCCAGCGGTTTCTTGACTTTGAAGATGTGATTATACTGGTGACGAGATATTGGCTATCCTAAGAGAGTCACAGTGTTTCCTGCCAGTTGCTCACCCAAATACACATTTTTTAGATACTGTTTCCAGTGTGCCTGAAGCGATACGCCACTAGTTGTGTATCTTAAGAGAAACATCGTTACTTTTGCCAGGGGTTTATAGAAGTTGCTGATTTGATTCTGCTGGTGACGAGGCATTGGCTACATCAAGAGAGTCATAGAGATTCCTGCCAGTTCTTCACCCAAATACACATTTTTTAGATACTCATTCCAGTCTGCCTGATAGCTACGCCACTAGTTGTGCATCTTAAGAGTCATTGTAACTTTTGCCAGGGGTTTCTTGAAGTTGCTGATGTGATTATGCTGGTGACGAGGCATTGGCTACCCTATGAGTGTCATAGTGATTCCTGCTAGTTGCTCACCCAAATACACATTTTTTTGATACTTTGGCCAGTCTGCCTCAAGTGACACCCCACTAGCTGTGTATCTTATGAGAAGCTTCGTTACCTTTGCAAGCGGTTTTTTGAAGTTGGTGATGCGATTATGTTGGTGACGAGGCATTGACTACCTTAAGAGAGTCATAGTGCTTTCTGCCAGTTGCTCACCCAAATACACATTTTGAGATACTGTGGCCAGTCTGCCTGAAGCGATACGCCACTAGTTGTGTATCTTAAGAGAAACATCGTTACTCTTGCCAGCGGTTTCTTGACTTTGAAGATGTGATTATACTGGTGACTAGATATTGGCTACCCTAAGAGAGTCACAGTGTTTCCTGCCAGTTGCTCACCCAAATACACATTTTTTAGATACTGTTTCCAGTGTGCCTGAAGCGATACGCCACTAGTTGTGTATCTTAAGAGAAACATCGTTACTTTTGAAAGGGGTTTCTAGAAGTTGCTGATTTGATTCTGCTGGTGACGAGGCATTGGCTACCTCATGAGAGTCATAGAGATTCCTGCAAGTTCTTCACCCAAATACACATTTTTTAGATACTCATTCCAGTCTGCCTGATAGCTACGCCACTAGTTGTGCATCTTAAGAGTCATTGTAACTTTTGCCAGGGGTTTCTTGAAGTTGCTGATGTGATTATGCTGGTGACGAGGCATTGGCTATCCTATGAGTGTCATAGTGATTCCTGCTAGTTGCTCACCCAAATACACATTTTTTTGATACTTTGGCCAGTCTGCCTCAAGTGACACCCCACTAGCTGTGTATCTTATGAGAAGCTTCGTTACCTTTGCAAGCGGTTTCTTGAAGTTGGTGATGCGATTATGTTGGTGACGAGGCATTGACTACCTTAAGAGAGTCATAGTGCTTTCTGCCAGTTGCTCACCCAAATACACATTTTGAGATACTGTGGCCAGTCTGCCTGAAGCGATACGCCACTAGTTGTGTATCTTAAGAGAAACATCGTTACTCTTGCCAACGGTTTCTTGACTTTGAAGATGTGATTATACTGGTGACTAGATATTGGCTACCCTAAGAGAGTCACAGTGTTCCCTGCCAGTTGCTCACCCAAATACACATTTTTTAGATACTGTTTCCAGTGTGCCTGAAGTGATACGCCACTAGTTGTGTATCTTAAGAGAAACATCGTTACTTTTGAAAGGGGTTTCTAGAAGTTGCTGATTTGATTCTGCTGGTGACGAAGCATTGGCTACCTCAAGAGAGTCATAGAGATTCCTGTCAGTTCTTCACCCAAATACACATTTTTTAGATATTCTTTCCAGTCTGCCTGATAGCTACGCCACTAGTTGTGTATCTTAAGAGTCATTGTAACTTTTGCCAGGGGTTTCTTGAAGTTGCTGATGTGATTATGCTGGTGACGAGGCATTGGCTACCCTATGAGTGTCATAGTGATTCCTGCTAGTTGCTCACCCAAATACACATTTTTTTGATACTTTGGCCAGTCTGCCTCAAGTGACACCCCACTAGCTGTGTATCTTATGAGAAGCTTCGTTACCTTTGCAAGCGGTTTCTTGAAGTTGGTGATGTGATTATGTTGGTGACGAGGCATTGGCTACCTTAAGAGAGTCATAGTGCTTTCTGCCAGTTGCTCACACAAATACAAATTTTGAGATACTGTGGCCAGTCTGCCTGAAGCGATACGCCACTAGTTGTGTATCTTAAGAGAAACATCGTTACTCTTGCCAGCGGTTTCTTGACTTTGAAGATGTGATTATACTGGTGACTAGATATTGGCTACCCTAAGAGAGTCACAGTGTTTCCTGCCAGTTGCTCACCCAAATACACATTTTTTAGATACTGTTTCCAGTGTGCCTGAAGCGATACGCCACTAGTTGTGTATCTTAAGAGAAACATCGTTACTTTTGAAAGGGGTTTCTAGAAGTTGCTGATTTGATTCTGCTGGTGACGAAGCATTGGCTACCTCAAGAGAGTCATAGAGATTCCTGTCAGTTCTTCACCCAAATACACATTTTTTAGATATTCTTTCCAGTCTGCCTGATAGCTACGCCACTAGTTGTGTATCTTAAGAGTCATTGTAACTTTTGCCAGGGGTTTCTTGAAGTTGCTGATGTGATTATGCTGGTGACGAGGCATTGGCTACCCTATGAGTGTCGTAGTGATTCCTGCTAGTTGCTCACCCAAATACACATTTTTTTGATACTTTGGCCAGTCTGCCTCAAGTGACACCCCACTAGCTGTGTATCTTATGAGAAGCTTCGTTACCTTTGCAAGCGGTTTCTTGAAGTTGGTGATGTGATTATGTTGGTGACGAGGCATTGGCTACCTTAAGAGAGTCATAGTGCTTTCTGCCAGTTGCTCACACAAATACAAATTTTGAGATACTGTGGCCAGTCTGCCTGAAGCGATACGCCACTAGTTGTGTATCTTAAGAGAAACATCGTTACTCTTGCCAGCGGTTTCTTGACATTGAAGATGTGATTATACTGGTGACGAGATATTGGCTATCCTAAGAGAGTCACAGTGTTTCCTGCCAGTTGCTCACCCAAATACACATTTTTTAGATACTGTTTCCAGTGTGCCTGAAGCGATACGCCACTAGTTGTGTATCTTAAGAGAAACATCGTTACTTTTGCCAGGGGTTTATAGAAGTTGCTGATTTGATTCTGCTGGTGACGAGGCATTGGCTACATCAAGAGAGTCATAGAGATTCCTGCCAGTTCTTCACCCAAATACACATTTTTTAGATACTCATTCCAGTCTGCCTGATAGCTACGCCACTAGTTGTGCATCTTAAGAGTCATTGTAACTTTTGCCAGGGGTTTCTTGAAGTTGCTGATGTGATTATGCTGGTGACGAGGCATTGGCTACCCTATGAGTGTCATAGTGATTCCTGCTAGTTGCTCACCCAAATACACATTTTTTTGATACTTTGGCCAGTCTGCCTCAAGTGACACCCCACTAGCTGTGTATCTTATGAGAAGCTTCGTTACCTTTGCAAGCGGTTTTTTGAAGTTGGTGATGCGATTATGTTGGTGACGAGGCATTGACTACCTTAAGAGAGTCATAGTGCTTTCTGCCAGTTGCTCACCCAAATACACATTTTGAGATACTGTGGCCAGTCTGCCTGAAGCGATACGCCACTAGTTGTGTATCTTAAGAGAAACATCGTTACTCTTGCCAGCGGTTTCTTGACTTTGAAGATGTGATTATACTGGTGACTAGATATTGGCTACCCTAAGAGAGTCACAGTGTTTCCTGCCAGTTGCTCACCCAAATACACATTTTTTAGATACTGTTTCCAGTGTGCCTGAAGCGATACGCCACTAGTTGTGTATCTTAAGAGAAACATCGTTACTTTTGAAAGGGGTTTCTAGAAGTTGCTGATTTGATTCTGCTGGTGACGAAGCATTGGCTACCTCAAGAGAGTCATAGAGATTCCTGTCAGTTCTTCACCCAAATACACATTTTTTAGATATTCTTTCCAGTCTGCCTGATAGCTACGCCACTAGTTGTGTATCTTAAGAGTCATTGTAACTTTTGCCAGGGGTTTCTTGAAGTTGCTGATGTGATTATGCTGGTGACGAGGCATTGGCTACCCTATGAGTGTCATAGTGATTCCTGCTAGTTGCTCACCCAAATACACATTTTTTTGATACTTTGGCCAGTCTGCCTCAAGTGACACCCCACTAGCTGTGTATCTTATGAGAAGCTTCGTTACCTTTGCAAGCGGTTTCTTGAAGTTGGTGATGTGATTATGTTGGTGACGAGGCATTGACTACCTTAAGAGAGTCATAGTGCTTTCTGCCAGTTGCTCACCCAAATACACATTTTGAGATACTGTGGCCAGTCTGCCTGAAGCGATACGCCACTAGTTGTGTATCTTAAGAGAAACATCGTTACTCTTGCCAGCGGTTTCTTGACTTTGAAGATGTGATTATACTGGTGACTAGATATTGGCTACCCTAAGAGAGTCACAGTGTTTCCTGCCAGTTGCTCACCCAAATACACATTTTTTAGATACTGTTTCCAGTGTGCCTGAAGCGATACGCCACTAGTTGTGTATCTTAAGAGAAACATCGTTACTTTTGAAAGGGGTTTCTAGAAGTTGCTGATTTGATTCTGCTGGTGACGAAGCATTGGCTACCTCAAGAGAGTCATAGAGATTCCTGTCAGTTCTTCACCCAAATACACATTTTTTAGATATTCTTTCCAGTCTGCCTGATAGCTACGCCACTAGTTGTGTATCTTAAGAGTCATTGTAACTTTTGCCAGGGGTTTCTTGAAGTTGCTGATGTGATTATGCTGGTGACGAGGCATTGGCTACCCTATGAGTGTCATAGTGATTCCTGCTAGTTGCTCACCCAAATACACATTTTTTTGATACTTTGGCCAGTCTGCCTCAAGTGACACCCCACTAGCTGTGTATCTTATGAGAAGCTTCGTTACCTTTGCAAGCGGTTTCTTGAAGTTGGTGATGTGATTATGTTGGTGACGAGGCATTGGCTACCTTAAGAGAGTCATAGTGCTTTCTGCCAGTTGCTCACACAAATACAAATTTTGAGATACTGTGGCCAGTCTGCCTGAAGCGATACGCCACTAGTTGTGTATCTTAAGAGAAACATCGTTACTCTTGCCAGCGGTTTCTTGACTTTGAAGATGTGATTATACTGGTGACTAGATATTGGCTACCCTAAGAGAGTCACAGTGTTTCCTGCCAGTTGCTCACCCAAATACACATTTTTTAGATACTGTTTCCAGTGCGCCTGAAGCGATACGCCACTAGTTGTGTATCTTAAGAGAAACATCGTTACTTTTGAAAGGGGTTTCTAGAAGTTGCTGATTTGATTCTGCTGGTGACGAGGCATTGGCTACCTCATGAGAGTCATAGAGATTCCTGCAAGTTCTTCACCCAAATACACATTTTTTAGATACTCATTCCAGTCTGCCTGATAGCTACGCCACTAGTTGTGCATCTTAAGAGTCATTGTAACTTTTGCCAGGGGTTTCTTGAAGTTGCTGATGTGATTATGCTGGTGACGAGGCATTGGCTACCCTATGAGTGTCATAGTGATTCCTGCTAGTTGCTCACCCAAATACACATTTTTTTGATACTTTGGCCAGTCTGCCTCAAGTGACACCCCACTAGCTGTGTATCTTATGAGAAGCTTCGTTACCTTTGCAAGCGGTTTCTTGAAGTTGGTGATGTGATTATGTTGGTGACGAGGCATTGACTACCTTAAGAGAGTCATAGTGCTTTCTGCCAGTTGCTCACCCAAATACACATTTTGAGATACTGTGGCCAGTCTGCCTGAAGCGATACGCCACTAGTTGTGTATCTTAAGAGAAACATCGTTACTCTTGCCAGCGGTTTCTTGACTTTGAAGATGTGATTATACTGGTGACTAGATATTGGCTACCCTAAGAGAGTCACAGTGTTTCCTGCCAGTTGCTCACCCAAATACACATTTTTTAGATACTGTTTCCAGTGTGCCTGAAGCGATACGCCACTAGTTGTGTATCTTAAGAGAAACATCGTTACTTTTGAAAGGGGTTTCTAGAAGTTGCTGATTTGATTCTGCTGGTGACGAAGCATTGGCTACCTCAAGAGAGTCATAGAGATTCCTGTCAGTTCTTCACCCAAATACACATTTTTTAGATATTCTTTCCAGTCTGCCTGATAGCTACGCCACTAGTTGTGTATCTTAAGAGTCATTGTAACTTTTGCCAGGGGTTTCTTGAAGTTGCTGATGTGATTATGCTGGTGACGAGGCATTGGCTACCCTATGAGTGTCATAGTGATTCCTGCTAGTTGCTCACCCAAATACACATTTTTTTGATACTTTGGCCAGTCTGCCTCAAGTGACACCCCACTAGCTGTGTATCTTATGAGAAGCTTCGTTACCTTTGCAAGCGGTTTCTTGAAGTTGGTGATGTGATTATGTTGGTGACGAGGCATTGACTACCTTAAGAGAGTCATAGTGCTTTCTGCCAGTTGCTCACCCAAATACACATTTTGAGATACTGTGGCCAGTCTGCCTGAAGCGATACGCCACTAGTTGTGTATCTTAAGAGAAACATCGTTACTCTTGCCAGCGGTTTCTTGACTTTGAAGATGTGATTATACTGGTGACTAGATATTGGCTACCCTAAGAGAGTCACAGTGTTTCCTGCCAGTTGCTCACCCAAATACACATTTTTTAGATACTGTTTCCAGTGTGCCTGAAGCGATACGCCACTAGTTGTGTATCTTAAGAGAAACATCGTTACTTTTGAAAGGGGTTTCTAGAAGTTGCTGATTTGATTCTGCTGGTGACGAAGCATTGGCTACCTCAAGAGAGTCATAGAGATTCCTGTCAGTTCTTCACCCAAATACACATTTTTTAGATATTCTTTCCAGTCTGCCTGATAGCTACGCCACTAGTTGTGTATCTTAAGAGTCATTGTAACTTTTGCCAGGGGTTTCTTGAAGTTGCTGATGTGATTATGCTGGTGACGAGGCATTGGCTACCCTATGAGTGTCATAGTGATTCCTGCTAGTTGCTCACCCAAATACACATTTTTTTGATACTTTGGCCAGTCTGCCTCAAGTGACACCCCACTAGCTGTGTATCTTATGAGAAGCTTCGTTACCTTTGCAAGCGGTTTCTTGAAGTTGGTGATGTGATTATGTTGGTGACGAGGCATTGGCTACCTTAAGAGAGTCATAGTGCTTTCTGCCAGTTGCTCACACAAATACAAATTTTGAGATACTGTGGCCAGTCTGCCTGAAGCGATACGCCACTAGTTGTGTATCTTAAGAGAAACATCGTTACTCTTGCCAGCGGTTTCTTGACTTTGAAGATGTGATTATACTGGTGACTAGATATTGGCTACCCTAAGAGAGTCACAGTGTTTCCTGCCAGTTGCTCACCCAAATACACATTTTTTAGATACTGTTTCCAGTGCGCCTGAAGCGATACGCCACTAGTTGTGTATCTTAAGAGAAACATCGTTACTTTTGAAAGGGGTTTCTAGAAGTTGCTGATTTGATTCTGCTGGTGACGAGGCATTGGCTACCTCATGAGAGTCATAGAGATTCCTGCAAGTTCTTCACCCAAATACACATTTTTTAGATACTCATTCCAGTCTGCCTGATAGCTACGCCACTAGTTGTGCATCTTAAGAGTCATTGTAACTTTTGCCAGGGGTTTCTTGAAGTTGCTGATGTGATTATGCTGGTGACGAGGCATTGGCTATCCTATGAGTGTCATAGTGATTCCTGCTAGTTGCTCACCCAAATACACATTTTTTTGATACTTTGGCCAGTCTGCCTCAAGTGACACCCCACTAGCTGTGTATCTTATGAGAAGCTTCGTTACCTTTGCAAGCGGTTTCTTGAAGTTGGTGATGCGATTATGTTGGTGACGAGGCATTGACTACCTTAAGAGAGTCATAGTGCTTTCTGCCAGTTGCTCACCCAAATACACATTTTGAGATACTGTGGCCAGTCTGCCTGAAGCGATACGCCACTAGTTGTGTATCTTAAGAGAAACATCGTTACTCTTGCCAACGGTTTCTTGACTTTGAAGATGTGATTATACTGGTGACTAGATATTGGCTACCCTAAGAGAGTCACAGTGTTCCCTGCCAGTTGCTCACCCAAATACACATTTTTTAGATACTGTTTCCAGTGTGCCTGAAGTGATACGCCACTAGTTGTGTATCTTAAGAGAAACATCGTTACTTTTGAAAGGGGTTTCTAGAAGTTGCTGATTTGATTCTGCTGGTGACGAAGCATTGGCTACCTCAAGAGAGTCATAGAGATTCCTGTCAGTTCTTCACCCAAATACACATTTTTTAGATATTCTTTCCAGTCTGCCTGATAGCTACGCCACTAGTTGTGTATCTTAAGAGTCATTGTAACTTTTGCCAGGGGTTTCTTGAAGTTGCTGATGTGATTATGCTGGTGACGAGGCATTGGCTACCCTATGAGTGTCATAGTGATTCCTGCTAGTTGCTCACCCAAATACACATTTTTTTGATACTTTGGCCAGTCTGCCTCAAGTGACACCCCACTAGCTGTGTATCTTATGAGAAGCTTCGTTACCTTTGCAAGCGGTTTCTTGAAGTTGGTGATGTGATTATGTTGGTGACGAGGCATTGGCTACCTTAAGAGAGTCATAGTGCTTTCTGCCAGTTGCTCACACAAATACAAATTTTGAGATACTGTGGCCAGTCTGCCTGAAGCGATACGCCACTAGTTGTGTATCTTAAGAGAAACATCGTTACTCTTGCCAGCGGTTTCTTGACTTTGAAGATGTGATTATACTGGTGACTAGATATTGGCTACCCTAAGAGAGTCACAGTGTTTCCTGCCAGTTGCTCACCCAAATACACATTTTTTAGATACTGTTTCCAGTGTGCCTGAAGCGATACGCCACTAGTTGTGTATCTTAAGAGAAACATCGTTACTTTTGAAAGGGGTTTCTAGAAGTTGCTGATTTGATTCTGCTGGTGACGAAGCATTGGCTACCTCAAGAGAGTCATAGAGATTCCTGTCAGTTCTTCACCCAAATACACATTTTTTAGATATTCTTTCCAGTCTGCCTGATAGCTACGCCACTAGTTGTGTATCTTAAGAGTCATTGTAACTTTTGCCAGGGGTTTCTTGAAGTTGCTGATGTGATTATGCTGGTGACGAGGCATTGGCTACCCTATGAGTGTCATAGTGATTCCTGCTAGTTGCTCACCCAAATACACATTTTTTTGATACTTTGGCCAGTCTGCCTCAAGTGACACCCCACTAGCTGTGTATCTTATGAGAAGCTTCGTTACCTTTGCAAGCGGTTTCTTGAAGTTGGTGATGTGATTATGTTGGTGACGAGGCATTGGCTACCTTAAGAGAGTCATAGTGCTTTCTGCCAGTTGCTCACACAAATACAAATTTTGAGATACTGTGGCCAGTCTGCCTGAAGCGATACGCCACTAGTTGTGTATCTTAAGAGAAACATCGTTACTCTTGCCAGCGGTTTCTTGACTTTGAAGATGTGATTATACTGGTGACGAGATATTGGCTATCCTAAGAGAGTCACAGTGTTTCCTGCCAGTTGCTCACCCAAATACACATTTTTTAGATACTGTTTCCAGTGTGCCTGAAGCGATACGCCACTAGTTGTGTATCTTAAGAGAAACATCGTTACTTTTGCCAGGGGTTTATAGAAGTTGCTGATTTGATTCTGCTGGTGACGAGGCATTGGCTACATCAAGAGAGTCATAGAGATTCCTGCCAGTTCTTCACCCAAATACACATTTTTTAGATACTCATTCCAGTCTGCCTGATAGCTACGCCACTAGTTGTGCATCTTAAGAGTCATTGTAACTTTTGCCAGGGGTTTCTTGAAGTTGCTGATGTGATTATGCTGGTGACGAGGCATTGGCTACCCTATGAGTGTCATAGTGATTCCTGCTAGTTGCTCACCCAAATACACATTTTTTTGATACTTTGGCCAGTCTGCCTCAAGTGACACCCCACTAGCTGTGTATCTTATGAGAAGCTTCGTTACCTTTGCAAGCGGTTTTTTGAAGTTGGTGATGCGATTATGTTGGTGACGAGGCATTGACTACCTTAAGAGAGTCATAGTGCTTTCTGCCAGTTGCTCACCCAAATACACATTTTGAGATACTGTGGCCAGTCTGCCTGAAGCGATACGCCACTAGTTGTGTATCTTAAGAGAAACATCGTTACTCTTGCCAGCGGTTTCTTGACTTTGAAGATGTGATTATACTGGTGACTAGATATTGGCTACCCTAAGAGAGTCACAGTGTTCCCTGCCAGTTGCTCACCCAAATACACATTTTTTAGATACTGTTTCCAGTGTGCCTGAAGCGATACGCCACTAGTTGTGTATCTTAAGAGAAACATCGTTACTTTTGAAAGGGGTTTCTAGAAGTTGCTGATTTGATTCTGCTGGTGACGAAGCATTGGCTACCTCAAGAGAGTCATAGAGATTCCTGTCAGTTCTTCACCCAAATACACATTTTTTAGATATTCTTTCCAGTCTGCCTGATAGCTACGCCACTAGTTGTGTATCTTAAGAGTCATTGTAACTTTTGCCAGGGGTTTCTTGAAGTTGCTGATGTGATTATGCTGGTGACGAGGCATTGGCTACCCTATGAGTGTCATAGTGATTCCTGCTAGTTGCTCACCCAAATACACATTTTTTTGATACTTTGGCCAGTCTGCCTCAAGTGACACCCCACTAGCTGTGTATCTTATGAGAAGCTTCGTTACCTTTGCAAGCGGTTTCTTGAAGTTGGTGATGTGATTATGTTGGTGACGAGGCATTGGCTACCTTAAGAGAGTCATAGTGCTTTCTGCCAGTTGCTCACACAAATACAAATTTTGAGATACTGTGGCCAGTCTGCCTGAAGCGATACGCCACTAGTTGTGTATCTTAAGAGAAACATCGTTACTCTTGCCAGCGGTTTCTTGACTTTGAAGATGTGATTATACTGGTGACTAGATATTGGCTACCCTAAGAGAGTCACAGTGTTTCCTGCCAGTTGCTCACCCAAATACACATTTTTTAGATACTGTTTCCAGTGTGCCTGAAGCGATACGCCACTAGTTGTGTATCTTAAGAGAAACATCGTTACTTTTGAAAGGGGTTTCTAGAAGTTGCTGATTTGATTCTGCTGGTGACGAAGCATTGGCTACCTCAAGAGAGTCATAGAGATTCCTGTCAGTTCTTCACCCAAATACACATTTTTTAGATATTCTTTCCAGTCTGCCTGATAGCTACGCCACTAGTTGTGTATCTTAAGAGTCATTGTAACTTTTGCCAGGGGTTTCTTGAAGTTGCTGATGTGATTATGCTGGTGACGAGGCATTGGCTACCCTATGAGTGTCATAGTGATTCCTGCTAGTTGCTCACCCAAATACACATTTTTTTGATACTTTGGCCAGTCTGCCTCAAGTGACACCCCACTAGCTGTGTATCTTATGAGAAGCTTCGTTACCTTTGCAAGCGGTTTCTTGAAGTTGGTGATGTGATTATGTTGGTGACGAGGCATTGGCTACCTTAAGAGAGTCATAGTGCTTTCTGCCAGTTGCTCACACAAATACAAATTTTGAGATACTGTGGCCAGTCTGCCTGAAGCGATACGCCACTAGTTGTGTATCTTAAGAGAAACATCGTTACTCTTGCCAGCGGTTTCTTGACTTTGAAGATGTGATTATACTGGTGACGAGATATTGGCTATCCTAAGAGAGTCACAGTGTTTCCTGCCAGTTGCTCACCCAAATACACATTTTTTAGATACTGTTTCCAGTGTGCCTGAAGCGATACGCCACTAGTTGTGTATCTTAAGGGAAACATCGTTACTTTTGCCAGGGGTTTATAGAAGTTGCTGATTTGATTCTGCTGGTGACGAGGCATTGGCTACATCAAGAGAGTCATAGAGATTCCTGCCAGTTCTTCACCCAAATACACATTTTTTAGATACTCATTCCAGTCTGCCTGATAGCTACGCCACTAGTTGTGCATCTTAAGAGTCATTGTAACTTTTGCCAGGGGTTTCTTGAAGTTGCTGATGTGATTATGCTGGTGACGAGGCATTGGCTACCCTATGAGTGTCATAGTGATTCCTGCTAGTTGCTCACCCAAATACACATTTTTTTGATACTTTGGCCAGTCTGCCTCAAGTGACACCCCACTAGCTGTGTATCTTATGAGAAGCTTCGTTACCTTTGCAAGCGGTTTCTTGAAGTTGGTGATGTGATTATGTTGGTGACGAGGCATTGGCTACCTTAAGAGAGTCATAGTGCTTTCTGCCAGTTGCTCACACAAATACAAATTTTGAGATACTGTGGCCAGTCTGCCTGAAGCGATACGCCACTAGTTGTGTATCTTAAGAGAAACATCGTTACTCTTGCCAGCGGTTTCTTGACTTTGAAGATGTGATTATACTGGTGACTAGATATTGGCTACCCTAAGAGAGT
The DNA here is from genome assembly GCF_023898315.1 of Schistocerca nitens. Lineage (NCBI taxonomy): Eukaryota > Metazoa > Arthropoda > Insecta > Orthoptera > Acrididae > Schistocerca > Schistocerca nitens. The sequence continues at coordinate 178,855,677 of NC_064623.1, forward strand.
CACAGTGTTTCCTGCCAGTTGCTCACCCAAATACACATTTTTTAGATACTGTTTCCAGTGCGCCTGAAGCGATACGCCACTAGTTGTGTATCTTAAGAGAAACATCGTTACTTTTGAAAGGGGTTTCTAGAAGTTGCTGATTTGATTCTGCTGGTGACGAGGCATTGGCTACCTCATGAGAGTCATAGAGATTCCTGCAAGTTCTTCACCCAAATACACATTTTTTAGATACTCATTCCAGTCTGCCTGATAGCTACGCCACTAGTTGTGCATCTTAAGAGTCATTGTAACTTTTGCCAGGGGTTTCTTGAAGTTGCTGATGTGATTATGCTGGTGACGAGGCATTGGCTATCCTATGAGTGTCATAGTGATTCCTGCTAGTTGCTCACCCAAATACACATTTTTTTGATACTTTGGCCAGTCTGCCTCAAGTGACACCCCACTAGCTGTGTATCTTATGAGAAGCTTCGTTACCTTTGCAAGCGGTTTCTTGAAGTTGGTGATGCGATTATGTTGGTGACGAGGCATTGACTACCTTAAGAGAGTCATAGTGCTTTCTGCCAGTTGCTCACCCAAATACACATTTTGAGATACTGTGGCCAGTCTGCCTGAAGCGATACGCCACTAGTTGTGTATCTTAAGAGAAACATCGTTACTCTTGCCAGCGGTTTCTTGACTTTGAAGATGTGATTATACTGGTGACTAGATATTGGCTACCCTAAGAGAGTCACAGTGTTTCCTGCCAGTTGCTCACCCAAATACACATTTTTTAGATACTGTTTCCAGTGTGCCTGAAGCGATACGCCACTAGTTGTGTATCTTAAGAGAAACATCGTTACTTTTGAAAGGGGTTTCTAGAAGTTGCTGATTTGATTCTGCTGGTGACGAAGCATTGGCTACCTCAAGAGAGTCATAGAGATTCCTGTCAGTTCTTCACCCAAATACACATTTTTTAGATATTCTTTCCAGTCTGCCTGATAGCTACGCCACTAGTTGTGTATCTTAAGAGTCATTGTAACTTTTGCCAGGGGTTTCTTGAAGTTGCTGATGTGATTATGCTGGTGACGAGGCATTGGCTACCCTATGAGTGTCATAGTGATTCCTGCTAGTTGCTCACCCAAATACACATTTTTTTGATACTTTGGCCAGTCTGCCTCAAGTGACACCCCACTAGCTGTGTATCTTATGAGAAGCTTCGTTACCTTTGCAAGCGGTTTCTTGAAGTTGGTGATGTGATTATGTTGGTGACGAGGCATTGGCTACCTTAAGAGAGTCATAGTGCTTTCTGCCAGTTGCTCACACAAATACAAATTTTGAGATACTGTGGCCAGTCTGCCTGAAGCGATACGCCACTAGTTGTGTATCTTAAGAGAAACATCGTTACTCTTGCCAGCGGTTTCTTGACTTTGAAGATGTGATTATACTGGTGACGAGATATTGGCTATCCTAAGAGAGTCACAGTGTTTCCTGCCAGTTGCTCACCCAAATACACATTTTTTAGATACTGTTTCCAGTGTGCCTGAAGCGATACGCCACTAGTTGTGTATCTTAAGAGAAACATCGTTACTTTTGCCAGGGGTTTATAGAAGTTGCTGATTTGATTCTGCTGGTGACGAGGCATTGGCTACATCAAGAGAGTCATAGAGATTCCTGCCAGTTCTTCACCCAAATACACATTTTTTAGATACTCATTCCAGTCTGCCTGATAGCTACGCCACTAGTTGTGCATCTTAAGAGTCATTGTAACTTTTGCCAGGGGTTTCTTGAAGTTGCTGATGTGATTATGCTGGTGACGAGGCATTGGCTACCCTATGAGTGTCATAGTGATTCCTGCTAGTTGCTCACCCAAATACACATTTTTTTGATACTTTGGCCAGTCTGCCTCAAGTGACACCCCACTAGCTGTGTATCTTATGAGAAGCTTCGTTACCTTTGCAAGCGGTTTCTTGAAGTTGGTGATGTGATTATGTTGGTGACGAGGCATTGGCTACCTTAAGAGAGTCATAGTGCTTTCTGCCAGTTGCTCACACAAATACAAATTTTGAGATACTGTGGCGTCTGCCTGAAGCGATACGCCACTAGTTGTGTATCTTAAGAGAAACATCGTTACTCTTGCCAGCGGTTTCTTGACTTTGAAGATGTGATTATACTGGTGACTAGATATTGGCTACCCTAAGAGAGTCACAGTGTTTCCTGCCAGTTGCTCACCCAAATACACATTTTTTAGATACTGTTTCCAGTGTGCCTGAAGCGATACGCCACTAGTTGTGTATCTTAAGAGAAACATCGTTACTTTTGAAAGGGGTTTCTAGAAGTTGCTGATTTGATTCTGCTGGTGACGAGGCATTGGCTACATCAAGAGAGTCATAGAGATTCCTGCCAGTTCTTCACCCAAATACACATTTTTTAGATACTCATTCCAGTCTGCCTGATAGCTACGCCACTAGTTGTGCATCTTAAGAGTCATTGTAACTTTTGCCAGGGGTTTCTTGAAGTTGCTGATGTGATTATGCTGGTGACGAGGCATTGGCTACCCTATGAGTGTCATAGTGATTCCTGCTAGTTGCTCACCCAAATACACATTTTTTTGATACTTTGGCCAGTCTGCCTCAAGTGACACCCCACTAGCTGTGTATCTTATGAGAAGCTTCGTTACCTTTGCAAGCGGTTTCTTGAAGTTGGTGATGTGATTATGTTGGTGACGAGGCATTGGCTACCTTAAGAGAGTCATAGTGCTTTCTGCCAGTTGCTCACACAAATACAAATTTTGAGATACTGTGGCCAGTCTGCCTGAAGCGATACGCCACTAGTTGTGTATCTTAAGAGAAACATCGTTACTCTTGCCAGCGGTTTCTTGACTTTGAAGATGTGATTATACTGGTGACTAGATATTGGCTACCCTAAGAGAGTCACAGTGTTTCCTGCCAGTTGCTCACCCAAATACACATTTTTTAGATACTGTTTCCAGTGCGCCTGAAGCGATACGCCACTAGTTGTGTATCTTAAGAGAAACATCGTTACTTTTGAAAGGGGTTTCTAGAAGTTGCTGATTTGATTCTGCTGGTGACGAGGCATTGGCTACCTCATGAGAGTCATAGAGATTCCTGCAAGTTCTTCACCCAAATACACATTTTTTAGATACTCATTCCAGTCTGCCTGATAGCTACGCCACTAGTTGTGCATCTTAAGAGTCATTGTAACTTTTGCCAGGGGTTTCTTGAAGTTGCTGATGTGATTATGCTGGTGACGAGGCATTGGCTATCCTATGAGTGTCATAGTGATTCCTGCTAGTTGCTCACCCAAATACACATTTTTTTGATACTTTGGCCAGTCTGCCTCAAGTGACACCCCACTAGCTGTGTATCTTATGAGAAGCTTCGTTACCTTTGCAAGCGGTTTCTTGAAGTTGGTGATGCGATTATGTTGGTGACGAGGCATTGACTACCTTAAGAGAGTCATAGTGCTTTCTGCCAGTTGCTCACCCAAATACACATTTTGAGATACTGTGGCCAGTCTGCCTGAAGCGATACGCCACTAGTTGTGTATCTTAAGAGAAACATCGTTACTCTTGCCAGCGGTTTCTTGACTTTGAAGATGTGATTATACTGGTGACTAGATATTGGCTACCCTAAGAGAGTCACAGTGTTTCCTGCCAGTTGCTCACCCAAATACACATTTTTTAGATACTGTTTCCAGTGTGCCTGAAGCGATACGCCACTAGTTGTGTATCTTAAGAGAAACATCGTTACTTTTGAAAGGGGTTTCTAGAAGTTGCTGATTTGATTCTGCTGGTGACGAAGCATTGGCTACCTCAAGAGAGTCATAGAGATTCCTGTCAGTTCTTCACCCAAATACACATTTTTTAGATATTCTTTCCAGTCTGCCTGATAGCTACGCCACTAGTTGTGTATCTTAAGAGTCATTGTAACTTTTGCCAGGGGTTTCTTGAAGTTGCTGATGTGATTATGCTGGTGACGAGGCATTGGCTACCCTATGAGTGTCATAGTGATTCCTGCTAGTTGCTCACCCAAATACACATTTTTTTGATACTTTGGCCAGTCTGCCTCAAGTGACACCCCACTAGCTGTGTATCTTATGAGAAGCTTCGTTACCTTTGCAAGCGGTTTCTTGAAGTTGGTGATGTGATTATGTTGGTGACGAGGCATTGGCTACCTTAAGAGAGTCATAGTGCTTTCTGCCAGTTGCTCACACAAATACAAATTTTGAGATACTGTGGCCAGTCTGCCTGAAGCGATACGCCACTAGTTGTGTATCTTAAGAGAAACATCGTTACTCTTGCCAGCGGTTTCTTGACTTTGAAGATGTGATTATACTGGTGACGAGATATTGGCTATCCTAAGAGAGTCACAGTGTTTCCTGCCAGTTGCTCACCCAAATACACATTTTTTAGATACTGTTTCCAGTGTGCCTGAAGCGATACGCCACTAGTTGTGTATCTTAAGAGAAACATCGTTACTTTTGCCAGGGGTTTATAGAAGTTGCTGATTTGATTCTGCTGGTGACGAGGCATTGGCTACATCAAGAGATTCATAGAGATTCCTGCCAGTTCTTCACCCAAATACACATTTTTTAGATACTCATTCCAGTCTGCCTGATAGCTACGCCACTAGTTGTGCATCTTAAGAGTCATTGTAACTTTTGCCAGGGGTTTCTTGAAGTTGCTGATGTGATTATGCTGGTGACGAGGCATTGGCTACCCTATGAGTGTCATAGTGATTCCTGCTAGTTGCTCACCCAAATACACATTTTTTTGATACTTTGGCCAGTCTGCCTCAAGTGACACCCCACTAGCTGTGTATCTTATGAGAAGCTTCGTTACCTTTGCAAGCGGTTTCTTGAAGTTGGTGATGTGATTATGTTGGTGACGAGGCATTGGCTACCTTAAGAGAGTCATAGTGCTTTCTGCCAGTTGCTCACACAAATACAAATTTTGAGATACTGTGGCCAGTCTGCCTGAAGCGATACGCCACTAGTTGTGTATCTTAAGAGAAACATCGTTACTCTTGCCAGCGGTTTCTTGACTTTGAAGATGTGATTATACTGGTGACTAGATATTGGCTACCCTAAGAGAGTCACAGTGTTTCCTGCCAGTTGCTCACCCAAATACACATTTTTTAGATACTGTTTCCAGTGCGCCTGAAGCGATACGCCACTAGTTGTGTATCTTAAGAGAAACATCGTTACTTTTGAAAGGGGTTTCTAGAAGTTGCTGATTTGATTCTGCTGGTCACGAGGCATTGGCTACCTCATGAGAGTCATAGAGATTCCTGCAAGTTCTTCACCCAAATACACATTTTTTAGATACTCATTCCAGTCTGCCTGATAGCTACGCCACTAGTTGTGCATCTTAAGAGTCATTGTAACTTTTGCCAGGGGTTTCTTGAAGTTGCTGATGTGATTATGCTGGTGACGAGGCATTGGCTATCCTATGAGTGTCATAGTGATTCCTGCTAGTTGCTCACCCAAATACACATTTTTTTGATACTTTGGCCAGTCTGCCTCAAGTGACACCCCACTAGCTGTGTATCTTATGAGAAGCTTCGTTACCTTTGCAAGCGGTTTCTTGAAGTTGGTGATGCGATTATGTTGGTGACGAGGCATTGACTACCTTAAGAGAGTCATAGTGCTTTCTGCCAGTTGCTCACCCAAATACACATTTTGAGATACTGTGGCCAGTCTGCCTGAAGCGATACGCCACTAGTTGTGTATCTTAAGAGAAACATCGTTACTCTTGCCAGCGGTTTCTTGACTTTGAAGATGTGATTATACTGGTGACTAGATATTGGCTACCCTAAGAGAGTCACAGTGTTCCCTGCCAGTTGCTCACCCAAATACACATTTTTTAGATACTGTTTCCAGTGTGCCTGAAGCGATACGCCACTAGTTGTGTATCTTAAGAGAAACATCGTTACTTTTGAAAGGGGTTTCTAGAAGTTGCTGATTTGATTCTGCTGGTGACGAAGCATTGGCTACCTCAAGAGAGTCATAGAGATTCCTGTCAGTTCTTCACCCAAATACACATTTTTTAGATATTCTTTCCAGTCTGCCTGATAGCTACGCCACTAGTTGTGTATCTTAAGAGTCATTGTAACTTTTGCCAGGGGTTTCTTGAAGTTGCTGATGTGATTATGCTGGTGACGAGGCATTGGCTACCCTATGAGTGTCATAGTGATTCCTGCTAGTTGCTCACCCAAATACACATTTTTTTGATACTTTGGCCAGTCTGCCTCAAGTGACACCCCACTAGCTGTGTATCTTATGAGAAGCTTCGTTACCTTTGCAAGCGGTTTCTTGAAGTTGGTGATGTGATTATGTTGGTGACGAGGCATTGGCTACCTTAAGAGAGTCATAGTGCTTTCTGCCAGTTGCTCACACAAATACAAATTTTGAGATACTGTGGCCAGTCTGCCTGAAGCGATACGCCACTAGTTGTGTATCTTAAGAGAAACATCGTTACTCTTGCCAGCGGTTTCTTGACTTTGAAGATGTGATTATACTGGTGACTAGATATTGGCTACCCTAAGAGAGTCACAGTGTTTCCTGCCAGTTGCTCACCCAAATACACATTTTTTAGATACTGTTTCCAGTGTGCCTGAAGCGATACGCCACTAGTTGTGTATCTTAAGAGAAACATCGTTACTTTTGAAAGGGGTTTCTAGAAGTTGCTGATTTGATTCTGCTGGTGACGAAGCATTGGCTACCACAAGAGAGTCATAGAGATTCCTGTCAGTTCTTCACCCAAATACACATTTTTTAGATATTCTTTCCAGTCTGCCTGATAGCTACGCCACTAGTTGTGTATCTTAAGAGTCATTGTAACTTTTGCCAGGGGTTTCTTGAAGTTGCTGATGTGATTATGCTGGTGACGAGGCATTGGCTACCCTATGAGTGTCATAGTGATTCCTGCTAGTTGCTCACCCAAATACACATTTTTTTGATACTTTGGCCAGTCTGCCTCAAGTGACACCCCACTAGCTGTGTATCTTATGAGAAGCTTCGTTACCTTTGCAAGCGGTTTCTTGAAGTTGGTGATGTGATTATGTTGGTGACGAGGCATTGGCTACCTTAAGAGAGTCATAGTGCTTTCTGCCAGTTGCTCACACAAATACAAATTTTGAGATACTGTGGCCAGTCTGCCTGAAGCGATACGCCACTAGTTGTGTATCTTAAGAGAAACATCGTTACTCTTGCCAGCGGTTTCTTGACTTTGAAGATGTGATTATACTGGTGACGAGATATTGGCTATCCTAAGAGAGTCACAGTGTTTCCTGCCAGTTGCTCACCCAAATACACATTTTTTAGATACTGTTTCCAGTGTGCCTGAAGCGATACGCCACTAGTTGTGTATCTTAAGAGAAACATCGTTACTTTTGCCAGGGGTTTATAGAAGTTGCTGATTTGATTCTGCTGGTGACGAGGCATTAGCTACATCAAGAGAGTCATAGAGATTCCTGCCAGTTCTTCACCCAAATACACATTTTTTAGATACTCATTCCAGTCTGCCTGATAGCTACGCCACTAGTTGTGCATCTTAAGAGTCATTGTAACTTTTGCCAGGGGTTTCTTGAAGTTGCTGATGTGATTATGCTGGTGACGAGGCATTGGCTACCCTATGAGTGTCATAGTGATTCCTGCCAGTTGCTCACCCAAATACACATTTTTTTGATACTTTGGCCAGTCTGCCTCAAGTGACACCCCACTAGCTGTGTATCTTATGAGAAGCTTCGTTACCTTTGCAAGCGGTTTCTTGAAGTTGGTGATGTGATTATGTTGGTGACGAGGCATTGGCTACCTTAAGAGAGTCATAGTGCTTTCTGCCAGTTGCTCACACAAATACAAATTTTGAGATACTGTGGCCAGTCTGCCTGAAGCGATACGCCACTAGTTGTGTATCTTAAGAGAAACATCGTTACTCTTGCCAGCGGTTTCTTGACTTTGAAGATGTGATTATACTGGTGACTAGATATTGGCTACCCTAAGAGAGTCACAGTGTTTCCTGCCAGTTGCTCACCCAAATACACATTTTTTAGATACTGTTTCCAGTGTGCCTGAAGCGATACGCCACTAGTTGTGTATCTTAAGAGAAACATCGTTACTTTTGAAAGGGGTTTCTAGAAGTTGCTGATTTGATTCTGCTGGTGACGAAGCATTGGCTACCTCAAGAGAGTCATAGAGATTCCTGTCAGTTCTTCACCCAAATACACATTTTTTAGATATTCTTTCCAGTCTGCCTGATAGCTACGCCACTAGTTGTGTATCTTAAGAGTCATTGTAACTTTTGCCAGGGGTTTCTTGAAGTTGCTGATGTGATTATGCTGGTGACGAGGCATTGGCTACCCTATGAGTGTCATAGTGATTCCTGCTAGTTGCTCACCCAAATACACATTTTTTTGATACTTTGGCCAGTCTGCCTCAAGTGACACCCCACTAGCTGTGTATCTTATGAGAAGCTTCGTTACCTTTGCAAGCGGTTTCTTGAAGTTGGTGATGTGATTATGTTGGTGACGAGGCATTGGCTACCTTAAGAGAGTCATAGTGCTTTCTGCCAGTTGCTCACACAAATACAAATTTTGAGATACTGTGGCCAGTCTGCCTGAAGCGATACGCCACTAGTTGTGTATCTTAAGAGAAACATCGTTACTCTTGCCAGCGGTTTCTTGACTTTGAAGATGTGATTATACTGGTGACGAGATATTGGCTATCCTAAGAGAGTCACAGTGTTTCCTGCCAGTTGCTCACCCAAATACACATTTTTTAGATACTGTTTCCAGTGTGCCTGAAGCGATACGCCACTAGTTGTGTATCTTAAGAGAAACATCGTTACTTTTGCCAGGGGTTTATAGAAGTTGCTGATTTGATTCTGCTGGTGACGAGGCATTAGCTACATCAAGAGAGTCATAGAGATTCCTGCCAGTTCTTCACCCAAATACACATTTTTTAGATACTCATTCCAGTCTGCCTGATAGCTACGCCACTAGTTGTGCATCTTAAGAGTCATTGTAACTTTTGCCAGGGGTTTCTTGAAGTTGCTGATGTGATTATGCTGGTGACGAGGCATTGGCTACCCTATGAGTGTCATAGTGATTCCTGCTAGTTGCTCACCCAAATACACATTTTTTTGATACTTTGGCCAGTCTGCCTCAAGTGACACCCCACTAGCTGTGTATCTTATGAGAAGCTTCGTTACCTTTGCAAGCGGTTTCTTGAAGTTGGTGATGTGATTATGTTGGTGACGAGGCATTGGCTACCTTAAGAGAGTCATAGTGCTTTCTGCCAGTTGCTCACACAAATACAAATTTTGAGATACTGTGGCCAGTCTGCCTGAAGCGATACGCCACTAGTTGTGTATCTTAAGAGAAACATCGTTACTCTTGCCAGCGGTTTCTTGACTTTGAAGATGTGATTATACTGGTGACTAGATATTGGCTACCCTAAGAGAGTCACAGTGTTTCCTGCCAGTTGCTCACCCAAATACACATTTTTTAGATACTGTTTCCAGTGTGCCTGAAGCGATACGCCACTAGTTGTGTATCTTAAGAGAAACATCGTTACTTTTGAAAGGGGTTTCTAGAAGTTGCTGATTTGATTCTGCTGGTGACGAAGCATTGGCTACCTCAAGAGAGTCATAGAGATTCCTGTCAGTTCTTCACCCAAATACACATTTTTTAGATATTCTTTCCAGTCTGCCTGATAGCTACGCCACTAGTTGTGTATCTTAAGAGTCATTGTAACTTTTGCCAGGGGTTTCTTGAAGTTGCTGATGTGATTATGCTGGTGACGAGGCATTGGCTACCCTATGAGTGTCATAGTGATTCCTGCTAGTTGCTCACCCAAATACACATTTTTTTGATACTTTGGCCAGTCTGCCTCAAGTGACACCCCACTAGCTGTGTATCTTATGAGAAGCTTCGTTACCTTTGCAAGCGGTTTCTTGAAGTTGGTGATGTGATTATGTTGGTGACGAGGCATTGGCTACCTTAAGAGAGTCATAGTGCTTTCTGCCAGTTGCTCACACAAATACAAATTTTGAGATACTGTGGCCAGTCTGCCTGAAGCGATACGCCACTAGTTGTGTATCTTAAGAGAAACATCGTTACTCTTGCCAGCGGTTTCTTGACTTTGAAGATGTGATTATACTGGTGACGAGATATTGGCTATCCTAAGAGAGTCACAGTGTTTCCTGCCAGTTGCTCACCCAAATACACATTTTTTAGATACTGTTTCCAGTGTGCCTGAAGCGATACGCCACTAGTTGTGTATCTTAAGAGAAACATCGTTACTTTTGCCAGGGGTTTATAGAAGTTGCTGATTTGATTCTGCTGGTGACGAGGCATTAGCTACATCAAGAGAGTCATAGAGATTCCTGCCAGTTCTTCACCCAAATACACATTTTTTAGATACTCATTCCAGTCTGCCTGATAGCTACGCCACTAGTTGTGCATCTTAAGAGTCATTGTAACTTTTGCCAGGGGTTTCTTGAAGTTGCTGATGTGATTATGCTGGTGACGAGGCATTGGCTACCCTATGAGTGTCATAGTGATTCCTGCTAGTTGCTCACCCAAATACACATTTTTTTGATACTTTGGCCAGTCTGCCTCAAGTGACACCCCACTAGCTGTGTATCTTATGAGAAGCTTCGTTACCTTTGCAAGCGGTTTCTTGAAGTTGGTGATGTGATTATGTTGGTGACGAGGCATTGGCTACCTTAAGAGAGTCATAGTGCTTTCTGCCAGTTGCTCACACAAATACAAATTTTCAGATACTGTGGCCAGTCTGCCTGAAGCGATACGCCACTAGTTGTGTATCTTAAGAGAAACATCGTTACTCTTGCCAGCGGTTTCTTGACTTTGAAGATGTGATTATACTGGTGACTAGATATTGGCTACCCTAAGAGAGTCACAGTGTTTCCTGCCAGTTGCTCACCCAAATACACATTTTTTAGATACTGTTTCCAGTGCGCCTGAAGCGATACGCCACTAGTTGTGTATCTTAAGAGAAACATCGTTACTTTTGAAAGGGGTTTCTAGAAGTTGCTGATTTGATTCTGCTGGTGACGAGGCATTGGCTACCTCAAGAGAGTCATAGAGATTCCTGCAAGTTCTTCACCCAAATACACATTTTTTAGATACTCATTCCAGTCTGCCTGATAGCTACGCCACTAGTTGTGCATCTTAAGAGTCATTGTAACTTTTGCCAGGGGTTTCTTGAAGTTGCTGATGTGATTATGCTGGTGACGAGGCATTGGCTATCCTATGAGTGTCATAGTGATTCCTGCTAGTTGCTCACCCAAATACACATTTTTTTGATACTTTGGCCAGTCTGCCTCAAGTGACACCCCACTAGCTGTGTATCTTATGAGAAGCTTCGTTACCTTTGCAAGCGGTTTCTTGAAGTTGGTGATGCGATTATGTTGGTGACGAGGCATTGACTACCTTAAGAGAGTCATAGTGCTTTCTGCCAGTTGCTCACCCAAATACACATTTTGAGATACTGTGGCCAGTCTGCCTGAAGCGATACGCCACTAGTTGTGTATCTTAAGAGAAACATCGTTACTCTTGCCAGCGGTTTCTTGACTTTGAAGATGTGATTATACTGGTGACTAGATATTGGCTACCCTAAGAGAGTCACAGTGTTCCCTGCCAGTTGCTCACCCAAATACACATTTTTTAGATACTGTTTCCAGTGTGCCTGAAGCGATACGCCACTAGTTGTGTATCTTAAGAGAAACATCGTTACTTTTGAAAGGGGTTTCTAGAAGTTGCTGATTTGATTCTGCTGGTGACGAAGCATTGGCTACCTCAAGAGAGTCATAGAGATTCCTGTCAGTTCTTCACCCAAATACACATTTTTTAGATATTCTTTCCAGTCTGCCTGATAGCTACGCCACTAGTTGTGTATCTTAAGAGTCATTGTAACTTTTGCCAGGGGTTTCTTGAAGTTGCTGATGTGATTATGCTGGTGACGAGGCATTGGCTACCCTATGAGTGTCATAGTGATTCCTGCTAGTTGCTCACCCAAATACACATTTTTTTGATACTTTGGCCAGTCTGCCTCAAGTGACACCCCACTAGCTGTGTATCTTATGAGAAGCTTCGTTACCTTTGCAAGCGGTTTCTTGAAGTTGGTGATGTGATTATGTTGGTGACGAGGCATTGGCTACCTTAAGAGAGTCATAGTGCTTTCTGCCAGTTGCTCACACAAATACAAATTTTGAGATACTGTGGCCAGTCTGCCTGAAGCGATACGCCACTAGTTGTGTATCTTAAGAGAAACATCGTTACTCTTGCCAGCGGTTTCTTGACTTTGAAGATGTGATTATACTGGTGACGAGATATTGGCTATCCTAAGAGAGTCACAGTGTTTCCTGCCAGTTGCTCACCCAAATACACATTTTTTAGATACTGTTTCCAGTGTGCCTGAAGCGATACGCCACTAGTTGTGTATCTTAAGAGAAACATCGTTACTTTTGCCAGGGGTTTATAGAAGTTGCTGATTTGATTCTGCTGGTGACGAGGCATTAGCTACATCAAGAGAGTCATAGAGATTCCTGCCAGTTCTTCACCCAAATACACATTTTTTAGATACTCATTCCAGTCTGCCTGATAGCTACGCCACTAGTTGTGCTTCTTAAGAGTCATTGTAACTTTTGCCAGGGGTTTCTTGAAGTTGCTGATGTGATTATGCTGGTGACGAGGCATTGGCTACCCTATGAGTGTCATAGTGATTCCTGCCAGTTGCTCACCCAAATACACATTTTTTTGATACTTTGGCCAGTCTGCCTCAAGTGACACCCCACTAGCTGTGTATCTTATGAGAAGCTTCGTTACCTTTGCAAGCGGTTTCTTGAAGTTGGTGATGTGATTATGTTGGTGACGAGGCATTGGCTACCTTAAGAGAGTCATAGTGCTTTCTGCCAGTTGCTCACACAAATACAAATTTTGAGATACTGTGGCCAGTCTGCCTGAAGCGATACGCCACTAGTTGTGTATCTTAAGAGAAACATCGTTACTCTTGCCAGCGGTTTCTTGACTTTGAAGATGTGATTATACTGGTGACTAGATATTGGCTACCCTAAGAGAGTCACAGTGTTTCCTGCCAGTTGCTCACCCAAATACACATTTTTTAGATACTGTTTCCAGTGTGCCTGAAGCGATACGCCACTAGTTGTGTATCTTAAGAGAAACATCGTTACTTTTGCCAGGGGTTTATAGAAGTTGCTGATTTGATTCTGCTGGTGACGAGGCATTAGCTACATCAAGAGAGTCATAGAGATTCCTGCCAGTTCTTCACCCAAATACACATTTTTTAGATACTCATTCCAGTCTGCCTGATAGCTACGCCACTAGTTGTGCATCTTAAGAGTCATTGTAACTTTTGCCAGGGGTTTCTTGAAGTTGCTGATGTGATTATGCTGGTGACGAGGCATTGGCTACCCTATGAGTGTCATAGTGATTCCTGCCAGTTGCTCACCCAAATACACATTTTTTTGATACTTTGGCCAGTCTGCCTCAAGTGACACCCCACTAGCTGTGTATCTTATGAGAAGCTTCGTTACCTTTGCAAGCGGTTTCTTGAAGTTGGTGATGTGATTATGTTGGTGACGAGGCATTGGCTACCTTAAGAGAGTCATAGTGCTTTCTGCCAGTTGCTCACACAAATACAAATTTTGAGATACTGTGGCCAGTCTGCCTGAAGCGATACGCCACTAGTTGTGTATCTTAAGAGAAACATCGTTACTCTTGCCAGCGGTTTCTTGACTTTGAAGATGTGATTATACTGGTGACTAGATATTGGCTACCCTAAGAGAGTCACAGTGTTTCCTGCCAGTTGCTCACCCAAATACACATTTTTTAGATACTGTTTCCAGTGTGCCTGAAGCGATACGCCACTAGTTGTGTATCTTAAGAGAAACATCGTTACTTTTGAAAGGGGTTTCTAGAAGTTGCTGATTTGATTCTGCTGGTGACGAAGCATTGGCTACCTCAAGAGAGTCATAGAGATTCCTGTCAGTTCTTCACCCAAATACACATTTTTTAGATATTCTTTCCAGTCTGCCTGATAGCTACGCCACTAGTTGTGTATCTTAAGAGTCATTGTAACTTTTGCCAGGGGTTTCTTGAAGTTGCTGATGTGATTATGCTGGTGACGAGGCATTGGCTACCCTATGAGTGTCATAGTGATTCCTGCTAGTTGCTCACCCAAATACACATTTTTTTTATACTTTGGCCAGTCTGCCTCAAGTGACACCCCACTAGCTGTGTATCTTATGAGAAGCTTCGTTACCTTTGCAAGCGGTTTCTTGAAGTTGGTGATGTGATTATGTTGGTGACGAGGCATTGGCTACCTTAAGAGAGTCATAGTGCTTTCTGCCAGTTGCTCACACAAATACAAATTTTGAGATACTGTGGCCAGTCTGCCTGAAGCGATACGCCACTAGTTGTGTATCTTAAGAGAAACATCGTTACTCTTGCCAGCGGTTTCTTGACTTTGAAGATGTGATTATACTGGTGACGAGATATTGGCTATCCTAAGAGAGTCACAGTGTTTCCTGCCAGTTGCTCACCCAAATACACATTTTTTAGATACTGTTTCCAGTGTGCCTGAAGCGATACGCCACTAGTTGTGTATCTTAAGAGAAACATCGTTACTTTTGCCAGGGGTTTATAGAAGTTGCTGATTTGATTCTGCTGGTGACGAGGCATTAGCTACATCAAGAGAGTCATAGAGATTCCTGCCAGTTCTTCACCCAAATACACATTTTTTAGATACTCATTCCAGTCTGCCTGATAGCTACGCCACTAGTTGTGTATCTTAAGAGTCATTGTAACTTTTGCCAGGGGTTTCTTGAAGTTGCTGATGTGATTATGCTGGTGACGAGGCATTGGCTACCCTATGAGTGTCATAGTGATTCCTGCTAGTTGCTCACCCAAATACACATTTTTTTGATACTTTGGCCAGTCTGCCTCAAGTGACACCCCACTAGCTGTGTATCTTATGAGAAGCTTCGTTACCTTTGCAAGCGGTTTCTTGAAGTTGGTGATGTGATTATGTTGGTGACGAGGCATTGGCTACCTTAAGAGAGTCATAGTGCTTTCTGCCAGTTGCTCACACAAATACAAATTTTGAGATACTGTGGCCAGTCTGCCTGAAGCGATACGCCACTAGTTGTGTATCTTAAGAGAAACATCGTTACTCTTGCCAGCGGTTTCTTGACTTTGAAGATGTGATTATACTGGTGACGAGATATTGGCTATCCTAAGAGAGTCACAGTGTTTCCTGCCAGTTGCTCACCCAAATACACATTTTTTAGATACTGTTTCCAGTGTGCCTGAAGCGATACGCCACTAGTTGTGTATCTTAAGAGAAACATCGTTACTTTTGCCAGGGGTTTATAGAAGTTGCTGATTTGATTCTGCTGGTGACGAGGCATTAGCTACATCAAGAGAGTCATAGAGATTCCTGCCAGTTCTTCACCCAAATACACATTTTTTAGATACTCATTCCAGTCTGCCTGATAGCTACGCCACTAGTTGTGCATCTTAAGAGTCATTGTAACTTTTGCCAGGGGTTTCTTGAAGTTGCTGATGTGATTATGCTGGTGACGAGGCATTGGCTACCCTATGAGTGTCATAGTGATTCCTGCTAGTTGCTCACCCAAATACACATTTTTTTGATACTTTGGCCAGTCTGCCTCAAGTGACACCCCACTAGCTGTGTATCTTATGAGAAGCTTCGTTACTTTTGCAAGCGGTTTCTTGAAGTTGGTGATGTGATTATGTTGGTGACGAGGCATTGGCTACCTTAAGAGAGTCATAGTGCTTTCTGCCAGTTGCTCACACAAATACAAATTTTGAGATACTGTGGCCAGTCTGCCTGAAGCGATACGCCACTAGTTGTGTATCTTAAGAGAAACATCGTTACTCTTGCCAGCGGTTTCTTGACTTTGAAGATGTGATTATACTGGTGACTAGATATTGGCTACCCTAAGAGAGTCACAGTGTTTCCTGCCAGTTGCTCACCCAAATACACATTTTTTAGATACTGTTTCCAGTGTGCCTGAAGCGATACGCCACTAGTTGTGTATCTTAAGAGAAACATCGTTACTTTTGAAAGGGGTTTCTAGAAGTTGCTGATTTGATTCTGCTGGTGACGAAGCATTGGCTACCTCAAGAGAGTCATAGAGATTCCTGTCAGTTCTTCACCCAAATACACATTTTTTAGATATTCTTTCCAGTCTGCCTGATAGCTACGCCACTAGTTGTGTATCTTAAGAGTCATTGTAACTTTTGCCAGGGGTTTCTTGAAGTTGCTGATGTGATTATGCTGGTGACGAGGCATTGGCTACCCTATGAGTGTCATAGTGATTCCTGCTAGTTGCTCACCCAAATACACATTTTTTTGATACTTTGGCCAGTCTGCCTCAAGTGACACCCCACTAGCTGTGTATCTTATGAGAAGCTTCGTTACGTTTGCAAGCGGTTTCTTGAAGTTGGTGATGTGATTATGTTGGTGACGAGGCATTGGCTACCTTAAGAGAGTCATAGTGCTTTCTGCCAGTTGCTCACACAAATACAAATTTTGAGATACTGTGGCCAGTCTGCCTGAAGCGATACGCCACTAGTTGTGTATCTTAAGAGAAACATCGTTACTCTTGCCAGCGGTTTCTTGACTTTGAAGATGTGATTATACTGGTGACTAGATATTGGCTACCCTAAGAGAGTCACAGTGTTTCCTGCCAGTTGCTCACCCAAATACACATTTTTTAGATACTGTTTCCAGTGCGCCTGAAGCGATACGCCACTAGTTGTGTATCTTAAGAGAAACATCGTTACTTTTGAAAGGGGTTTCTAGAAGTTGCTGATTTGATTCTGCTGGTGACGAGGCATTGGCTACCTCATGAGAGTCATAGAGATTCCTGCAAGTTCTTCACCCAAATACACATTTTTTAGATACTCATTCCAGTCTGCCTGATAGCTACGCCACTAGTTGTGCATCTTAAGAGTCATTGTAACTTTTGCCAGGGGTTTCTTGAAGTTGCTGATGTGATTATGCTGGTGACGAGGCATTGGCTATCCTATGAGTGTCATAGTGATTCCTGCTAGTTGCTCACCCAAATACACATTTTTTTGATACTTTGGCCAGTCTGCCTCAAGTGACACCCCACTAGCTGTGTATCTTATGAGAAGCTTCGTTACCTTTGCAAGCGGTTTCTTGAAGTTGGTGATGCGATTATGTTGGTGACGAGGCATTGACTACCTTAAGAGAGTCATAGTGCTTTCTGCCAGTTGCTCACCCAAATACACATTTTGAGATACTGTGGCCAGTCTGCCTGAAGCGATACGCCACTAGTTGTGTATCTTAAGAGAAACATCGTTACTCTTGCCAGCGGTTTCTTGACTTTGAAGATGTGATTATACTGGTGACTAGATATTGGCTACCCTAAGAGAGTCACAGTGTTCCCTGCCAGTTGCTCACCCAAATACACATTTTTTAGATACTGTTTCCAGTGTGCCTGAAGCGATACGCCACTAGTTGTGTATCTTAAGAGAAACATCGTTACTTTTGAAAGGGGTTTCTAGAAGTTGCTGATTTGATTCTGCTGGTGACGAAGCATTGGCTACCTCAAGAGAGTCATAGAGATTCCTGTCAGTTCTTCACCCAAATACACATTTTTTAGATATTCTTTCCAGTCTGCCTGATAGCTACGCCACTAGTTGTGTATCTTAAGAGTCATTGTAACTTTTGCCAGGGGTTTCTTGAAGTTGGTGATGTGATTATGCTGGTGACGAGGCATTGGCTACCCTATGAGTGTCATAGTGATTCCTGCTAGTTGCTCACCCAAATACACATTTTTTTGATACTTTGGCCAGTCTGCCTCAAGTGACACCCCACTAGCTGTGTATCTTATGAGAAGCTTCGTTACCTTTGCAAGCGGTTTCTTGAAGTTGGTGATGTGATTATGTTGGTGACGAGGCATTGGCTACCTTAAGAGAGTCATAGTGCTTTCTGCCAGTTGCTCACACAAATACAAATTTTCAGATACTGTGGCCAGTCTGCCTGAAGCGATACGCCACTAGTTGTGTATCTTAAGAGAAACATCGTTACTCTTGCCAGCGGTTTCTTGACTTTGAAGATGTGATTATACTGGTGACTAGATATTGGCTACCCTAAGAGAGTCACAGTGTTTCCTGCCAGTTGCTCACCCAAATACACATTTTTTAGATACTGTTTCCAGTGCGCCTGAAGCGATACGCCACTAGTTGTGTATCTTAAGAGAAACATCGTTACTTTTGAAAGGGGTTTCTAGAAGTTGCTGATTTGATTCTGCTGGTGACGAGGCATTGGCTACCTCAAGAGAGTCATAGAGATTCCTGCAAGTTCTTCACCCAAATACACATTTTTTAGATACTCATTCCAGTCTGCCTGATAGCTACGCCACTAGTTGTGCATCTTAAGAGTCATTGTAACTTTTGCCAGGGGTTTCTTGAAGTTGCTGATGTGATTATGCTGGTGACGAGGCATTGGCTATCCTATGAGTGTCATAGTGATTCCTGCTAGTTGCTCACCCAAATACACATTTTTTTGATACTTTGGCCAGTCTGCCTCAAGTGACACCCCACTAGCTGTGTATCTTATGAGAAGCTTCGTTACCTTTGCAAGCGGTTTCTTGAAGTTGGTGATGCGATTATGTTGGTGACGAGGCATTGACTACCTTAAGAGAGTCATAGTGCTTTCTGCCAGTTGCTCACCCAAATACACATTTTGAGATACTGTGGCCAGTCTGCCTGAAGCGATACGCCACTAGTTGTGTATCTTAAGAGAAACATCGTTACTCTTGCCAGCGGTTTCTTGACTTTGAAGATGTGATTATACTGGTGACTAGATATTGGCTACCCTAAGAGAGTCACAGTGTTCCCTGCCAGTTGCTCACCCAAATACACATTTTTTAGATACTGTTTCCAGTGTGCCTGAAGCGATACGCCACTAGTTGTGTATCTTAAGAGAAACATCGTTACTTTTGAAAGGGGTTTCTAGAAGTTGCTGATTTGATTCTGCTGGTGACGAAGCATTGGCTACCTCAAGAGAGTCATAGAGATTCCTGTCAGTTCTTCACCCAAATACACATTTTTTAGATATTCTTTCCAGTCTGCCTGATAGCTACGCCACTAGTTGTGTATCTTAAGAGTCATTGTAACTTTTGCCAGGGGTTTCTTGAAGTTGCTGATGTGATTATGCT
Organism: Schistocerca nitens; assembly: GCF_023898315.1. Lineage (NCBI taxonomy): Eukaryota > Metazoa > Arthropoda > Insecta > Orthoptera > Acrididae > Schistocerca > Schistocerca nitens. Next base: position 178,874,935 of record NC_064623.1, read on the forward strand.
GGTGACGAGGCATTGGCTACCCTATGAGTGTCATAGTGATTCCTGCTAGTTGCTCACCCAAATACACATTTTTTTGATACTTTGGCCAGTCTGCCTCAAGTGACACCCCACTAGCTGTGTATCTTATGAGAAGCTTCGTTACCTTTGCAAGCGGTTTCTTGAAGTTGGTGATGTGATTATGTTGGTGACGAGGCATTGGCTACCTTAAGAGAGTCATAGTGCTTTCTGCCAGTTGCTCACACAAATACAAATTTTGAGATACTGTGGCCAGTCTGCCTGAAGCGATACGCCACTAGTTGTGTATCTTAAGAGAAACATCGTTACTCTTGCCAGCGGTTTCTTGACTTTGAAGATGTGATTATACTGGTGACGAGATATTGGCTATCCTAAGAGAGTCACAGTGTTTCCTGCCAGTTGCTCACCCAAATACACATTTTTTAGATACTGTTTCCAGTGTGCCTGAAGCGATACGCCACTAGTTGTGTATCTTAAGAGAAACATCGTTACTTTTGCCAGGGGTTTATAGAAGTTGCTGATTTGATTCTGCTGGTGACGAGGCATTAGCTACATCAAGAGAGTCATAGAGATTCCTGCCAGTTCTTCACCCAAATACACATTTTTTAGATACTCATTCCAGTCTGCCTGATAGCTACGCCACTAGTTGTGTATCTTAAGAGTCATTGTAACTTTTGCCAGGGGTTTCTTGAAGTTGCTGATGTGATTATGCTGGTGACGAGGCATTGGCTACCCTATGAGTGTCATAGTGATTCCTGCTAGTTGCTCACCCAAATACACATTTTTTTGATACTTTGGCCAGTCTGCCTCAAGTGACACCCCACTAGCTGTGTATCTTATGAGAAGCTTCGTTACCTTTGCAAGCGGTTTCTTGAAGTTGGTGATGTGATTATGTTGGTGACGAGGCATTGGCTACCTTAAGAGAGTCATAGTGCTTTCTGCCAGTTGCTCACACAAATACAAATTTTGAGATACTGTGGCCAGTCTGCCTGAAGCGATACGCCACTAGTTGTGTATCTTAAGAGAAACATCGTTACTCTTGCCAGCGGTTTCTTGACTTTGAAGATGTGATTATACTGGTGACTAGATATTGGCTACCCTAAGAGAGTCACAGTGTTTCCTGCCAGTTGCTCACCCAAATACACATTTTTTAGATACTGTTTCCAGTGCGCCTGAAGCGATACGCCACTAGTTGTGTATCTTAAGAGAAACATCGTTACTTTTGAAAGGGGTTTCTAGAAGTTGCTGATTTGATTCTGCTGGTGACGAGGCATTGGCTACCTCAAGAGAGTCATAGAGATTCCTGCAAGTTCTTCACCCAAATACACATTTTTTAGATACTCATTCCAGTCTGCCTGATAGCTACGCCACTAGTTGTGCATCTTAAGAGTCATTGTAACTTTTGCCAGGGGTTTCTTGAAGTTGCTGATGTGATTATGCTGGTGACGAGGCATTGGCTATCCTATGAGTGTCATAGTGATTCCTGCTAGTTGCTCACCCAAATACACATTTTTTTGATACTTTGGCCAGTCTGCCTCAAGTGACACCCCACTAGCTGTGTATCTTATGAGAAGCTTCGTTACCTTTGCAAGCGGTTTCTTGAAGTTGGTGATGCGATTATGTTGGTGACGAGGCATTGACTACCTTAAGAGAGTCATAGTGCTTTCTGCCAGTTGCTCACCCAAATACAAATTTTGAGATACTGTGGCCAGTCTGCCTGAAGCGATACGCCACTAGTTGTGTATCTTAAGAGAAACATCGTTACTCTTGCCAGCGGTTTCTTGACTTTGAAGATGTGATTATACTGGTGACTAGATATTGGCTACCCTAAGAGAGTCACAGTGTTTCCTGCCAGTTGCTCACCCAAATACACATTTTTTAGATACTGTTTCCAGTGTGCCTGAAGCGATACGCCACTAGTTGTGTATCTTAAGAGAAACATCGTTACTTTTGAAAGGGGTTTCTAGAAGTTGCTGATTTGATTCTGCTGGTGACGAAGCATTGGCTACCTCAAGAGAGTCATAGAGATTCCTGTCAGTTCTTCACCCAAATACACATTTTTTAGATATTCTTTCCAGTCTGCCTGATAGCTACGCCACTAGTTGTGTATCTTAAGAGTCATTGTAACTTTTGCCAGGGGTTTCTTGAAGTTGCTGATGTGATTATGCTGGTGACGAGGCATTGGCTACCCTATGAGTGTCATAGTGATTCCTGCTAGTTGCTCACCCAAATACACATTTTTTTGATACTTTGGCCAGTCTGCCTCAAGTGACACCCCACTAGCTGTGTATCTTATGAGAAGCTTCGTTACCTTTGCAAGCGGTTTCTTGAAGTTGGTGATGTGATTATGTTGGTGACGAGGCATTGGCTACCTTAAGAGAGTCATAGTGCTTTCTGCCAGTTGCTCACACAAATACAAATTTTGAGATACTGTGGCCAGTCTGCCTGAAGCGATACGCCACTAGTTGTGTATCTTAAGAGAAACATCGTTACTCTTGCCAGCGGTTTCTTGACTTTGAAGATGTGATTATACTGGTGACGAGATATTGGCTATCCTAAGAGAGTCACAGTGTTTCCTGCCAGTTGCTCACCCAAATACACATTTTTTAGATACTGTTTCCAGTGTGCCTGAAGCGATACGCCACTAGTTGTGTATCTTAAGAGAAACATCGTTACTTTTGCCAGGGGTTTATAGAAGTTGCTGATTTGATTCTGCTGGTGACGAGGCATTAGCTACATCAAGAGAGTCATAGAGATTCCTGCCAGTTCTTCACCCAAATACACATTTTTTAGATACTCATTCCAGTCTGCCTGATAGCTACGCCACTAGTTGTGTATCTTAAGAGTCATTGTAACTTTTGCCAGGGGTTTCTTGAAGTTGCTGATGTGATTATGCTGGTGACGAGGCATTGGCTACCCTATGAGTGTCATAGTGATTCCTGCTAGTTGCTCACCCAAATACACATTTTTTTGATACTTTGGCCAGTCTGCCTCAAGTGACACCCCACTAGCTGTGTATCTTATGAGAAGCTTCGTTACCTTTGCAAGCGGTTTCTTGAAGTTGGTGATGTGATTATGTTGGTGACGAGGCATTGGCTACCTTAAGAGAGTCATAGTGCTTTCTGCCAGTTGCTCACACAAATACAAATTTTGAGATACTGTGGCCAGTCTGCCTGAAGCGATACGCCACTAGTTGTGTATCTTAAGAGAAACATCGTTACTCTTGCCAGCGGTTTCTTGACTTTGAAGATGTGATTATACTGGTGACGAGATATTGGCTATCCTAAGAGAGTCACAGTGTTTCCTGCCAGTTGCTCACCCAAATACACATTTTTTAGATACTGTTTCCAGTGTGCCTGAAGCGATACGCCACTAGTTGTGTATCTTAAGAGAAACATCGTTACTTTTGCCAGGGGTTTATAGAAGTTGCTGATTTGATTCTGCTGGTGACGAGGCATTAGCTACATCAAGAGAGTCATAGAGATTCCTGCCAGTTCTTCACCCAAATACACATTTTTTAGATACTCATTCCAGTCTGCCTGATAGCTACGCCACTAGTTGTGCATCTTAAGAGTCATTGTAACTTTTGCCAGGGGTTTCTTGAAGTTGCTGATGTGATTATGCTGGTGACGAGGCATTGGCTACCCTATGAGTGTCATAGTGATTCCTGCTAGTTGCTCACCCAAATACACATTTTTTTGATACTTTGGCCAGTCTGCCTCAAGTGACACCCCACTAGCTGTGTATCTTATGAGAAGCTTCGTTACTTTTGCAAGCGGTTTCTTGAAGTTGGTGATGTGATTATGTTGGTGACGAGGCATTGGCTACCTTAAGAGAGTCATAGTGCTTTCTGCCAGTTGCTCACACAAATACAAATTTTGAGATACTGTGGCCAGTCTGCCTGAAGCGATACGCCACTAGTTGTGTATCTTAAGAGAAACATCGTTACTCTTGCCAGCGGTTTCTTGACTTTGAAGATGTGATTATACTGGTGACTAGATATTGGCTACCCTAAGAGAGTCACAGTGTTTCCTGCCAGTTGCTCACCCAAATACACATTTTTTAGATACTGTTTCCAGTGTGCCTGAAGCGATACGCCACTAGTTGTGTATCTTAAGAGAAACATCGTTACTTTTGAAAGGGGTTTCTAGAAGTTGCTGATTTGATTCTGCTGGTGACGAAGCATTGGCTACCTCAAGAGAGTCATAGAGATTCCTGTCAGTTCTTCACCCAAATACACATTTTTTAGATATTCTTTCCAGTCTGCCTGATAGCTACGCCACTAGTTGTGTATCTTAAGAGTCATTGTAACTTTTGCCAGGGGTTTCTTGAAGTTGCTGATGTGATTATGCTGGTGACGAGGCATTGGCTACCCTATGAGTGTCATAGTGATTCCTGCTAGTTGCTCACCCAAATACACATTTTTTTGATACTTTGGCCAGTCTGCCTCAAGTGACACCCCACTAGCTGTGTATCTTATGAGAAGCTTCGTTACGTTTGCAAGCGGTTTCTTGAAGTTGGTGATGTGATTATGTTGGTGACGAGGCATTGGCTACCTTAAGAGAGTCATAGTGCTTTCTGCCAGTTGCTCACACAAATACAAATTTTGAGATACTGTGGCCAGTCTGCCTGAAGCGATACGCCACTAGTTGTGTATCTTAAGAGAAACATCGTTACTCTTGCCAGCGGTTTCTTGACTTTGAAGATGTGATTATACTGGTGACTAGATATTGGCTACCCTAAGAGAGTCACAGTGTTTCCTGCCAGTTGCTCACCCAAATACACATTTTTTAGATACTGTTTCCAGTGCGCCTGAAGCGATACGCCACTAGTTGTGTATCTTAAGAGAAACATCGTTACTTTTGAAAGGGGTTTCTAGAAGTTGCTGATTTGATTCTGCTGGTGACGAGGCATTGGCTACCTCATGAGAGTCATAGAGATTCCTGCAAGTTCTTCACCCAAATACACATTTTTTAGATACTCATTCCAGTCTGCCTGATAGCTACGCCACTAGTTGTGCATCTTAAGAGTCATTGTAACTTTTGCCAGGGGTTTCTTGAAGTTGCTGATGTGATTATGCTGGTGACGAGGCATTGGCTATCCTATGAGTGTCATAGTGATTCCTGCTAGTTGCTCACCCAAATACACATTTTTTTGATACTTTGGCCAGTCTGCCTCAAGTGACACCCCACTAGCTGTGTATCTTATGAGAAGCTTCGTTACCTTTGCAAGCGGTTTCTTGAAGTTGGTGATGCGATTATGTTGGTGACGAGGCATTGACTACCTTAAGAGAGTCATAGTGCTTTCTGCCAGTTGCTCACCCAAATACACATTTTGAGATACTGTGGCCAGTCTGCCTGAAGCGATACGCCACTAGTTGTGTATCTTAAGAGAAACATCGTTACTCTTGCCAGCGGTTTCTTGACTTTGAAGATGTGATTATACTGGTGACTAGATATTGGCTACCCTAAGAGAGTCACAGTGTTCCCTGCCAGTTGCTCACCCAAATACACATTTTTTAGATACTGTTTCCAGTGTGCCTGAAGCGATACGCCACTAGTTGTGTATCTTAAGAGAAACATCGTTACTTTTGAAAGGGGTTTCTAGAAGTTGCTGATTTGATTCTGCTGGTGACGAAGCATTGGCTACCTCAAGAGAGTCATAGAGATTCCTGTCAGTTCTTCACCCAAATACACATTTTTTAGATATTCTTTCCAGTCTGCCTGATAGCTACGCCACTAGTTGTGTATCTTAAGAGTCATTGTAACTTTTGCCAGGGGTTTCTTGAAGTTGGTGATGTGATTATGCTGGTGACGAGGCATTGGCTACCCTATGAGTGTCATAGTGATTCCTGCTAGTTGCTCACCCAAATACACATTTTTTTGATACTTTGGCCAGTCTGCCTCAAGTGACACCCCACTAGCTGTGTATCTTATGAGAAGCTTCGTTACCTTTGCAAGCGGTTTCTTGAAGTTGGTGATGTGATTATGTTGGTGACGAGGCATTGGCTACCTTAAGAGAGTCATAGTGCTTTCTGCCAGTTGCTCACACAAATACAAATTTTCAGATACTGTGGCCAGTCTGCCTGAAGCGATACGCCACTAGTTGTGTATCTTAAGAGAAACATCGTTACTCTTGCCAGCGGTTTCTTGACTTTGAAGATGTGATTATACTGGTGACTAGATATTGGCTACCCTAAGAGAGTCACAGTGTTTCCTGCCAGTTGCTCACCCAAATACACATTTTTTAGATACTGTTTCCAGTGCGCCTGAAGCGATACGCCACTAGTTGTGTATCTTAAGAGAAACATCGTTACTTTTGAAAGGGGTTTCTAGAAGTTGCTGATTTGATTCTGCTGGTGACGAGGCATTGGCTACCTCAAGAGAGTCATAGAGATTCCTGCAAGTTCTTCACCCAAATACACATTTTTTAGATACTCATTCCAGTCTGCCTGATAGCTACGCCACTAGTTGTGCATCTTAAGAGTCATTGTAACTTTTGCCAGGGGTTTCTTGAAGTTGCTGATGTGATTATGCTGGTGACGAGGCATTGGCTATCCTATGAGTGTCATAGTGATTCCTGCTAGTTGCTCACCCAAATACACATTTTTTTGATACTTTGGCCAGTCTGCCTCAAGTGACACCCCACTAGCTGTGTATCTTATGAGAAGCTTCGTTACCTTTGCAAGCGGTTTCTTGAAGTTGGTGATGCGATTATGTTGGTGACGAGGCATTGACTACCTTAAGAGAGTCATAGTGCTTTCTGCCAGTTGCTCACCCAAATACACATTTTGAGATACTGTGGCCAGTCTGCCTGAAGCGATACGCCACTAGTTGTGTATCTTAAGAGAAACATCGTTACTCTTGCCAGCGGTTTCTTGACTTTGAAGATGTGATTATACTGGTGACTAGATATTGGCTACCCTAAGAGAGTCACAGTGTTCCCTGCCAGTTGCTCACCCAAATACACATTTTTTAGATACTGTTTCCAGTGTGCCTGAAGCGATACGCCACTAGTTGTGTATCTTAAGAGAAACATCGTTACTTTTGAAAGGGGTTTCTAGAAGTTGCTGATTTGATTCTGCTGGTGACGAAGCATTGGCTACCTCAAGAGAGTCATAGAGATTCCTGTCAGTTCTTCACCCAAATACACATTTTTTAGATATTCTTTCCAGTCTGCCTGATAGCTACGCCACTAGTTGTGTATCTTAAGAGTCATTGTAACTTTTGCCAGGGGTTTCTTGAAGTTGCTGATGTGATTATGCTGGTGACGAGGCATTGGCTACCCTATGAGTGTCATAGTGATTCCTGCTAGTTGCTCACCCAAATACACATTTTTTTGATACTTTGGCCAGTCTGCCTCAAGTGACACCCCACTAGCTGTGTATCTTATGAGAAGCTTCGTTACCTTTGCAAGCGGTTTCTTGAAGTTGGTGATGTGATTATGTTGGTGACGAGGCATTGGCTACCTTAAGAGAGTCATAGTGCTTTCTGCCAGTTGCTCACACAAATACAAATTTTGAGATACTGTGGCCAGTCTGCCTGAAGCGATACGCCACTAGTTGTGTATCTTAAGAGAAACATCGTTACTCTTGCCAGCGGTTTCTTGACTTTGAAGATGTGATTATACTGGTGACTAGATATTGGCTACCCTAAGAGAGTCACAGTGTTTCCTGCCAGTTGCTCACCCAAATACACATTTTTTAGATACTGTTTCCAGTGTGCCTGAAGCGATACGCCACTAGTTGTGTATCTTAAGAGAAACATCGTTACTTTTGAAAGGGGTTTCTAGAAGTTGCTGATTTGATTCTGCTGGTGACGAAGCATTGGCTACCTCAAGAGAGTCATAGAGATTCCTGTCAGTTCTTCACCCAAATACACATTTTTTAGATATTCTTTCCAGTCTGCCTGATAGCTACGCCACTAGTTGTGTATCTTAAGAGTCATTGTAACTTTTGCCAGGGGTTTCTTGAAGTTGCTGATGTGATTATGCTGGTGACGAGGCATTGGCTACCCTATGAGTGTCATAGTGATTCCTGCTAGTTGCTCACCCAAATACACATTTTTTTGATACTTTGGCCAGTCTGCCTCAAGTGACACCCCACTAGCTGTGTATCTTATGAGAAGCTTCGTTACGTTTGCAAGCGGTTTCTTGAAGTTGGTGATGTGATTATGTTGGTGACGAGGCATTGGCTACCTTAAGAGAGTCATAGTGCTTTCTGCCAGTTGCTCACACAAATACAAATTTTGAGATACTGTGGCCAGTCTGCCTGAAGCGATACGCCACTAGTTGTGTATCTTAAGAGAAACATCGTTACTCTTGCCAGCGGTTTCTTGACTTTGAAGATGTGATTATACTGGTGACGAGATATTGGCTATCCTAAGAGAGTCACAGTGTTTCCTGCCAGTTGCTCACCCAAATACACATTTTTTAGATACTGTTTCCAGTGTGCCTGAAGCGATACGCCACTAGTTGTGTATCTTAAGAGAAACATCGTTACTTTTGCCAGGGGTTTATAGAAGTTGCTGATTTGATTCTGCTGGTGACGAGGCATTAGCTACATCAAGAGAGTCATAGAGATTCCTGCCAGTTCTTCACCCAAATACACATTTTTTAGATACTCATTCCAGTCTGCCTGATAGCTACGCCACTAGTTGTGCATCTTAAGAGTCATTGTAACTTTTGCCAGGGGTTTCTTGAAGTTGCTGATGTGATTATGCTGGTGACGAGGCATTGGCTACCCTATGAGTGTCATAGTGATTCCTGCCAGTTGCTCACCCAAATACACATTTTTTTGATACTTTGGCCAGTCTGCCTCAAGTGACACCCCACTAGCTGTGTATCTTATGAGAAGCTTCGTTACCTTTGCAAGCGGTTTCTTGAAGTTGGTGATGTGATTATGTTGGTGACGAGGCATTGGCTACCTTAAGAGAGTCATAGTGCTTTCTGCCAGTTGCTCACACAAATACAAATTTTGAGATACTGTGGCCAGTCTGCCTGAAGCGATACGCCACTAGTTGTGTATCTTAAGAGAAACATCGTTACTCTTGCCAGCGGTTTCTTGACTTTGAAGATGTGATTATACTGGTGACTAGATATTGGCTACCCTAAGAGAGTCACAGTGTTTCCTGCCAGTTGCTCACCCAAATACACATTTTTTAGATACTGTTTCCAGTGTGCCTGAAGCGATACGCCACTAGTTGTGTATCTTAAGAGAAACATCGTTACTTTTGAAAGGGGTTTCTAGAAGTTGCTGATTTGATTCTGCTGGTGACGAAGCATTGGCTACCTCAAGAGAGTCATAGAGATTCCTGTCAGTTCTTCACCCAAATACACATTTTTTAGATATTCTTTCCAGTCTGCCTGATAGCTACGCCACTAGTTGTGTATCTTAAGAGTCATTGTAACTTTTGCCAGGGGTTTCTTGAAGTTGCTGATGTGATTATGCTGGTGACGAGGCATTGGCTACCCTATGAGTGTCATAGTGATTCCTGCTAGTTGCTCACCCAAATACACATTTTTTTGATACTTTGGCCAGTCTGCCTCAAGTGACACCCCACTAGCTGTGTATCTTATGAGAAGCTTCGTTACCTTTGCAAGCGGTTTCTTGAAGTTGGTGATGTGATTATGTTGGTGACGAGGCATTGGCTACCTTAAGAGAGTCATAGTGCTTTCTGCCAGTTGCTCACACAAATACAAATTTTGAGATACTGTGGCCAGTCTGCCTGAAGCGATACGCCACTAGTTGTGTATCTTAAGAGAAACATCGTTACTCTTGCCAGCGGTTTCTTGACTTTGAAGATGTGATTATACTGGTGACGAGATATTGGCTATCCTAAGAGAGTCACAGTGTTTCCTGCCAGTTGCTCACCCAAATACACATTTTTTAGATACTGTTTCCAGTGTGCCTGAAGCGATACGCCACTAGTTGTGTATCTTAAGAGAAACATCGTTACTTTTGCCAGGGGTTTATAGAAGTTGCTGATTTGATTCTGCTGGTGACGAGGCATTAGCTACATCAAGAGAGTCATAGAGATTCCTGCCAGTTCTTCACCCAAATACACATTTTTTAGATACTCATTCCAGTCTGCCTGATAGCTACGCCACTAGTTGTGTATCTTAAGAGTCATTGTAACTTTTGCCAGGGGTTTCTTGAAGTTGCTGATGTGATTATGCTGGTGACGAGGCATTGGCTACCCTATGAGTGTCATAGTGATTCCTGCTAGTTGCTCACCCAAATACACATTTTTTTGATACTTTGGCCAGTCTGCCTCAAGTGACACCCCACTAGCTGTGTATCTTATGAGAAGCTTCGTTACCTTTGCAAGCGGTTTCTTGAAGTTGGTGATGTGATTATGTTGGTGACGAGGCATTGGCTACCTTAAGAGAGTCATAGTGCTTTCTGCCAGTTGCTCACACAAATACAAATTTTGAGATACTGTGGCCAGTCTGCCTGAAGCGATACGCCACTAGTTGTGTATCTTAAGAGAAACATCGTTACTCTTGCCAGCGGTTTCTTGACTTTGAAGATGTGATTATACTGGTGACGAGATATTGGCTATCCTAAGAGAGTCACAGTGTTTCCTGCCAGTTGCTCACCCAAATACACATTTTTTAGATACTGTTTCCAGTGTGCCTGAAGCGATACGCCACTAGTTGTGTATCTTAAGAGAAACATCGTTACTTTTGCCAGGGGTTTATAGAAGTTGCTGATTTGATTCTGCTGGTGACGAGGCATTAGCTACATCAAGAGAGTCATAGAGATTCCTGCCAGTTCTTCACCCAAATACACATTTTTTAGATACTCATTCCAGTCTGCCTGATAGCTACGCCACTAGTTGTGCATCTTAAGAGTCATTGTAACTTTTGCCAGGGGTTTCTTGAAGTTGCTGATGTGATTATGCTGGTGACGAGGCATTGGCTACCCTATGAGTGTCATAGTGATTCCTGCTAGTTGCTCACCCAAATACACATTTTTTTGATACTTTGGCCAGTCTGCCTCAAGTGACACCCCACTAGCTGTGTATCTTATGAGAAGCTTCGTTACCTTTGCAAGCGGTTTCTTGAAGTTGGTGATGTGATTATGTTGGTGACGAGGCATTGGCTACCTTAAGAGAGTCATAGTGCTTTCTGCCAGTTGCTCACACAAATACAAATTTTGAGATACTGTGGCCAGTCTGCCTGAAGCGATACGCCACTAGTTGTGTATCTTAAGAGAAACATCGTTACTCTTGCCAGCGGTTTCTTGACTTTGAAGATGTGATTATACTGGTGACTAGATATTGGCTACCCTAAGAGAGTCACAGTGTTTCCTGCCAGTTGCTCACCCAAATACACATTTTTTAGATACTGTTTCCAGTGTGCCTGAAGCGATACGCCACTAGTTGTGTATCTTAAGAGAAACATCGTTACTTTTGAAAGGGGTTTCTAGAAGTTGCTGATTTGATTCTGCTGGTGACGAAGCATTGGCTACCTCAAGAGAGTCATAGAGATTCCTGTCAGTTCTTCACCCAAATACACATTTTTTAGATATTCTTTCCAGTCTGCCTGATAGCTACGCCACTAGTTGTGTATCTTAAGAGTCATTGTAACTTTTGCCAGGGGTTTCTTGAAGTTGCTGATGTGATTATGCTGGTGACGAGGCATTGGCTACCCTATGAGTGTCATAGTGATTCCTGCTAGTTGCTCACCCAAATACACATTTTTTTGATACTTTGGCCAGTCTGCCTCAAGTGACACCCCACTAGCTGTGTATCTTATGAGAAGCTTCGTTACCTTTGCAAGCGGTTTCTTGAAGTTGGTGATGTGATTATGTTGGTGACGAGGCATTGGCTACCTTAAGAGAGTCATAGTGCTTTCTGCCAGTTGCTCACACAAATACAAATTTTGAGATACTGTGGCCAGTCTGCCTGAAGCGATACGCCACTAGTTGTGTATCTTAAGAGAAACATCGTTACTCTTGCCAGCGGTTTCTTGACTTTGAAGATGTGATTATACTGGTGACTAGATATTGGCTACCCTAAGAGAGTCACAGTGTTTCCTGCCAGTTGCTCACCCAAATACACATTTTTTAGATACTGTTTCCAGTGCGCCTGAAGCGATACGCCACTAGTTGTGTATCTTAAGAGAAACATCGTTACTTTTGAAAGGGGTTTCTAGAAGTTGCTGATTTGATTCTGCTGGTGACGAGGCATTGGCTACCTCATGAGAGTCATAGAGATTCCTGCAAGTTCTTCACCCAAATACACATTTTTTAGATACTCATTCCAGTCTGCCTGATAGCTACGCCACTAGTTGTGCATCTTAAGAGTCATTGTAACTTTTGCCAGGGGTTTCTTGAAGTTGCTGATGTGATTATGCTGGTGACGAGGCATTGGCTATCCTATGAGTGTCATAGTGATTCCTGCTAGTTGCTCACCCAAATACACATTTTTTTGATACTTTGGCCAGTCTGCCTCAAGTGACACCCCACTAGCTGTGTATCTTATGAGAAGCTTCGTTACCTTTGCAAGCGGTTTCTTGAAGTTGGTGATGCGATTATGTTGGTGACGAGGCATTGACTACCTTAAGAGAGTCATAGTGCTTTCTGCCAGTTGCTCACCCAAATACACATTTTGAGATACTGTGGCCAGTCTGCCTGAAGCGATACGCCACTAGTTGTGTATCTTAAGAGAAACATCGTTACTCTTGCCAGCGGTTTCTTGACTTTGAAGATGTGATTATACTGGTGACTAGATATTGGCTACCCTAAGAGAGTCACAGTGTTCCCTGCCAGTTGCTCACCCAAATACACATTTTTTAGATACTGTTTCCAGTGTGCCTGAAGCGATACGCCACTAGTTGTGTATCTTAAGAGAAACATCGTTACTTTTGAAAGGGGTTTCTAGAAGTTGCTGATTTGATTCTGCTGGTGACGAAGCATTGGCTACCTCAAGAGAGTCATAGAGATTCCTGTCAGTTCTTCACCCAAATACACATTTTTTAGATATTCTTTCCAGTCTGCCTGATAGCTACGCCACTAGTTGTGTATCTTAAGAGTCATTGTAACTTTTGCCAGGGGTTTCTTGAAGTTGCTGATGTGATTATGCTGGTGACGAGGCATTGGCTACCCTATGAGTGTCATAGTGATTCCTGCTAGTTGCTCACCCAAATACACATTTTTTTGATACTTTGGCCAGTCTGCCTCAAGTGACACCCCACTAGCTGTGTATCTTATGAGAAGCTTCGTTACCTTTGCAAGCGGTTTCTTGAAGTTGGTGATGTGATTATGTTGGTGACGAGGCATTGGCTACCTTAAGAGAGTCATAGTGCTTTCTGCCAGTTGCTCACACAAATACAAATTTTGAGATACTGTGGCCAGTCTGCCTGAAGCGATACGCCACTAGTTGTGTATCTTAAGAGAAACATCGTTACTCTTGCCAGCGGTTTCTTGACTTTGAAGATGTGATTATACTGGTGACTAGATATTGGCTACCCTAAGAGAGTCACAGTGTTTCCTGCCAGTTGCTCACCCAAATACACATTTTTTAGATACTGTTTCCAGTGTGCCTGAAGCGATACGCCACTAGTTGTGTATCTTAAGAGAAACATCGTTACTTTTGAAAGGGGTTTCTAGAAGTTGCTGATTTGATTCTGCTGGTGACGAAGCATTGGCTACCTCAAGAGAGTCATAGAGATTCCTGTCAGTTCTTCACCCAAATACACATTTTTTAGATATTCTTTCCAGTCTGCCTGATAGCTACGCCACTAGTTGTGTATCTTAAGAGTCATTGTAACTTTTGCCAGGGGTTTCTTGAAGTTGCTGATGTGATTATGCTGGTGACGAGGCATTGGCTACCCTATGAGTGTCATAGTGATTCCTGCTAGTTGCTCACCCAAATACACATTTTTTTGATACTTTGGCCAGTCTGCCTCAAGTGACACCCCACTAGCTGTGTATCTTATGAGAAGCTTCGTTACCTTTGCAAGCGGTTTCTTGAAGTTGGTGATGTGATTATGTTGGTGACGAGGCATTGGCTACCTTAAGAGAGTCATAGTGCTTTCTGCCAGTTGCTCACACAAATACAAATTTTGAGATACTGTGGCCAGTCTGCCTGAAGCGATACGCCACTAGTTGTGTATCTTAAGAGAAACATCGTTACTCTTGCCAGCGGTTTCTTGACTTTGAAGATGTGATTATACTGGTGACGAGATATTGGCTATCCTAAGAGAGTCACAGTGTTTCCTGCCAGTTGCTCACCCAAATACACATTTTTTAGATACTGTTTCCAGTGTGCCTGAAGCGATACGCCACTAGTTGTGTATCTTAAGAGAAACATCGTTACTTTTGCCAGGGGTTTATAGAAGTTGCTGATTTGATTCTGCTGGTGACGAGGCATTGGCTACATCAAGAGAGTCATAGAGATTCCTGCCAGTTCTTCACCCAAATACACATTTTTTAGATACTCATTCCAGTCTGCCTGATAGCTACGCCACTAGTTGTGCATCTTAAGAGTCATTGTAACTTTTGCCAGGGGTTTCTTGAAGTTGCTGATGTGATTATGCTGGTGACGAGGCATTGGCTACCCTATGAGTGTCATAGTGATTCCTGCTAGTTGCTCACCCAAATACACATTTTTTTGATACTTTGGCCAGTCTGCCTCAAGTGACACCCCACTAGCTGTGTATCTTATGAGAAGCTTCGTTACCTTTGCAAGCGGTTTCTTGAAGTTGGTGATGTGATTATGTTGGTGACGAGGCATTGGCTACCTTAAGAGAGTCATAGTGCTTTCTGCCAGTTGCTCACACAAATACAAATTTTGAGATACTGTGGCCAGTCTGCCTGAAGCGATACGCCACTAGTTGTGTATCTTAAGAGAAACATCGTTACTCTTGCCAGCGGTTTCTTGACTTTGAAGATGTGATTATACTGGTGACTAGATATTGGCTACCCTAAGAGAGTCACAGTGTTTCCTGCCAGTTGCTCACCCAAATACACATTTTTTAGATACTGTTTCCAGTGTGCCTGAAGCGATACGCCACTAGTTGTGTATCTTAAGAGAAACATCGTTACTTTTGAAAGGGGTTTCTAGAAGTTGCTGATTTGATTCTGCTGGTGACGAAGCATTGGCTACCTCAAGAGAGTCATAGAGATTCCTGTCAGTTCTTCACCCAAATACACATTTTTTAGATATTCTTTCCAGTCTGCCTGATAGCTACGCCACTAGTTGTGTATCTTAAGAGTCATTGTAACTTTTGCCAGGGGTTTCTTGAAGTTGCTGATGTGATTATGCTGGTGACGAGGCATTGGCTACCCTATGAGTGTCATAGTGATTCCTGCTAGTTGCTCACCCAAATACACATTTTTTTGATACTTTGGCCAGTCTGCCTCAAGTGACACCCCACTAGCTGTGTATCTTATGAGAAGCTTCGTTACCTTTGCAAGCGGTTTCTTGAAGTTGGTGATGTGATTATGTTGGTGACGAGGCATTGGCTACCTTAAGAGAGTCATAGTGCTTTCTGCCAGTTGCTCACACAAATACAAATTTTGAGATACTGTGGCCAGTCTGCCTGAAGCGATACGCCACTAGTTGTGTATCTTAAGAGAAACATCGTTACTCTTGCCAGCGGTTTCTTGACTTTGAAGATGTGATTATACTGGTGACGAGATATTGGCTATCCTAAGAGAGTCACAGTGTTTCCTGCCAGTTGCTCACCCAAATACACATTTTTTAGATACTGTTTCCAGTGTGCCTGAAGCGATACGCCACTAGTTGTGTATCTTAAGAGAAACATCGTTACTTTTGCCAGGGGTTTATAGAAGTTGCTGATTTGATTCTGCTGGTGACGAGGCATTGGCTACATCAAGAGAGTCATAGAGATTCCTGCCAGTTCTTCACCCAAATACACATTTTTTAGATACTCATTCCAGTCTGCCTGATAGCTACGCCACTAGTTGTGCATCTTAAGAGTCATTGTAACTTTTGCCAGGGGTTTCTTGAAGTTGCTGATGTGATTATGCTGGTGACGAGGCATTGGCTACCCTATGAGTGTCATAGTGATTCCTGCTAGTTGCTCACCCAAATACACATTTTTTTGATACTTTGGCCAGTCTGCCTCAAGTGACACCCCACTAGCTGTGTATCTTATGAGAAGCTTCGTTACCTTTGCAAGCGGTTTCTTGAAGTTGGTGATGTGATTATGTTGGTGACGAGGCATTGGCTACCTTAAGAGAGTCATAGTGCTTTCTGCCAGTTGCTCACACAAATACAAATTTTGAGATACTGTGGCCAGTCTGCCTGAAGCGATACGCCACTAGTTGTGTATCTTAAGAGAAACATCGTTACTCTTGCCAGCGGTTTCTTGACTTTGAAGATGTGATTATACTGGTGACTAGATATTGGCTACCCTAAGAGAGTCACAGTGTTTCCTGCCAGTTGCTCACCCAAATACACATTTTTTAGATACTGTTTCCAGTGTGCCTGAAGCGATACGCCACTAGTTGTGTATCTTAAGAGAAACATCGTTACTTTTGAAAGGGGTTTCTAGAAGTTGCTGATTTGATTCTGCTGGTGACGAAGCATTGGCTACCTCAAGAGAGTCATAGAGATTCCTGTCAGTTCTTCACCCAAAAACACATTTTTTAGATATTCTTTCCAGTCTGCCTGATAGCTACGCCACTAGTTGTGTATCTTAAGAGTCATTGTAACTTTTGCCAGGGGTTTCTTGAAGTTGCTGATGTGATTATGCTGGTGACGAGGCATTGGCTACCCTATGAGTGTCATAGTGATTCCTGCTAGTTGCTCACCCAAATACACATTTTTTTGATACTTTGGCCAGTCTGCCTCAAGTGACACCCCACTAGCTGTGTATCTTATGAGAAGCTTCGTTACCTTTGCAAGCGGTTTCTTGAAGTTGGTGATGTGATTATGTTGGTGACGAGGCATTGGCTACCTTAAGAGAGTCATAGTGCTTTCTGCCAGTTGCTCACACAAATACAAATTTTGAGATACTGTGGCCAGTCTGCCTGAAGCGATACGCCACTAGTTGTGTATCTTAAGAGAAACATCGTTACTCTTGCCAGCGGTTTCTTGACTTTGAAGATGTGATTATACTGGTGACGAGATATTGGCTATCCTAAGAGAGTCACAGTGTTTCCTGCCAGTTGCTCACCCAAATACACATTTTTTAGATACTGTTTCCAGTGTGCCTGAAGCGATACGCCACTAGTTGTGTATCTTAAGAGAAACATCGTTACTTTTGCCAGGGGTTTATAGAAGTTGCTGATTTGATTCTGCTGGTGACGAGGCATTGGCTACATCAAGAGAGTCATAGAGATTCCTGCCAGTTCTTCACCCAAATACACATTTTTTAGATACTCATTCCAGTCTGCCTGATAGCTACGCCACTAGTTGTGCATCTTAAGAGTCATTGTAACTTTTGCCAGGGGTTTCTTGAAGTTGCTGATGTGATTATGCTGGTGACGAGGCATTGGCTACCCTATGAGTGTCATAGTGATTCCTGCTAGTTGCTCACCCAAATACACATTTTTTTGATACTTTGGCCAGTCTGCCTCAAGTGACACCCCACTAGCTGTGTATCTTATGAGAAGCTTCGTTACCTTTGCAAGCGGTTTCTTGAAGTTGGTGATGTGATTATGTTGGTGACGAGGCATTGGCTACCTTAAGAGAGTCATAGTGCTTTCTGCCAGTTGCTCACACAAATACAAATTTTGAGATACTGTGGCCAGTCTGCCTGAAGCGATACGCCACTAGTTGTGTATCTTAAGAGAAACATCGTTACTCTTGCCAGCGGTTTCTTGACTTTGAAGATGTGATTATACTGGTGACTAGATATTGGCTACCCTAAGAGAGTCACAGTGTTTCCTGCCAGTTGCTCACCCAAATACACATTTTTTAGATACTGTTTCCAGTGTGCCTGAAGCGATACGCCACTAGTTGTGTATCTTAAGAGAAACATCGTTACTTTTGAAAGGGGTTTCTAGAAGTTGCTGATTTGATTCTGCTGGTGACGAAGCATTGGCTACCTCAAGAGAGTCATAGAGATTCCTGTCAGTTCTTCACCCAAATACACATTTTTTAGATATTCTTTCCAGTCTGCCTGATAGCTACGCCACTAGTTGTGTATCTTAAGAGTCATTGTAACTTTTGCCAGGGGTTTCTTGAAGTTGCTGATGTGATTATGCTGGTGACGAGGCATTGGCTACCCTATGAGTGTCATAGTGATTCCTGCTAGTTGCTCACCCAAATACACATTTTTTTGATACTTTGGCCAGTCTGCCTCAAGTGACACCCCACTAGCTGTGTATCTTATGAGAAGCTTCGTTACCTTTGCAAGCGGTTTCTTGAAGTTGGTGATGTGATTATGTTGGTGACGAGGCATTGGCTACCTTAAGAGAGTCATAGTGCTTTCTGCCAGTTGCTCACACAAATACAAATTTTGAGATACTGTGGCCAGTCTGCCTGAAGCGATACGCCACTAGTTGTGTATCTTAAGAGAAACATCGTTACTCTTGCCAGCGGTTTCTTGACTTTGAAGATGTGATTATACTGGTGACTAGATATTGGCTACCCTAAGAGAGTCACAGTGTTTCCTGCCAGTTGCTCACCCAAATACACATTTTTTAGATACTGTTTCCAGTGTGCCTGAAGCGATACGCCACTAGTTGTGTATCTTAAGAGAAACATCGTTACTTTTGAAAGGGGTTTCTAGAAGTTGCTGATTTGATTCTGCTGGTGACGAAGCATTGGCTACCTCAAGAGAGTCATAGAGATTCCTGTCAGTTCTTCACCCAAATACACATTTTTTAGATATTCTTTCCAGTCTGCCTGATAGCTACGCCACTAGTTGTGTATCTTAAGAGTCATTGTAACTTTTGCCAGGGGTTTCTTGAAGTTGCTGATGTGATTATGCTGGTGACGAGGCATTGGCTACCCTATGAGTGTCATAGTGATTCCTGCTAGTTGCTCACCCAAATACACATTTTTTTGATACTTTGGCCAGTCTGCCTCAAGTGACACCCCACTAGCTGTGTATCTTATGAGAAGCTTCGTTACCTTTGCAAGCGGTTTCTTGAAGTTGGTGATGTGATTATGTTGGTGACGAGGCATTGGCTACCTTAAGAGAGTCATAGTGCTTTCTGCCAGTTGCTCACACAAATACAAATTTTGAGATACTGTGGCCAGTCTGCCTGAAGCGATACGCCACTAGTTGTGTATCTTAAGAGAAACATCGTTACTCTTGCCAGCGGTTTCTTGACTTTGAAGATGTGATTATACTGGTGACGAGATATTGGCTATCCTAAGAGAGTCACAGTGTTTCCTGCCAGTTGCTCACCCAAATACACATTTTTTAGATACTGTTTCCAGTGTGCCTGAAGCGATACGCCACTAGTTGTGTATCTTAAGAGAAACATCGTTACTTTTGCCAGGGGTTTATAGAAGTTGCTGATTTGATTCTGCTGGTGACGAAGCATTGGCTACCTCAAGAGAGTCATAGAGATTCCTGTCAGTTCTTCACCCAAATACACATTTTTTAGATATTCTTTCCAGTCTGCCTGATAGCTACGCCACTAGTTGTGTATCTTAAGAGTCATTGTAACTTTTGCCAGGGGTTTCTTGAAGTTGCTGATGTGATTATGCTGGTGACGAGGCATTGGCTACCCTATGAGTGTCATAGTGATTCCTGCTAGTTGCTCACCCAAATACACATTTTTTTGATACTTTGGCCAGTCTGCCTCAAGTGACACCCCACTAGCTGTGTATCTTATGAGAAGCTTCGTTACCTTTGCAAGCGGTTTCTTGAAGTTGGTGATGTGATTATGTTGGTGACGAGGCATTGGCTACCTTAAGAGAGTCATAGTGCTTTCTGCCAGTTGCTCACACAAATACAAATTTTGAGATACTGTGGCCAGTCTGCCTGAAGCGATACGCCACTAGTTGTGTATCTTAAGAGAAACATCGTTACTCTTGCCAGCGGTTTCTTGACTTTGAAGATGTGATTATACTGGTGACTAGATATTGGCTACCCTAAGAGAGTCACAGTGTTTCCTGCCAGTTGCTCACCCAAATACACATTTTTTAGATACTGTTTCCAGTGTGCCTGAAGCGATACGCCACTAGTTGTGTATCTTAAGAGAAACATCGTTACTTTTGAAAGGGGTTTCTAGAAGTTGCTGATTTGATTCTGCTGGTGACGAAGCATTGGCTACCTCAAGAGAGTCATAGAGATTCCTGTCAGTTCTTCACCCAAATACACATTTTTTAGATATTCTTTCCAGTCTGCCTGATAGCTACGCCACTAGTTGTGTATCTTAAGAGTCATTGTAACTTTTGCCAGGGGTTTCTTGAAGTTGCTGATGTGATTATGCTGGTGACGAGGCATTGGCTACCCTATGAGTGTCATAGTGATTCCTGCTAGTTGCTCACCCAAATACACATTTTTTTGATACTTTGGCCAGTCTGCCTCAAGTGACACCCCACTAGCTGTGTATCTTATGAGAAGCTTCGTTACCTTTGCAAGCGGTTTCTTGAAGTTGGTGATGTGATTATGTTGGTGACGAGGCATTGGCTACCTTAAGAGAGTCATAGTGCTTTCTGCCAGTTGCTCACACAAATACAAATTTTGAGATACTGTGGCCAGTCTGCCTGAAGCGATACGCCACTAGTTGTGTATCTTAAGAGAAACATCGTTACTCTTGCCAGCGGTTTCTTGACTTTGAAGATGTGATTATACTGGTGACTAGATATTGGCTACCCTAAGAGAGTCACAGTGTTTCCTGCCAGTTGCTCACCCAAATACACATTTTTTAGATACTGTTTCCAGTGTGCCTGAAGCGATACGCCACTAGTTGTGTATCTTAAGAGAAACATCGTTACTTTTGAAAGGGGTTTCTAGAAGTTGCTGATTTGATTCTGCTGGTGACGAAGCATTGGCTACCTCAAGAGAGTCATAGAGATTCCTGTCAGTTCTTCACCCAAATACACATTTTTTAGATATTCTTTCCAGTCTGCCTGATAGCTACGCCACTAGTTGTGTATCTTAAGAGTCATTGTAACTTTTGCCAGGGGTTTCTTGAAGTTGCTGATGTGATTATGCTGGTGACGAGGCATTGGCTACCCTATGAGTGTCATAGTGATTCCTGCTAGTTGCTCACCCAAATACACATTTTTTTGATACTTTGGCCAGTCTGCCTCAAGTGACACCCCACTAGCTGTGTATCTTATGAGAAGCTTCGTTACCTTTGCAAGCGGTTTCTTGAAGTTGGTGATGTGATTATGTTGGTGACGAGGCATTGGCTACCTTAAGAGAGTCATAGTGCTTTCTGCCAGTTGCTCACACAAATACAAATTTTGAGATACTGTGGCCAGTCTGCCTGAAGCGATACGCCACTAGTTGTGTATCTTAAGAGAAACATCGTTACTCTTGCCAGCGGTTTCTTGACTTTGAAGATGTGATTATACTGGTGACGAGATATTGGCTATCCTAAGAGAGTCACAGTGTTTCCTGCCAGTTGCTCACCCAAATACACATTTTTTAGATACTGTTTCCAGTGTGCCTGAAGCGATACGCCACTAGTTGTGTATCTTAAGAGAAACATCGTTACTTTTGCCAGGGGTTTATAGAAGTTGCTGATTTGATTCTGCTGGTGGCGAGGCATTGGCTACATCAAGAGAGTCATAGAGATTCCTGCCAGTTCTTCACCCAAATACACATTTTTTAGATACTCATTCCAGTCTGCCTGATAGCTACGCCACTAGTTGTGCATCTTAAGAGTCATTGTAACTTTTGCCAGGGGTTTCTTGAAGTTGCTGATGTGATTATGCTGGTGACGAGGCATTGGCTACCCTATGAGTGTCATAGTGATTCCTGCTAGTTGCTCACCCAAAAACACATTTTTTTGATACTTTGGCCAGTCTGCCTCAAGTGACACCCCACTAGCTGTGTATCTTATGAGAAGCTTCGTTACCTTTGCAAGCGGTTTCTTGAAGTTGGTGATGCGATTATGTTGGTGACGAGGCATTGACTACCTTAAGAGAGTCATAGTGCTTTCTGCCAGTTGCTCACCCAAATACACATTTTGAGATACTGTGGCCAGTCTGCCTGAAGCGATACGCCACTAGTTGTGTATCTTAAGAGAAACATCGTTACTCTTGCCAGCGGTTTCTTGACTTTGAAGATGTGATTATACTGGTGACTAGATATTGGCTACCCTAAGAGAGTCACAGTGTTTCCTGCCAGTTGCTCACCCAAATACACATTTTTTAGATACTGTTTCCAGTGCGCCTGAAGCGATACGCCACTAGTTGTGTATCTTAAGAGAAACATCGTTACTTTTGAAAGGGGTTTCTAGAAGTTGCTGATTTGATTCTGCTGGTGACGAGGCATTGGCTACCTCATGAGAGTCATAGAGATTCCTGCAAGTTCTTCACCCAAATACACATTTTTTAGATACTCATTCCAGTCTGCCTGATAGCTACGCCACTAGTTGTGCATCTTAAGAGTCATTGTAACTTTTGCCAGGGGTTTCTTGAAGTTGCTGATGTGATTATGCTGGTGACGAGGCATTGGCTATCCTATGAGTGTCATAGTGATTCCTGCTAGTTGCTCACCCAAATACACATTTTTTTGATACTTTGGCCAGTCTGCCTCAAGTGACACCCCACTAGCTGTGTATCTTATGAGAAGCTTCGTTACCTTTGCAAGCGGTTTCTTGAAGTTGGTGATGCGATTATGTTGGTGACGAGGCATTGACTACCTTAAGAGAGTCATAGTGCTTTCTGCCAGTTGCTCACCCAAATACACATTTTGAGATACTGTGGCCAGTCTGCCTGAAGCGATACGCCACTAGTTGTGTATCTTAAGAGAAACATCGTTACTCTTGCCAGCGGTTTCTTGACTTTGAAGATGTGATTATACTGGTGACTAGATATTGGCTACCCTAAGAGAGTCACAGTGTTCCCTGCCAGTTGCTCACCCAAATACACATTTTTTAGATACTGTTTCCAGTGTGCCTGAAGCGATACGCCACTAGTTGTGTATCTTAAGAGAAACATCGTTACTTTTGAAAGGGGTTTCTAGAAGTTGCTGATTTGATTCTGCTGGTGACGAAGCATTGGCTACCTCAAGAGAGTCATAGAGATTCCTGTCAGTTCTTCACCCAAATACACATTTTTTAGATATTCTTTCCAGTCTGCCTGATAGCTACGCCACTAGTTGTGTATCTTAAGAGTCATTGTAACTTTTGCCAGGGGTTTCTTGAAGTTGCTGATGTGATTATGCTGGTGACGAGGCATTGGCTACCCTATGAGTGTCATAGTGATTCCTGCTAGTTGCTCACCCAAATACACATTTTTTTGATACTTTGGCCAGTCTGCCTCAAGTGACACCCCACTAGCTGTGTATCTTATGAGAAGCTTCGTTACCTTTGCAAGCGGTTTCTTGAAGTTGGTGATGTGATTATGTTGGTGACGAGGCATTGGCTACCTTAAGAGAGTCATAGTGCTTTCTGCCAGTTGCTCACACAAATACAAATTTTGAGATACTGTGGCCAGTCTGCCTGAAGCGATACGCCACTAGTTGTGTATCTTAAGAGAAACATCGTTACTCTTGCCAGCGGTTTCTTGACTTTGAAGATGTGATTATACTGGTGACTAGATATTGGCTACCCTAAGAGAGTCACAGTGTTTCCTGCCAGTTGCTCACCCAAATACACATTTTTTAGATACTGTTTCCAGTGTGCCTGAAGCGATACGCCACTAGTTGTGTATCTTAAGAGAAACATCGTTACTTTTGAAAGGGGTTTCTAGAAGTTGCTGATTTGATTCTGCTGGTGACGAAGCATTGGCTACCTCAAGAGAGTCATAGAGATTCCTGTCAGTTCTTCACCCAAATACACATTTTTTAGATATTCTTTCCAGTCTGCCTGATAGCTACGCCACTAGTTGTGTATCTTAAGAGTCATTGTAACTTTTGCCAGGGGTTTCTTGAAGTTGCTGATGTGATTATGCTGGTGACGAGGCATTGGCTACCCTATGAGTGTCATAGTGATTCCTGCTAGTTGCTCACCCAAATACACATTTTTTTGATACTTTGGCCAGTCTGCCTCAAGTGACACCCCACTAGCTGTGTATCTTATGAGAAGCTTCGTTACCTTTGCAAGCGGTTTCTTGAAGTTGGTGATGTGATTATGTTGGTGACGAGGCATTGGCTACCTTAAGAGAGTCATAGTGCTTTCTGCCAGTTGCTCACACAAATACAAATTTTGAGATACTGTGGCGTCTGCCTGAAGCGATACGCCACTAGTTGTGTATCTTAAGAGAAACATCGTTACTCTTGCCAGCGGTTTCTTGACTTTGAAGATGTGATTATACTGGTGACGAGATATTGGCTATCCTAAGAGAGTCACAGTGTTTCCTGCCAGTTGCTCACCCAAATACACATTTTTTAGATACTGTTTCCAGTGTGCCTGAAGCGATACGCCACTAGTTGTGTATCTTAAGAGAAACATCGTTACTTTTGCCAGGGGTTTATAGAAGTTGCTGATTTGATTCTGCTGGTGACGAGGCATTGGCTACATCAAGAGAGTCATAGAGATTCCTGCCAGTTCTTCACCCAAATACACATTTTTTAGATACTCATTCCAGTCTGCCTGATAGCTACGCCACTAGTTGTGCATCTTAAGAGTCATTGTAACTTTTGCCAGGGGTTTCTTGAAGTTGCTGATGTGATTATGCTGGTGACGAGGCATTGGCTACCCTATGAGTGTCATAGTGATTCCTGCTAGTTGCTCACCCAAATACACATTTTTTTGATACTTTGGCCAGTCTGCCTCAAGTGACACCCCACTAGCTGTGTATCTTATGAGAAGCTTCGTTACCTTTGCAAGCGGTTTCTTGAAGTTGGTGATGTGATTATGTTGGTGACGAGGCATTGGCTACCTTAAGAGAGTCATAGTGCTTTCTGCCAGTTGCTCACACAAATACAAATTTTGAGATACTGTGGCCAGTCTGCCTGAAGCGATACGCCACTAGTTGTGTATCTTAAGAGAAACATCGTTACTCTTGCCAGCGGTTTCTTGACTTTGAAGATGTGATTATACTGGTGACTAGATATTGGCTACCCTAAGAGAGTCACAGTGTTTCCTGCCAGTTGCTCACCCAAATACACATTTTTTAGATACTGTTTCCAGTGTGCCTGAAGCGATACGCCACTAGTTGTGTATCTTAAGAGAAACATCGTTACTTTTGAAAGGGGTTTCTAGAAGTTGCTGATTTGATTCTGCTGGTGACGAAGCATTGGCTACCTCAAGAGAGTCATAGAGATTCCTGTCAGTTCTTCACCCAAATACACATTTTTTAGATATTCTTTCCAGTCTGCCTGATAGCTACGCCACTAGTTGTGTATCTTAAGAGTCATTGTAACTTTTGCCAGGGGTTTCTTGAAGTTGCTGATGTGATTATGCTGGTGACGAGGCATTGGCTACCCTATGAGTGTCATAGTGATTCCTGCTAGTTGCTCACCCAAATACACATTTTTTTGATACTTTGGCCAGTCTGCCTCAAGTGACACCCCACTAGCTGTGTATCTTATGAGAAGCTTCGTTACCTTTGCAAGCGGTTTCTTGAAGTTGGTGATGCGATTATGTTGGTGACGAGGCATTGACTACCTTAAGAGAGTCATAGTGCTTTCTGCCAGTTGCTCACCCAAATACACATTTTGAGATACTGTGGCCAGTCTGCCTGAAGCGATACGCCACTAGTTGTGTATCTTAAGAGAAACATCGTTACTCTTGCCAGCGGTTTCTTGACTTTGAAGATGTGATTATACTGGTGACTAGATATTGGCTACCCTAAGAGAGTCACAGTGTTTCCTGCCAGTTGCTCACCCAAATACACATTTTTTAGATACTGTTTCCAGTGTGCCTGAAGCGATACGCCACTAGTTGTGTATCTTAAGAGAAACATCGTTACTTTTGAAAGGGGTTTCTAGAAGTTGCTGATTTGATTCTGCTGGTGACGAAGCATTGGCTACCTCAAGAGAGTCATAGAGATTCCTGTCAGTTCTTCACCCAAATACACATTTTTTAGATATTCTTTCCAGTCTGCCTGATAGCTACGCCACTAGTTGTGTATCTTAAGAGTCATTGTAACTTTTGCCAGGGGTTTCTTGAAGTTGCTGATGTGATTATGCTGGTGACGAGGCATTGGCTACCCTATGAGTGTCATAGTGATTCCTGCTAGTTGCTCACCCAAATACACATTTTTTTGATACTTTGGCCAGTCTGCCTCAAGTGACACCCCACTAGCTGTGTATCTTATGAGAAGCTTCGTTACCTTTGCAAGCGGTTTCTTGAAGTTGGTGATGTGATTATGTTGGTGACGAGGCATTGGCTACCTTAAGAGAGTCATAGTGCTTTCTGCCAGTTGCTCACACAAATACAAATTTTGAGATACTGTGGCGTCTGCCTGAAGCGATACGCCACTAGTTGTGTATCTTAAGAGAAACATCGTTACTCTTGCCAGCGGTTTCTTGACTTTGAAGATGTGATTATACTGGTGACGAGATATTGGCTATCCTAAGAGAGTCACAGTGTTTCCTGCCAGTTGCTCACCCAAATACACATTTTTTAGATACTGTTTCCAGTGTGCCTGAAGCGATACGCCACTAGTTGTGTATCTTAAGAGAAACATCGTTACTTTTGCCAGGGGTTTATAGAAGTTGCTGATTTGATTCTGCTGGTGACGAGGCATTGGCTACATCAAGAGAGTCATAGAGATTCCTGCCAGTTCTTCACCCAAATACACATTTTTTAGATACTCATTCCAGTCTGCCTGATAGCTACGCCACTAGTTGTGCATCTTAAGAGTCATTGTAACTTTTGCCAGGGGTTTCTTGAAGTTGCTGATGTGATTATGCTGGTGACGAGGCATTGGCTACCCTATGAGTGTCATAGTGATTCCTGCTAGTTGCTCACCCAAATACACATTTTTTTGATACTTTGGCCAGTCTGCCTCAAGTGACACCCCACTAGCTGTGTATCTTATGAGAAGCTTCGTTACCTTTGCAAGCGGTTTCTTGAAGTTGGTGATGCGATTATGTTGGTGAAGAGGCATTGGCTACCTTAAGAGAGTCATAGTGCTTTCTGCCAGTTGCTCACACAAATACAAATTTTGAGATACTGTGGCCAGTCTGCCTGAAGCGATACGCCACTAGTTGTGTATCTTAAGAGAAACATCGTTACTCTTGCCAGCGGTTTCTTGACTTTGAAGATGTGATTATACTGGTGACTAGATATTGGCTACCCTAAGAGAGTCACAGTGTTTCCTGCCAGTTGCTCACCCAAATACACATTTTTTAGATACTGTTTCCAGTGCGCCTGAAGCGATACGCCACTAGTTGTGTATCTTAAGAGAAACATCGTTACTTTTGAAAGGGGTTTCTAGAAGTTGCTGATTTGATTCTGCTGGTGACGAGGCATTGGCTACCTCATGAGAGTCATAGAGATTCCTGCAAGTTCTTCACCCAAATACACATTTTTTAGATACTCATTCCAGTCTGCCTGATAGCTACGCCACTAGTTGTGTATCTTAAGAGTCATTGTAACTTTTGCCAGGGGTTTCTTGAAGTTGCTGATGTGATTATGCTGGTGACGAGGCATTGGCTATCCTATGAGTGTCATAGTGATTCCTGCTAGTTGCTCACCCAAATACACATTTTTTTGATACTTTGGCCAGTCTGCCTCAAGTGACACCCCACTAGCTGTGTATCTTATGAGAAGCTTCGTTACCTTTGCAAGCGGTTTCTTGAAGTTGGTGATGTGATTATGTTGGTGACGAGGCATTGGCTACCTTAAGAGAGTCATAGTGCTTTCTGCCAGTTGCTCACACAAATACAAATTTTGAGATACTGTGGCCAGTCTGCCTGAAGCGATACGCCACTAGTTGTGTATCTTAAGAGAAACATCGTTACTCTTGCCAGCGGTTTCTTGACTTTGAAGATGTGATTATACTGGTGACTAGATATTGGCTACCCTAAGAGAGTCACAGTGTTTCCTGCCAGTTGCTCACCCAAATACACATTTTTTAGATACTGTTTCCAGTGTGCCTGAAGCGATACGCCACTAGTTGTGTATCTTAAGAGAAACATCGTTACTTTTGAAAGGGGTTTCTAGAAGTTGCTGATTTGATTCTGCTGGTGACGAAGCATTGGCTACCTCAAGAGAGTCATAGAGATTCCTGTCAGTTCTTCACCCAAATACACATTTTTTAGATATTCTTTCCAGTCTGCCTGATAGCTACGCCACTAGTTGTGTATCTTAAGAGTCATTGTAACTTTTGCCAGGGGTTTCTTGAAGTTGCTGATGTGATTATGCTGGTGACGAGGCATTGGCTACCCTATGAGTGTCATAGTGATTCCTGCTAGTTGCTCACCCAAATACACATTTTTTTGATACTTTGGCCAGTCTGCCTCAAGTGACACCCCACTAGCTGTGTATCTTATGAGAAGCTTCGTTACCTTGAAGTTGGTGATGCGATTATGTTGGTGACGAGGCATTGACTACCTTAAGAGAGTCATAGTGCTTTCTGCCAGTTGCTCACCCAAATACACATTTTGAGATACTGTGGCCAGTCTGCCTGAAGCGATACGCCACTAGTTGTGTATCTTAAGAGAAACATCGTTACTCTTGCCAGCGGTTTCTTGACTTTGAAGATGTGATTATACTGGTGACTAGATATTGGCTACCCTAAGAGAGTCACAGTGTTTCCTGCCAGTTGCTCACCCAAATACACATTTTTTAGATACTGTTTCCAGTGTGCCTGAAGCGATACGCCACTAGTTGTGTATCTTAAGAGAAACATCGTTACTTTTGAAAGGGGTTTCTAGAAGTTGCTGATTTGATTCTGCTGGTGACGAAGCATTGGCTACCTCAAGAGAGTCATAGAGATTCCTGTCAGTTCTTCACCCAAATACACATTTTTTAGATATTCTTTCCAGTCTGCCTGATAGCTACGCCACTAGTTGTGTATCTTAAGAGTCATTGTAACTTTTGCCAGGGGTTTCTTGAAGTTGCTGATGTGATTATGCTGGTGACGAGGCATTGGCTACCCTATGAGTGTCATAGTGATTCCTGCTAGTTGCTCACCCAAATACACATTTTTTTGATACTTTGGCCAGTCTGCCTCAAGTGACACCCCACTAGCTGTGTATCTTATGAGAAGCTTCGTTACCTTTGCAAGCGGTTTCTTGAAGTTGGTGATGTGATTATGTTGGTGACGAGGCATTGGCTACCTTAAGAGAGTCATAGTGCTTTCTGCCAGTTGCTCACACAAATACAAATTTTGAGATACTGTGGCCAGTCTGCCTGAAGCGATACGCCACTAGTTGTGTATCTTAAGAGAAACATCGTTACTCTTGCCAGCGGTTTCTTGACTTTGAAGATGTGATTATACTGGTGACTAGATATTGGCTACCCTAAGAGAGTCACAGTGTTTCCTGCCAGTTGCTCACCCAAATACACATTTTTTAGATACTGTTTCCAGTGTGCCTGAAGCGATACGCCACTAGTTGTGTATCTTAAGAGAAACATCGTTACTTTTGAAAGGGGTTTCTAGAAGTTGCTGATTTGATTCTGCTGGTGACGAAGCATTGGCTACCTCAAGAGAGTCATAGAGATTCCTGTCAGTTCTTCACCCAAATACACATTTTTTAGATATTCTTTCCAGTCTGCCTGATAGCTACGCCACTAGTTGTGTATCTTAAGAGTCATTGTAACTTTTGCCAGGGGTTTCTTGAAGTTGCTGATGTGATTATGCTGGTGACGAGGCACTGGCTACCCTATGAGTGTCATAGTGATTCCTGCTAGTTGCTCACCCAAATACACATTTTTTTGATACTTTGGCCAGTCTGCCTCAAGTGACACCCCACTAGCTGTGTATCTTATGAGAAGCTTCGTTACCTTTGCAAGCGGTTTCTTGAAGTTGGTGATGTGATTATGTTGGTGACGAGGCATTGGCTACCTTAAGAGAGTCATAGTGCTTTCTGCCAGTTGCTCACACAAATACAAATTTTGAGATACTGTGGCCAGTCTGCCTGAAGCGATACGCCACTAGTTGTGTATCTTAAGAGAAACATCGTTACTCTTGCCAGCGGTTTCTTGACTTTGAAGATGTGATTATACTGGTGACTAGATATTGGCTACCCTAAGAGAGTCACAGTGTTTCCTGCCAGTTGCTCACCCAAATACACATTTTTTAGATACTGTTTCCAGTGTGCCTGAAGCGATACGCCACTAGTTGTGTATCTTAAGAGAAACATCGTTACTTTTGAAAGGGGTTTCTAGAAGTTGCTGATTTGATTCTGCTGGTGACGAAGCATTGGCTACCTCAAGAGAGTCATAGAGATTCCTGTCAGTTCTTCACCCAAATACACATTTTTTAGATATTCTTTCCAGTCTGCCTGATAGCTACGCCACTAGTTGTGTATCTTAAGAGTCATTGTAACTTTTGCCAGGGGTTTCTTGAAGTTGCTGATGTGATTATGCTGGTGACGAGGCATTGGCTACCCTATGAGTGTCATAGTGATTCCTGCTAGTTGCTCACCCAAATACACATTTTTTTGATACTTTGGCCAGTCTGCCTCAAGTGACACCCCACTAGCTGTGTATCTTATGAGAAGCTTCGTTACCTTTGCAAGCGGTTTCTTGAAGTTGGTGATGTGATTATGTTGGTGACGAGGCATTGGCTACCTTAAGAGAGTCATAGTGCTTTCTGCCAGTTGCTCACACAAATACAAATTTTGAGATACTGTGGCCAGTCTGCCTGAAGCGATACGCCACTAGTTGTGTATCTTAAGAGAAACATCGTTACTCTTGCCAGCGGTTTCTTGACTTTGAAGATGTGATTATACTGGTGACTAGATATTGGCTACCCTAAGAGAGTCACAGTGTTTCCTGCCAGTTGCTCACCCAAATACACATTTTTTAGATACTGTTTCCAGTGTGCCTGAAGCGATACGCCACTAGTTGTGTATCTTAAGAGAAACATCGTTACTTTTGAAAGGGGTTTCTAGAAGTTGCTGATTTGATTCTGCTGGTGACGAAGCATTGGCTACCTCAAGAGAGTCATAGAGATTCCTGTCAGTTCTTCACCCAAATACACATTTTTTAGATATTCTTTCCAGTCTGCCTGATAGCTACGCCACTAGTTGTGTATCTTAAGAGTCATTGTAACTTTTGCCAGGGGTTTCTTGAAGTTGCTGATGTGATTATGCTGGTGACGAGGCATTGGCTACCCTATGAGTGTCATAGTGATTCCTGCTAGTTGCTCACCCAAATACACATTTTTTTGATACTTTGGCCAGTCTGCCTCAAGTGACACCCCACTAGCTGTGTATCTTATGAGAAGCTTCGTTACCTTTGCAAGCGGTTTCTTGAAGTTGGTGATGTGATTATGTTGGTGACGAGGCATTGGCTACCTTAAGAGAGTCATAGTGCTTTCTGCCAGTTGCTCACACAAATACAAATTTTGAGATACTGTGGCGTCTGCCTGAAGCGATACGCCACTAGTTGTGTATCTTAAGAGAAACATCGTTACTCTTGCCAGCGGTTTCTTGACTTTGAAGATGTGATTATACTGGTGACGAGATATTGGCTATCCTAAGAGAGTCACAGTGTTTCCTGCCAGTTGCTCACCCAAATACACATTTTTTAGATACTGTTTCCAGTGTGCCTGAAGCGATACGCCACTAGTTGTGTATCTTAAGAGAAACATCGTTACTTTTGCCAGGGGTTTATAGAAGTTGCTGATTTGATTCTGCTGGTGACGAGGCATTGGCTACATCAAGAGAGTCATAGAGATTCCTGCCAGTTCTTCACCCAAATACACATTTTTTAGATACTCATTCCAGTCTGCCTGATAGCTACGCCACTAGTTGTGCATCTTAAGAGTCATTGTAACTTTTGCCAGGGGTTTCTTGAAGTTGCTGATGTGATTATGCTGGTGACGAGGCATTGGCTACCCTATGAGTGTCATAGTGATTCCTGCTAGTTGCTCACCCAAATACACATTTTTTTGATACTTTGGCCAGTCTGCCTCAAGTGACACCCCACTAGCTGTGTATCTTATGAGAAGCTTCGTTACCTTTGCAAGCGGTTTCTTGAAGTTGGTGATGCGATTATGTTGGTGACGAGGCATTGGCTACCTTAAGAGAGTCATAGTGCTTTCTGCCAGTTGCTCACACAAATACAAATTTTGAGATACTGTGGCCAGTCTGCCTGAAGCGATACGCCACTAGTTGTGTATCTTAAGAGAAACATCGTTACTCTTGCCAGCGGTTTCTTGACTTTGAAGATGTGATTATACTGGTGACTAGATATTGGCTACCCTAAGAGAGTCACAGTGTTTCCTGCCAGTTGCTCACCCAAATACACATTTTTTAGATACTGTTTCCAGTCTGCCTGAAGCGATACGCCACTAGTTGTGTATCTTAAGAGAAACATCGTTACTTTTGAAAGGGGTTTCTAGAAGTTGCTGATTTGATTCTGCTGGTGACGAAGCATTGGCTACCTCAAGAGAGTCATAGAGATTCCTGTCAGTTCTTCACCCAAATACACATTTTTTAGATATTCTTTCCAGTCTGCCTGATAGCTACGCCACTAGTTGTGTATCTTAAGAGTCATTGTAACTTTTGCCAGGGGTTTCTTGAAGTTGCTCATGTGATTATGCTGGTGACGAGGCATTGGCTACCCTATGAGTGTCATAGTGATTCCTGCTAGTTGCTCACCCAAATACACATTTTTTTGATACTTTGGCCAGTCTGCCTCAAGTGACACCCCACTAGCTGTGTATCTTATGAGAAGCTTCGTTACCTTTGCAAGCGGTTTCTTGAAGTTGGTGATGTGATTATGTTGGTGACGAGGCATTGGCTACCTTAAGAGAGTCATAGTGCTTTCTGCCAGTTGCTCACACAAATACAAATTTTGAGATACTGTGGCCAGTCTGCCTGAAGCGATACGCCACTAGTTGTGTATCTTAAGAGAAACATCGTTACTCTTGCCAGCGGTTTCTTGACTTTGAAGATGTGATTATACTGGTGACGAGATATTGGCTATCCTAAGAGAGTCACAGTGTTTCCTGCCAGTTGCTCACCCAAATACACATTTTTTAGATACTGTTTCCAGTGTGCCTGAAGCGATACGCCACTAGTTGTGTATCTTAAGAGAAACATCGTTACTTTTGCCAGGGGTTTATAGAGGTTGCTGATTTGATTCTGCTGGTGACGAGGCATTGGCTACCTCAAGAGAGTCATAGAGATTCCTGCCAGTTCTTCACCCAAATACACATTTTTTAGATACTCATTCCAGTCTGCCTGATAGCTACGCCACTAGTTGTGCATCTTAAGAGTCATTGTAACTTTTGCCAGGGGTTTCTTGAAGTTGCTGATGTGATTATGCTGGTGACGAGGCATTGGCTACCCTATGAGTGTCATAGTGATTCCTGCTAGTTGCTCACCCAAATACACATTTTTTTGATACTTTGGCCAGTCTGCCTCAAGTGACACCCCACTAGCTGCGTATCTTATGAGAAGCTTCGTTACCTTTGCAAGCGGTTTCTTGAAGTCGGTGATGTGATTATGTTGGTGACGAGGCATTGGCTACCTTAAGAGAGTCATAGTGCTTTCTGCCAGTTGCTCAACCAAATACACATTTTGAGATACTGTGGCCAGTCTGCCTGAAGCGATACGCCACTAGTTGTGTATCTTAAGAGAAACATCGTTACTCTTGCCAGCGGTTTCTTGACTTTGAAGATGTGATTATACTGGTGACTAGATATTGGCTACCCTAAGAGAGTCACAGTGTTTCCTGCCAGTTGCTCACCCAAATACACATTTTTTAGATACTGTTTCCAGTGCGCCTGAAGCGATACGCCACTAGTTGTGTATCTTAAGAGAAACATCGTTACTTTTGAAAGGGGTTTCTAGAAGTTGCTGATTTGATTCTGCTGGTGACGAGGCATTGGCTACCTCATGAGAGTCATAGAGATTCCTGCAAGTTCTTCACCCAAATACACATTTTTTAGATACTCATTCCAGTCTGCCTGATAGCTACGCCACTAGTTGTGCATCTTAAGAGTCATTGTAACTTTTGCCAGGGGTTTCTTGAAGTTGCTGATGTGATTATGCTGGTGACGAGGCATTGGCTATCCTATGAGTGTCATAGTGATTCCTGCTAGTTGCTCACCCAAATACACATTTTTTTGATACTTTGGCCAGTCTGCCTCAAGTGACACCCCACTAGCTGTGTATCTTATGAGAAGCTTCGTTACCTTTGCAAGCGGTTTCTTGAAGTTGGTGATGTGATTATGTTGGTGACGAGGCATTGGCTACCTTAAGAGAGTCATAGTGCTTTCTGCCAGTTGCTCACACAAATACAAATTTTGAGATACTGTGGCCAGTCTGCCTGAAGCGATACGCCACTAGTTGTGTATCTTAAGAGAAACATCGTTACTCTTGCCAGCGGTTTCTTGACTTTGAAGATGTGATTATACTGGTGACTAGATATTGGCTACCCTAAGAGAGTCACAGTGTTTCCTGCCAGTTGCTCACCCAAATACACATTTTTTAGATACTGTTTCCAGTGTGCCTGAAGCGATACGCCACTAGTTGTGTATCTTAAGAGAAACATCGTTACTTTTGAAAGGGGTTTCTAGAAGTTGCTGATTTGATTCTGCTGGTGACGAAGCATTGGCTACCTCAAGAGAGTCATAGAGATTCCTGTCAGTTCTTCACCCAAATACACATTTTTTAGATATTCTTTCCAGTCTGCCTGATAGCTACGCCACTAGTTGTGTATCTTAAGAGTCATTGTAACTTTTGCCAGGGGTTTCTTGAAGTTGCTGATGTGATTATGCTGGTGACGAGGCATTGGCTACCCTATGAGTGTCATAGTGATTCCTGCTAGTTGCTCACCCAAATACACATTTTTTTGATACTTTGGCCAGTCTGCCTCAAGTGACACCCCACTAGCTGTGTATCTTATGAGAAGCTTCGTTACCTTGAAGTTGGTGATGCGATTATGTTGGTGACGAGGCATTGACTACCTTAAGAGAGTCATAGTGCTTTCTGCCAGTTGCTCACCCAAATACACATTTTGAGATACTGTGGCCAGTCTGCCTGAAGCGATACGCCACTAGTTGTGTATCTTAAGAGAAACATCGTTACTCTTGCCAGCGGTTTCTTGACTTTGAAGATGTGATTATACTGGTGACTAGATATTGGCTACCCTAAGAGAGTCACAGTGTTTCCTGCCAGTTGCTCACCCAAATACACATTTTTTAGATACTGTTTCCAGTGTGCCTGAAGCGATACGCCACTAGTTGTGTATCTTAAGAGAAACATCGTTACTTTTGAAAGGGGTTTCTAGAAGTTGCTGATTTGATTCTGCTGGTGACGAAGCATTGGCTACCTCAAGAGAGTCATAGAGATTCCTGTCAGTTCTTCACCCAAATACACATTTTTTAGATATTCTTTCCAGTCTGCCTGATAGCTACGCCACTAGTTGTGTATCTTAAGAGTCATTGTAACTTTTGCCAGGGGTTTCTTGAAGTTGCTGATGTGATTATGCTGGTGACGAGGCATTGGCTACCCTATGAGTGTCATAGTGATTCCTGCTAGTTGCTCACCCAAATACACATTTTTTTGATACTTTGGCCAGTCTGCCTCAAGTGACACCCCACTAGCTGTGTATCTTATGAGAAGCTTCGTTACCTTTGCAAGCGGTTTCTTGAAGTTGGTGATGTGATTATGTTGGTGACGAGGCATTGGCTACCTTAAGAGAGTCATAGTGCTTTCTGCCAGTTGCTCACACAAATACAAATTTTGAGATACTGTGGCCAGTCTGCCTGAAGCGATACGCCACTAGTTGTGTATCTTAAGAGAAACATCGTTACTCTTGCCAGCGGTTTCTTGACTTTGAAGATGTGATTATACTGGTGACGAGATATTGGCTATCCTAAGAGAGTCACAGTGTTTCCTGCCAGTTGCTCACCCAAATACACATTTTTTAGATACTGTTTCCAGTGTGCCTGAAGCGATACGCCACTAGTTGTGTATCTTAAGAGAAACATCGTTACTTTTGCCAGGGGTTTATAGAGGTTGCTGATTTGATTCTGCTGGTGACGAAGCATTGGCTACCTCAAGAGAGTCATAGAGATTCCTGTCAGTTCTTCACCCAAATACACATTTTTTAGATATTCTTTCCAGTCTGCCTGATAGCTACGCCACTAGTTGTGTATCTTAAGAGTCATTGTAACTTTTGCCAGGGGTTTCTTGAAGTTGCTCATGTGATTATGCTGGTGACGAGGCATTGGCTACCCTATGAGTGTCATAGTGATTCCTGCTAGTTGCTCACCCAAATACACATTTTTTTGATACTTTGGCCAGTCTGCCTCAAGTGACACCCCACTAGCTGTGTATCTTATGAGAAGCTTCGTTACCTTTGCAAGCGGTTTCTTGAAGTTGGTGATGTGATTATGTTGGTGACGAGGCATTGGCTACCTTAAGAGAGTCATAGTGCTTTCTGCCAGTTGCTCACACAAATACAAATTTTGAGATACTGTGGCCAGTCTGCCTGAAGCGATACGCCACTAGTTGTGTATCTTAAGAGAAACATCGTTACTCTTGCCAGCGGTTTCTTGACTTTGAAGATGTGATTATACTGGTGACGAGATATTGGCTATCCTAAGAGAGTCACAGTGTTTCCTGCCAGTTGCTCACCCAAATACACATTTTTTAGATACTGTTTCCAGTGTGCCTGAAGCGATACGCCACTAGTTGTGTATCTTAAGAGAAACATCGTTACTTTTGCCAGGGGTTTATAGAGGTTGCTGATTTGATTCTGCTGGTGACGAGGCATTGGCTACCTCAAGAGAGTCATAGAGATTCCTGCCAGTTCTTCACCCAAATACACATTTTTTAGATACTCATTCCAGTCTGCCTGATAGCTACGCCACTAGTTGTGCATCTTAAGAGTCATTGTAACTTTTGCCAGGGGTTTCTTGAAGTTGCTGATGTGATTATGCTGGTGATGAGGCATTGGCTACCCTATGAGTGTCATAGTGATTCCTGCTAGTTGCTCACCCAAATACACATTTTTTTGATACTTTGGCCAGTCTGCCTCAAGTGACACCCCACTAGCTGCGTATCTTATGAGAAGCTTCGTTACCTTTGCAAGCGGTTTCTTGAAGTCGGTGATGTGATTATGTTGGTGACGAGGCATTGGCTACCTTAAGAGAGTCATAGTGCTTTCTGCCAGTTGCTCAACCAAATACACATTTTGAGATACTGTGGCCAGTCTGCCTGAAGCGATACGCCACTAGTTGTGTATCTTAAGAGAAACATCGTTACTCTTGCCAGCGGTTTCTTGACTTTGAAGATGTGATTATACTGGTGACTAGATATTGGCTACCCTAAGAGAGTCACAGTGTTTCCTGCCAGTTGCTCACCCAAATACACATTTTTTAGATACTGTTTCCAGTGCGCCTGAAGCGATACGCCACTAGTTGT
Source organism: Schistocerca nitens (assembly GCF_023898315.1). Lineage (NCBI taxonomy): Eukaryota > Metazoa > Arthropoda > Insecta > Orthoptera > Acrididae > Schistocerca > Schistocerca nitens. Next base: position 178,912,510 of record NC_064623.1, read on the forward strand.
GTATCTTAAGAGAAACATCGTTACTTTTGAAAGGGGTTTCTAGAAGTTGCTGATTTGATTCTGCTGGTGACGAGGCATTGGCTACCTCATGAGAGTCATAGAGATTCCTGCAAGTTCTTCACCCAAATACACATTTTTTAGATACTCATTCCAGTCTGCCTGATAGCTACGCCACTAGTTGTGCATCTTAAGAGTCATTGTAACTTTTGCCAGGGGTTTCTTGAAGTTGCTGATGTGATTATGCTGGTGACGAGGCATTGGCTATCCTATGAGTGTCATAGTGATTCCTGCTAGTTGCTCACCCAAATACACATTTTTTTGATACTTTGGCCAGTCTGCCTCAAGTGACACCCCACTAGCTGTGTATCTTATGAGAAGCTTCGTTACCTTTGCAAGCGGTTTCTTGAAGTTGGTGATGTGATTATGTTGGTGACGAGGCATTGGCTACCTTAAGAGAGTCATAGTGCTTTCTGCCAGTTGCTCACACAAATACAAATTTTGAGATACTGTGGCCAGTCTGCCTGAAGCGATACGCCACTAGTTGTGTATCTTAAGAGAAACATCGTTACTCTTGCCAGCGGTTTCTTGACTTTGAAGATGTGATTATACTGGTGACGAGATATTGGCTATCCTAAGAGAGTCACAGTGTTTCCTGCCAGTTGCTCACCCAAATACACATTTTTTAGATACTGTTTCCAGTGTGCCTGAAGCGATACGCCACTAGTTGTGTATCTTAAGAGAAACATCGTTACTTTTGCCAGGGGTTTATAGAGGTTGCTGATTTGATTCTGCTGGTGACGAGGCATTGGCTACCTCAAGAGAGTCATAGAGATTCCTGCCAGTTCTTCACCCAAATACACATTTTTTAGATACTCATTCCAGTCTGCCTGATAGCTACGCCACTAGTTGTGCATCTTAAGAGTCATTGTAACTTTTGCCAGGGGTTTCTTGAAGTTGCTGATGTGATTATGCTGGTGACGAGGCATTGGCTACCCTATGAGTGTCATAGTGATTCCTGCTAGTTGCTCACCCAAATACACATTTTTTTGATACTTTGGCCAGTCTGCCTCAAGTGACACCCCACTAGCTGCGTATCTTATGAGAAGCTTCGTTACCTTTGCAAGCGGTTTCTTGAAGTCGGTGATGTGATTATGTTGGTGACGAGGCATTGGCTACCTTAAGAGAGTCATAGTGCTTTCTGCCAGTTGCTCAACCAAATACACATTTTGAGATACTGTGGCCAGTCTGCCTGAAGCGATACGCCACTAGTTGTGTATCTTAAGAGAAACATCGTTACTCTTGCCAGCGGTTTCTTGACTTTGAAGATGTGATTATACTGGTGACTAGATATTGGCTACCCTAAGAGAGTCACAGTGTTTCCTGCCAGTTGCTCACCCAAATACACATTTTTTAGATACTGTTTCCAGTGCGCCTGAAGCGATACGCCACTAGTTGTGTATCTTAAGAGAAACATCGTTACTTTTGAAAGGGGTTTCTAGAAGTTGCTGATTTGATTCTGCTGGTGACGAGGCATTGGCTACCTCATGAGAGTCATAGAGATTCCTGCAAGTTCTTCACCCAAATACACATTTTTTAGATACTCATTCCAGTCTGCCTGATAGCTACGCCACTAGTTGTGCATCTTAAGAGTCATTGTAACTTTTGCCAGGGGTTTCTTGAAGTTGCTGATGTGATTATGCTGGTGACGAGGCATTGGCTATCCTATGAGTGTCATAGTGATTCCTGCTAGTTGCTCACCCAAATACACATTTTTTTGATACTTTGGCCAGTCTGCCTCAAGTGACACCCCACTAGCTGTGTATCTTATGAGAAGCTTCGTTACCTTTGCAAGCGGTTTCTTGAAGTTGGTGATGTGATTATGTTGGTGACGAGGCATTGGCTACCTTAAGAGAGTCATAGTGCTTTCTGCCAGTTGCTCACACAAATACAAATTTTGAGATACTGTGGCCAGTCTGCCTGAAGCGATACGCCACTAGTTGTGTATCTTAAGAGAAACATCGTTACTCTTGCCAGCGGTTTCTTGACTTTGAAGATGTGATTATACTGGTGACTAGATATTGGCTACCCTAAGAGAGTCACAGTGTTTCCTGCCAGTTGCTCACCCAAATACACATTTTTTAGATACTGTTTCCAGTGTGCCTGAAGCGATACGCCACTAGTTGTGTATCTTAAGAGAAACATCGTTACTTTTGAAAGGGGTTTCTAGAAGTTGCTGATTTGATTCTGCTGGTGACGAAGCATTGGCTACCTCAAGAGAGTCATAGAGATTCCTGTCAGTTCTTCACCCAAATACACATTTTTTAGATATTCTTTCCAGTCTGCCTGATAGCTACGCCACTAGTTGTGTATCTTAAGAGTCATTGTAACTTTTGCCAGGGGTTTCTTGAAGTTGCTGATGTGATTATGCTGGTGACGAGGCATTGGCTACCCTATGAGTGTCATAGTGATTCCTGCTAGTTGCTCACCCAAATACACATTTTTTTGATACTTTGGCCAGTCTGCCTCAAGTGACACCCCACTAGCTGTGTATCTTATGAGAAGCTTCGTTACCTTGAAGTTGGTGATGCGATTATGTTGGTGACGAGGCATTGACTACCTTAAGAGAGTCATAGTGCTTTCTGCCAGTTGCTCACCCAAATACACATTTTGAGATACTGTGGCCAGTCTGCCTGAAGCGATACGCCACTAGTTGTGTATCTTAAGAGAAACATCGTTACTCTTGCCAGCGGTTTCTTGACTTTGAAGATGTGATTATACTGGTGACTAGATATTGGCTACCCTAAGAGAGTCACAGTGTTTCCTGCCAGTTGCTCACCCAAATACACATTTTTTAGATACTGTTTCCAGTGTGCCTGAAGCGATACGCCACTAGTTGTGTATCTTAAGAGAAACATCGTTACTTTTGAAAGGGGTTTCTAGAAGTTGCTGATTTGATTCTGCTGGTGACGAAGCATTGGCTACCTCAAGAGAGTCATAGAGATTCCTGTCAGTTCTTCACCCAAATACACATTTTTTAGATATTCTTTCCAGTCTGCCTGATAGCTACGCCACTAGTTGTGTATCTTAAGAGTCATTGTAACTTTTGCCAGGGGTTTCTTGAAGTTGCTGATGTGATTATGCTGGTGACGAGGCATTGGCTACCCTATGAGTGTCATAGTGATTCCTGCTAGTTGCTCACCCAAATACACATTTTTTTGATACTTTGGCCAGTCTGCCTCAAGTGACACCCCACTAGCTGTGTATCTTATGAGAAGCTTCGTTACCTTTGCAAGCGGTTTCTTGAAGTTGGTGATGTGATTATGTTGGTGACGAGGCATTGGCTACCTTAAGAGAGTCATAGTGCTTTCTGCCAGTTGCTCACACAAATACAAATTTTGAGATACTGTGGCCAGTCTGCCTGAAGCGATACGCCACTAGTTGTGTATCTTAAGAGAAACATCGTTACTCTTGCCAGCGGTTTCTTGACTTTGAAGATGTGATTATACTGGTGACGAGATATTGGCTATCCTAAGAGAGTCACAGTGTTTCCTGCCAGTTGCTCACCCAAATACACATTTTTTAGATACTGTTTCCAGTGTGCCTGAAGCGATACGCCACTAGTTGTGTATCTTAAGAGAAACATCGTTACTTTTGCCAGGGGTTTATAGAGGTTGCTGATTTGATTCTGCTGGTGACGAAGCATTGGCTACCTCAAGAGAGTCATAGAGATTCCTGTCAGTTCTTCACCCAAATACACATTTTTTAGATATTCTTTCCAGTCTGCCTGATAGCTACGCCACTAGTTGTGTATCTTAAGAGTCATTGTAACTTTTGCCAGGGGTTTCTTGAAGTTGCTCATGTGATTATGCTGGTGACGAGGCATTGGCTACCCTATGAGTGTCATAGTGATTCCTGCTAGTTGCTCACCCAAATACACATTTTTTTGATACTTTGGCCAGTCTGCCTCAAGTGACACCCCACTAGCTGTGTATCTTATGAGAAGCTTCGTTACCTTTGCAAGCGGTTTCTTGAAGTTGGTGATGTGATTATGTTGGTGACGAGGCATTGGCTACCTTAAGAGAGTCATAGTGCTTTCTGCCAGTTGCTCACACAAATACAAATTTTGAGATACTGTGGCCAGTCTGCCTGAAGCGATACGCCACTAGTTGTGTATCTTAAGAGAAACATCGTTACTCTTGCCAGCGGTTTCTTGACTTTGAAGATGTGATTATACTGGTGACGAGATATTGGCTATCCTAAGAGAGTCACAGTGTTTCCTGCCAGTTGCTCACCCAAATACACATTTTTTAGATACTGTTTCCAGTGTGCCTGAAGCGATACGCCACTAGTTGTGTATCTTAAGAGAAACATCGTTACTTTTGCCAGGGGTTTATAGAGGTTGCTGATTTGATTCTGCTGGTGACGAGGCATTGGCTACCTCAAGAGAGTCATAGAGATTCCTGCCAGTTCTTCACCCAAATACACATTTTTTAGATACTCATTCCAGTCTGCCTGATAGCTACGCCACTAGTTGTGCATCTTAAGAGTCATTGTAACTTTTGCCAGGGGTTTCTTGAAGTTGCTGATGTGATTATGCTGGTGACGAGGCATTGGCTACCCTATGAGTGTCATAGTGATTCCTGCTAGTTGCTCACCCAAATACACATTTTTTTGATACTTTGGCCAGTCTGCCTCAAGTGACACCCCACTAGCTGCGTATCTTATGAGAAGCTTCGTTACCTTTGCAAGCGGTTTCTTGAAGTCGGTGATGTGATTATGTTGGTGACGAGGCATTGGCTACCTTAAGAGAGTCATAGTGCTTTCTGCCAGTTGCTCAACCAAATACACATTTTGAGATACTGTGGCCAGTCTGCCTGAAGCGATACGCCACTAGTTGTGTATCTTAAGAGAAACATCGTTACTCTTGCCAGCGGTTTCTTGACTTTGAAGATGTGATTATACTGGTGACTAGATATTGGCTACCCTAAGAGAGTCACAGTGTTTCCTGCCAGTTGCTCACCCAAATACACATTTTTTAGATACTGTTTCCAGTGCGCCTGAAGCGATACGCCACTAGTTGTGTATCTTAAGAGAAACATCGTTACTTTTGAAAGGGGTTTCTAGAAGTTGCTGATTTGATTCTGCTGGTGACGAGGCATTGGCTACCTCATGAGAGTCATAGAGATTCCTGCAAGTTCTTCACCCAAATACACATTTTTTAGATACTCATTCCAGTCTGCCTGATAGCTACGCCACTAGTTGTGCATCTTAAGAGTCATTGTAACTTTTGCCAGGGGTTTCTTGAAGTTGCTGATGTGATTATGCTGGTGACGAGGCATTGGCTATCCTATGAGTGTCATAGTGATTCCTGCTAGTTGCTCACCCAAATACACATTTTTTTGATACTTTGGCCAGTCTGCCTCAAGTGACACCCCACTAGCTGTGTATCTTATGAGAAGCTTCGTTACCTTTGCAAGCGGTTTCTTGAAGTTGGTGATGTGATTATGTTGGTGACGAGGCATTGGCTACCTTAAGAGAGTCATAGTGCTTTCTGCCAGTTGCTCACACAAATACAAATTTTGAGATACTGTGGCCAGTCTGCCTGAAGCGATACGCCACTAGTTGTGTATCTTAAGAGAAACATCGTTACTCTTGCCAGCGGTTTCTTGACTTTGAAGATGTGATTATACTGGTGACTAGATATTGGCTACCCTAAGAGAGTCACAGTGTTTCCTGCCAGTTGCTCACCCAAATACACATTTTTTAGATACTGTTTCCAGTGTGCCTGAAGCGATACGCCACTAGTTGTGTATCTTAAGAGAAACATCGTTACTTTTGAAAGGGGTTTCTAGAAGTTGCTGATTTGATTCTGCTGGTGACGAAGCATTGGCTACCTCAAGAGAGTCATAGAGATTCCTGTCAGTTCTTCACCCAAATACACATTTTTTAGATATTCTTTCCAGTCTGCCTGATAGCTACGCCACTAGTTGTGTATCTTAAGAGTCATTGTAACTTTTGCCAGGGGTTTCTTGAAGTTGCTGATGTGATTATGCTGGTGACGAGGCATTGGCTACCCTATGAGTGTCATAGTGATTCCTGCTAGTTGCTCACCCAAATACACATTTTTTTGATACTTTGGCCAGTCTGCCTCAAGTGACACCCCACTAGCTGTGTATCTTATGAGAAGCTTCGTTACCTTGAAGTTGGTGATGCGATTATGTTGGTGACGAGGCATTGACTACCTTAAGAGAGTCATAGTGCTTTCTGCCAGTTGCTCACCCAAATACACATTTTGAGATACTGTGGCCAGTCTGCCTGAAGCGATACGCCACTAGTTGTGTATCTTAAGAGAAACATCGTTACTCTTGCCAGCGGTTTCTTGACTTTGAAGATGTGATTATACTGGTGACTAGATATTGGCTACCCTAAGAGAGTCACAGTGTTTCCTGCCAGTTGCTCACCCAAATACACATTTTTTAGATACTGTTTCCAGTGTGCCTGAAGCGATACGCCACTAGTTGTGTATCTTAAGAGAAACATCGTTACTTTTGAAAGGGGTTTCTAGAAGTTGCTGATTTGATTCTGCTGGTGACGAAGCATTGGCTACCTCAAGAGAGTCATAGAGATTCCTGTCAGTTCTTCACCCAAATACACATTTTTTAGATATTCTTTCCAGTCTGCCTGATAGCTACGCCACTAGTTGTGTATCTTAAGAGTCATTGTAACTTTTGCCAGGGGTTTCTTGAAGTTGCTGATGTGATTATGCTGGTGACGAGGCATTGGCTACCCTATGAGTGTCATAGTGATTCCTGCTAGTTGCTCACCCAAATACACATTTTTTTGATACTTTGGCCAGTCTGCCTCAAGTGACACCCCACTAGCTGTGTATCTTATGAGAAGCTTCGTTACCTTTGCAAGCGGTTTCTTGAAGTTGGTGATGTGATTATGTTGGTGACGAGGCATTGGCTACCTTAAGAGAGTCATAGTGCTTTCTGCCAGTTGCTCACACAAATACAAATTTTGAGATACTGTGGCCAGTCTGCCTGAAGCGATACGCCACTAGTTGTGTATCTTAAGAGAAACATCGTTACTCTTGCCAGCGGTTTCTTGACTTTGAAGATGTGATTATACTGGTGACGAGATATTGGCTATCCTAAGAGAGTCACAGTGTTTCCTGCCAGTTGCTCACCCAAATACACATTTTTTAGATACTGTTTCCAGTGTGCCTGAAGCGATACGCCACTAGTTGTGTATCTTAAGAGAAACATCGTTACTTTTGCCAGGGGTTTATAGAGGTTGCTGATTTGATTCTGCTGGTGACGAGGCATTGGCTACCTCAAGAGAGTCATAGAGATTCCTGCCAGTTCTTCACCCAAATACACATTTTTTAGATACTCATTCCAGTCTGCCTGATAGCTACGCCACTAGTTGTGCATCTTAAGAGTCATTGTAACTTTTGCCAGGGGTTTCTTGAAGTTGCTGATGTGATTATGCTGGTGACGAGGCATTGGCTACCCTATGAGTGTCATAGTGATTCCTGCTAGTTGCTCACCCAAATACACATTTTTTTGATACTTTGGCCAGTCTGCCTCAAGTGACACCCCACTAGCTGCGTATCTTATGAGAAGCTTCGTTACCTTTGCAAGCGGTTTCTTGAAGTCGGTGATGTGATTATGTTGGTGACGAGGCATTGGCTACCTTAAGAGAGTCATAGTGCTTTCTGCCAGTTGCTCAACCAAATACACATTTTGAGATACTGTGGCCAGTCTGCCTGAAGCGATACGCCACTAGTTGTGTATCTTAAGAGAAACATCGTTACTCTTGCCAGCGGTTTCTTGACTTTGAAGATGTGATTATACTGGTGACTAGATATTGGCTACCCTAAGAGAGTCACAGTGTTTCCTGCCAGTTGCTCACCCAAATACACATTTTTTAGATACTGTTTCCAGTGCGCCTGAAGCGATACGCCACTAGTTGTGTATCTTAAGAGAAACATCGTTACTTTTGAAAGGGGTTTCTAGAAGTTGCTGATTTGATTCTGCTGGTGACGAGGCATTGGCTACCTCATGAGAGTCATAGAGATTCCTGCAAGTTCTTCACCCAAATACACATTTTTTAGATACTCATTCCAGTCTGCCTGATAGCTACGCCACTAGTTGTGCATCTTAAGAGTCATTGTAACTTTTGCCAGGGGTTTCTTGAAGTTGCTGATGTGATTATGCTGGTGACGAGGCATTGGCTATCCTATGAGTGTCATAGTGATTCCTGCTAGTTGCTCACCCAAATACACATTTTTTTGATACTTTGGCCAGTCTGCCTCAAGTGACACCCCACTAGCTGTGTATCTTATGAGAAGCTTCGTTACCTTTGCAAGCGGTTTCTTGAAGTTGGTGATGTGATTATGTTGGTGACGAGGCATTGGCTACCTTAAGAGAGTCATAGTGCTTTCTGCCAGTTGCTCACACAAATACAAATTTTGAGATACTGTGGCCAGTCTGCCTGAAGCGATACGCCACTAGTTGTGTATCTTAAGAGAAACATCGTTACTCTTGCCAGCGGTTTCTTGACTTTGAAGATGTGATTATACTGGTGACTAGATATTGGCTACCCTAAGAGAGTCACAGTGTTTCCTGCCAGTTGCTCACCCAAATACACATTTTTTAGATACTGTTTCCAGTGTGCCTGAAGCGATACGCCACTAGTTGTGTATCTTAAGAGAAACATCGTTACTTTTGAAAGGGGTTTCTAGAAGTTGCTGATTTGATTCTGCTGGTGACGAAGCATTGGCTACCTCAAGAGAGTCATAGAGATTGCTGTCAGTTCTTCACCCAAATACACATTTTTTAGATATTCTTTCCAGTCTGCCTGATAGCTACGCCACTAGTTGTGTATCTTAAGAGTCATTGTAACTTTTGCCAGGGGTTTCTTGAAGTTGCTGATGTGATTATGCTGGTGACGAGGCATTGGCTACCCTATGAGTGTCATAGTGATTCCTGCTAGTTGCTCACCCAAATACACATTTTTTTGATACTTTGGCCAGTCTGCCTCAAGTGACACCCCACTAGCTGTGTATCTTATGAGAAGCTTCGTTACCTTTGCAAGCGGTTTCTTGAAGTTGGTGATGTGATTATGTTGGTGACGAGGCATTGGCTACCTTAAGAGAGTCATAGTGCTTTCTGCCAGTTGCTCACACAAATACAAATTTTGAGATACTGTGGCCAGTCTGCCTGAAGCGATACGCCACTAGTTGTGTATCTTAAGAGAAACATCGTTACTCTTGCCAGCGGTTTCTTGACTTTGAAGATGTGATTATACTGGTGACTAGATATTGGCTACCCTAAGAGAGTCACAGTGTTTCCTGCCAGTTGCTCACCCAAATACACATTTTTTAGATACTGTTTCCAGTGTGCCTGAAGCGATACGCCACTAGTTGTGTATCTTAAGAGAAACATCGTTACTTTTGAAAGGGGTTTCTAGAAGTTGCTGATTTGATTCTGCTGGTGACGAAGCATTGGCTACCTCAAGAGAGTCATAGAGATTCCTGTCAGTTCTTCACCCAAATACACATTTTTTAGATATTCTTTCCAGTCTGCCTGATAGCTACGCCACTAGTTGTGTATCTTAAGAGTCATTGTAACTTTTGCCAGGGGTTTCTTGAAGTTGCTGATGTGATTATGCTGGTGACGAGGCATTGGCTACCCTATGAGTGTCATAGTGATTCCTGCTAGTTGCTCACCCAAATACACATTTTTTTGATACTTTGGCCAGTCTGCCTCAAGTGACACCCCACTAGCTGTGTATCTTATGAGAAGCTTCGTTACCTTTGCAAGCGGTTTCTTGAAGTTGGTGATGCGATTATGTTGGTGACGAGGCATTGACTACCTTAAGAGAGTCATAGTGCTTTCTGCCAGTTGCTCACCCAAATACACATTTTGAGATACTGTGGCCAGTCTGCCTGAAGCGATACGCCACTAGTTGTGTATCTTAAGAGAAACATCGTTACTCTTGCCAGCGGTTTCTTGACTTTGAAGATGTGATTATACTGGTGACTAGATATTGGCTACCCTAAGAGAGTCACAGTGTTTCCTGCCAGTTGCTCACCCAAATACACATTTTTTAGATACTGTTTCCAGTGTGCCTGAAGCGATACGCCACTAGTTGTGTATCTTAAGAGAAACATCGTTACTTTTGAAAGGGGTTTCTAGAAGTTGCTGATTTGATTCTGCTGGTGACGAAGCATTGGCTACCTCAAGAGAGTCATAGAGATTCCTGTCAGTTCTTCACCCAAATACACATTTTTTAGATATTCTTTCCAGTCTGCCTGATAGCTACGCCACTAGTTGTGTATCTTAAGAGTCATTGTAACTTTTGCCAGGGGTTTCTTGAAGTTGCTGATGTGATTATGCTGGTGACGAGGCATTGGCTACCCTATGAGTGTCATAGTGATTCCTGCTAGTTGCTCACCCAAATACACATTTTTTTGATACTTTGGCCAGTCTGCCTCAAGTGACACCCCACTAGCTGTGTATCTTATGAGAAGCTTCGTTACCTTTGCAAGCGGTTTCTTGAAGTTGGTGATGTGATTATGTTGGTGACGAGGCATTGGCTACCTTAAGAGAGTCATAGTGCTTTCTGCCAGTTGCTCACACAAATACAAATTTTGAGATACTGTGGCCAGTCTGCCTGAAGCGATACGCCACTAGTTGTGTATCTTAAGAGAAACATCGTTACTCTTGCCAGCGGTTTCTTGACTTTGAAGATGTGATTATACTGGTGACGAGATATTGGCTATCCTAAGAGAGTCACAGTGTTTCCTGCCAGTTGCTCACCCAAATACACATTTTTTAGATACTGTTTCCAGTGTGCCTGAAGCGATACGCCACTAGTTGTGTATCTTAAGAGAAACATCGTTACTTTTGCCAGGGGTTTATAGAGGTTGCTGATTTGATTCTGCTGGTGACGAGGCATTGGCTACCTCAAGAGAGTCATAGAGATTCCTGCCAGTTCTTCAGCCAAATACACATTTTTTAGATACTCATTCCAGTCTGCCTGATAGCTACGCCACTAGTTGTGCATCTTAAGAGTCATTGTAACTTTTGCCAGGGGTTTCTTGAAGTTGCTGATGTGATTATGCTGGTGACGAGGCATTGGCTACCCTATGAGTGTCATAGTGATTCCTGCTAGTTGCTCACCCAAATACACATTTTTTTGATACTTTGGCCAGTCTGCCTCAAGTGACACCCCACTAGCTGCGTATCTTATGAGAAGCTTCGTTACCTTTGCAAGCGGTTTCTTGAAGTCGGTGATGTGATTATGTTGGTGACGAGGCATTGGCTACCTTAAGAGAGTCATAGTGCTTTCTGCCAGTTGCTCACACAAATACAAATTTTGAGATACTGTGGCCAGTCTGCCTGAAGCGATACGCCACTAGTTGTGTATCTTAAGAGAAACATCGTTACTCTTGCCAGCGGTTTCTTGACTTTGAAGATGTGATTATACTGGTGACTAGATATTGGCTACCCTAAGAGAGTCACAGTGTTTCCTGCCAGTTGCTCACCCAAATACACATTTTTTAGATACTGTTTCCAGTGCGCCTGAAGCGATACGCCACTAGTTGTGTATCTTAAGAGAAACATCGTTACTTTTGAAAGGGGTTTCTAGAAGTTGCTGATTTGATTCTGCTGGTGACGAGGCATTGGCTACCTCATGAGAGTCATAGAGATTCCTGCAAGTTCTTCACCCAAATACACATTTTTTAGATACTCATTCCAGTCTGCCTGATAGCTACGCCACTAGTTGTGCATCTTAAGAGTCATTGTAACTTTTGCCAGGGGTTTCTTGAAGTTGCTGATGTGATTATGCTGGTGACGAGGCATTGGCTATCCTATGAGTGTCATAGTGATTCCTGCTAGTTGCTCACCCAAATACACATTTTTTTGATACTTTGGCCAGTCTGCCTCAAGTGACACCCCACTAGCTGTGTATCTTATGAGAAGCTTCGTTACCTTTGCAAGCGGTTTCTTGAAGTTGGTGATGTGATTATGTTGGTGACGAGGCATTGGCTACCTTAAGAGAGTCATAGTGCTTTCTGCCAGTTGCTCACACAAATACAAATTTTGAGATACTGTGGCCAGTCTGCCTGAAGCGATACGCCACTAGTTGTGTATCTTAAGAGAAACATCGTTACTCTTGCCAGCGGTTTCTTGACTTTGAAGATGTGATTATACTGGTGACTAGATATTGGCTACCCTAAGAGAGTCACAGTGTTTCCTGCCAGTTGCTCACCCAAATACACATTTTTTAGATACTGTTTCCAGTGTGCCTGAAGCGATACGCCACTAGTTGTGTATCTTAAGAGAAACATCGTTACTTTTGAAAGGGGTTTCTAGAAGTTGCTGATTTGATTCTGCTGGTGACGAAGCATTGGCTACCTCAAGAGAGTCATAGAGATTCCTGTCAGTTCTTCACCCAAATACACATTTTTTAGATATTCTTTCCAGTCTGCCTGATAGCTACGCCACTAGTTGTGTATCTTAAGAGTCATTGTAACTTTTGCCAGGGGTTTCTTGAAGTTGCTGATGTGATTATGCTGGTGACGAGGCATTGGCTACCCTATGAGTGTCATAGTGATTCCTGCTAGTTGCTCACCCAAATACACATTTTTTTGATACTTTGGCCAGTCTGCCTCAAGTGACACCCCACTAGCTGCGTATCTTATGAGAAGCTTCGTTACCTTTGCAAGCGGTTTCTTGAAGTCGGTGATGTGATTATGTTGGTGACGAGGCATTGGCTACCTTAAGAGAGTCATAGTGCTTTCTGCCAGTTGCTCACACAAATACAAATTTTGAGATACTGTGGCCAGTCTGCCTGAAGCGATACGCCACTAGTTGTGTATCTTAAGAGAAACATCGTTACTCTTGCCAGCGGTTTCTTGACTTTGAAGATGTGATTATACTGGTGACGAGATATTGGCTATCCTAAGAGAGTCACAGTGTTTCCTGCCAGTTGCTCACCCAAATACACATTTTTTAGATACTGTTTCCAGTGTGCCTGAAGCGATACGCCACTAGTTGTGTATCTTAAGAGAAACATCGTTACTTTTGCCAGGGGTTTATAGAGGTTGCTGATTTGATTCTGCTGGTGACGAGGCATTGGCTACCTCAAGAGAGTCATAGAGATTCCTGCCAGTTCTTCACCCAAATACACATTTTTTAGATACTCATTCCAGTCTGCCTGATAGCTACGCCACTAGTTGTGCATCTTAAGAGTCATTGTAACTTTTGCCAGGGGTTTCTTGAAGTTGCTGATGTGATTATGCTGGTGACGAGGCATTGGCTACCCTATGAGTGTCATAGTGATTCCTGCTAGTTGCTCACCCAAATACACATTTTTTTGATACTTTGGCCAGTCTGCCTCAAGTGACACCCCACTAGCTGCGTATCTTATGAGAAGCTTCGTTACCTTTGCAAGCGGTTTCTTGAAGTCGGTGATGTGATTATGTTGGTGACGAGGCATTGGCTACCTTAAGAGAGTCATAGTGCTTTCTGCCAGTTGCTCACACAAATACAAATTTTGAGATACTGTGGCCAGTCTGCCTGAAGCGATACGCCACTAGTTGTGTATCTTAAGAGAAACATCGTTACTCTTGCCAGCGGTTTCTTGACTTTGAAGATGTGATTATACTGGTGACTAGATATTGGCTACCCTAAGAGAGTCACAGTGTTTCCTGCCAGTTGCTCACCCAAATACACATTTTTTAGATACTGTTTCCAGTGCGCCTGAAGCGATACGCCACTAGTTGTGTATCTTAAGAGAAACATCGTTACTTTTGAAAGGGGTTTCTAGAAGTTGCTGATTTGATTCTGCTGGTGACGAGGCATTGGCTACCTCATGAGAGTCATAGAGATTCCTGCAAGTTCTTCACCCAAATACACATTTTTTAGATACTCATTCCAGTCTGCCTGATAGCTACGCCACTAGTTGTGCATCTTAAGAGTCATTGTAACTTTTGCCAGGGGTTTCTTGAAGTTGCTGATGTGATTATGCTGGTGACGAGGCATTGGCTATCCTATGAGTGTCATAGTGATTCCTGCTAGTTGCTCACCCAAATACACATTTTTTTGATACTTTGGCCAGTCTGCCTCAAGTGACACCCCACTAGCTGTGTATCTTATGAGAAGCTTCGTTACCTTTGCAAGCGGTTTCTTGAAGTTGGTGATGTGATTATGTTGGTGACGAGGCATTGGCTACCTTAAGAGAGTCATAGTGCTTTCTGCCAGTTGCTCACACAAATACAAATTTTGAGATACTGTGGCCAGTCTGCCTGAAGCGATACGCCACTAGTTGTGTATCTTAAGAGAAACATCGTTACTCTTGCCAGCGGTTTCTTGACTTTGAAGATGTGATTATACTGGTGACTAGATATTGGCTACCCTAAGAGAGTCACAGTGTTTCCTGCCAGTTGCTCACCCAAATACACATTTTTTAGATACTGTTTCCAGTGTGCCTGAAGCGATACGCCACTAGTTGTGTATCTTAAGAGAAACATCGTTACTTTTGAAAGGGGTTTCTAGAAGTTGCTGATTTGATTCTGCTGGTGACGAAGCATTGGCTACCTCAAGAGAGTCATAGAGATTCCTGTCAGTTCTTCACCCAAATACACATTTTTTAGATATTCTTTCCAGTCTGCCTGATAGCTACGCCACTAGTTGTGTATCTTAAGAGTCATTGTAACTTTTGCCAGGGGTTTCTTGAAGTTGCTGATGTGATTATGCTGGTGACGAGGCATTGGCTACCCTATGAGTGTCATAGTGATTCCTGCTAGTTGCTCACCCAAATACACATTTTTTTGATACTTTGGCCAGTCTGCCTCAAGTGACACCCCACTAGCTGTGTATCTTATGAGAAGCTTCGTTACCTTGAAGTTGGTGATGCGATTATGTTGGTGACGAGGCATTGACTACCTTAAGAGAGTCATAGTGCTTTCTGCCAGTTGCTCACCCAAATACACATTTTGAGATACTGTGGCCAGTCTGCCTGAAGCGATACGCCACTAGTTGTGTATCTTAAGAGAAACATCGTTACTCTTGCCAGCGGTTTCTTGACTTTGAAGATGTGATTATACTGGTGACTAGATATTGGCTACCCTAAGAGAGTCACAGTGTTTCCTGCCAGTTGCTCACCCAAATACACATTTTTTAGATACTGTTTCCAGTGTGCCTGAAGCGATACGCCACTAGTTGTGTATCTTAAGAGAAACATCGTTACTTTTGAAAGGGGTTTCTAGAAGTTGCTGATTTGATTCTGCTGGTGACGAAGCATTGGCTACCTCAAGAGAGTCATAGAGATTCCTGTCAGTTCTTCACCCAAATACACATTTTTTAGATATTCTTTCCAGTCTGCCTGATAGCTACGCCACTAGTTGTGTATCTTAAGAGTCATTGTAACTTTTGCCAGGGGTTTCTTGAAGTTGCTGATGTGATTATGCTGGTGACGAGGCATTGGCTACCCTATGAGTGTCATAGTGATTCCTGCTAGTTGCTCACCCAAATACACATTTTTTTGATACTTTGGCCAGTCTGCCTCAAGTGACACCCCACTAGCTGTGTATCTTATGAGAAGCTTCGTTACCTTTGCAAGCGGTTTCTTGAAGTTGGTGATGTGATTATGTTGGTGACGAGGCATTGGCTACCTTAAGAGAGTCATAGTGCTTTCTGCCAGTTGCTCACACAAATACAAATTTTGAGATACTGTGGCCAGTCTGCCTGAAGCGATACGCCACTAGTTGTGTATCTTAAGAGAAACATCGTTACTCTTGCCAGCGGTTTCTTGACTTTGAAGATGTGATTATACTGGTGACTAGATATTGGCTACCCTAAGAGAGTCACAGTGTTTCCTGCCAGTTGCTCACCCAAATACACATTTTTTAGATACTGTTTCCAGTGTGCCTGAAGCGATACGCCACTAGTTGTGTATCTTAAGAGAAACATCGTTACTTTTGAAAGGGGTTTCTAGAAGTTGCTGATTTGATTCTGCTGGTGACGAAGCATTGGCTACCTCAAGAGAGTCATAGAGATTCCTGTCAGTTCTTCACCCAAATACACATTTTTTAGATATTCTTTCCAGTCTGCCTGATAGCTACGCCACTAGTTGTGTATCTTAAGAGTCATTGTAACTTTTGCCAGGGGTTTCTTGAAGTTGCTGATGTGATTATGCTGGTGACGAGGCATTGGCTACCCTATGAGTGTCATAGTGATTCCTGCTAGTTGCTCACCCAAATACACATTTTTATGATACTTTGGCCAGTCTGCCTCAAGTGACACCCCACTAGCTGTGTATCTTATGAGAAGCTTCGTTACCTTTGCAAGCGGTTTCTTGAAGTTGGTGATGCGATTATGTTGGTGACGAGGCATTGACTACCTTAAGAGAGTCATAGTGCTTTCTGCCAGTTGCTCACCCAAATACACATTTTGAGATACTGTGGCCAGTCTGCCTGAAGCGATACGCCACTAGTTGTGTATCTTAAGAGAAACATCGTTACTCTTGCCAGCGGTTTCTTGACTTTGAAGATGTGATTATACTGGTGACTAGATATTGGCTACCCTAAGAGAGTCACAGTGTTTCCTGCCAGTTGCTCACCCAAATACACATTTTTTAGATACTGTTTCCAGTGTGCCTGAAGCGATACGCCACTAGTTGTGTATCTTAAGAGAAACATCGTTACTTTTGAAAGGGGTTTCTAGAAGTTGCTGATTTGATTCTGCTGGTGACGAAGCATTGGCTACCTCAAGAGAGTCATAGAGATTGCTGTCAGTTCTTCACCCAAATACACATTTTTTAGATATTCTTTCCAGTCTGCCTGATAGCTACGCCACTAGTTGTGTATCTTAAGAGTCATTGTAACTTTTGCCAGGGGTTTCTTGAAGTTGCTGATGTGATTATGCTGGTGACGAGGCATTGGCTACCCTATGAGTGTCATAGTGATTCCTGCTAGTTGCTCACCCAAATACACATTTTTTTGATACTTTGGCCAGTCTGCCTCAAGTGACACCCCACTAGCTGCGTATCTTATGAGAAGCTTCGTTACCTTTGCAAGCGGTTTCTTGAAGTCGGTGATGTGATTATGTTGGTGACGAGGCATTGGCTACCTTAAGAGAGTCATAGTGCTTTCTGCCAGTTGCTCACACAAATACAAATTTTGAGATACTGTGGCCAGTCTGCCTGAAGCGATACGCCACTAGTTGTGTATCTTAAGAGAAACATCGTTACTCTTGCCAGCGGTTTCTTGACTTTGAAGATGTGATTATACTGGTGACGAGATATTGGCTATCCTAAGAGAGTCACAGTGTTTCCTGCCAGTTGCTCACCCAAATACACATTTTTTAGATACTGTTTCCAGTGTGCCTGAAGCGATACGCCACTAGTTGTGTATCTTAAGAGAAACATCGTTACTTTTGCCAGGGGTTTATAGAGGTTGCTGATTTGATTCTGCTGGTGACGAGGCATTGGCTACCTCAAGAGAGTCATAGAGATTCCTGCCAGTTCTTCACCCAAATACACATTTTTTAGATACTCATTCCAGTCTGCCTGATAGCTACGCCACTAGTTGTGCATCTTAAGAGTCATTGTAACTTTTGCCAGGGGTTTCTTGAAGTTGCTGATGTGATTATGCTGGTGACGAGGCATTGGCTACCCTATGAGTGTCATAGTGATTCCTGCTAGTTGCTCACCCAAATACACATTTTTTTGATACTTTGGCCAGTCTGCCTCAAGTGACACCCCACTAGCTGCGTATCTTATGAGAAGCTTCGTTACCTTTGCAAGCGGTTTCTTGAAGTCGGTGATGTGATTATGTTGGTGACGAGGCATTGGCTGCCTTAAGAGAGTCATAGTGCTTTCTGCCAGTTGCTCACACAAATACAAATTTTGAGATACTGTGGCCAGTCTGCCTGAAGCGATACGCCACTAGTTGTGTATCTTAAGAGAAACATCGTTACTCTTGCCAGCGGTTTCTTGACTTTGAAGATGTGATTATACTGGTGACTAGATATTGGCTACCCTAAGAGAGTCACAGTGTTTCCTGCCAGTTGCTCACCCAAATACACATTTTTTAGATACTGTTTCCAGTGCGCCTGAAGCGATACGCCACTAGTTGTGTATCTTAAGAGAAACATCGTTACTTTTGAAAGGGGTTTCTAGAAGTTGCTGATTTGATTCTGCTGGTGACGAGGCATTGGCTACCTCATGAGAGTCATAGAGATTCCTGCAAGTTCTTCACCCAAATACACATTTTTTAGATACTCATTCCAGTCTGCCTGATAGCTACGCCACTAGTTGTGCATCTTAAGAGTCATTGTAACTTTTGCCAGGGGTTTCTTGAAGTTGCTGATGTGATTATGCTGGTGACGAGGCATTGGCTACCCTATGAGTGTCATAGTGATTCCTGCTAGTTGCTCACCCAAATACACATTTTTTTGATACTTTGGCCAGTCTGCCTCAAGTGACACCCCACTAGCTGTGTATCTTATGAGAAGCTTCGTTACCTTGAAGTTGGTGATGCGATTATGTTGGTGACGAGGCATTGACTACCTTAAGAGAGTCATAGTGCTTTCTGCCAGTTGCTCACCCAAATACACATTTTGAGATACTGTGGCCAGTCTGCCTGAAGCGATACGCCACTAGTTGTGTATCTTAAGAGAAACATCGTTACTCTTGCCAGCGGTTTCTTGACTTTGAAGATGTGATTATACTGGTGACTAGATATTGGCTACCCTAAGAGAGTCACAGTGTTTCCTGCCAGTTGCTCACCCAAATACACATTTTTTAGATACTGTTTCCAGTGTGCCTGAAGCGATACGCCACTAGTTGTGTATCTTAAGAGAAACATCGTTACTTTTGAAAGGGGTTTCTAGAAGTTGCTGATTTGATTCTGCTGGTGACGAAGCATTGGCTACCTCAAGAGAGTCATAGAGATTGCTGTCAGTTCTTCACCCAAATACACATTTTTTAGATATTCTTTCCAGTCTGCCTGATAGCTACGCCACTAGTTGTGTATCTTAAGAGTCATTGTAACTTTTGCCAGGGGTTTCTTGAAGTTGCTGATGTGATTATGCTGGTGACGAGGCATTGGCTACCCTATGAGTGTCATAGTGATTCCTGCTAGTTGCTCACCCAAATACACATTTTTTTGATACTTTGGCCAGTCTGCCTCAAGTGACACCCCACTAGCTGCGTATCTTATGAGAAGCTTCGTTACCTTTGCAAGCGGTTTCTTGAAGTCGGTGATGTGATTATGTTGGTGACGAGGCATTGGCTACCTTAAGAGAGTCATAGTGCTTTCTGCCAGTTGCTCACACAAATACAAATTTTGAGATACTGTGGCCAGTCTGCCTGAAGCGATACGCCACTAGTTGTGTATCTTAAGAGAAACATCGTTACTCTTGCCAGCGGTTTCTTGACTTTGAAGATGTGATTATACTGGTGACGAGATATTGGCTATCCTAAGAGAGTCACAGTGTTTCCTGCCAGTTGCTCACCCAAATACACATTTTTTAGATACTGTTTCCAGTGTGCCTGAAGCGATACGCCACTAGTTGTGTATCTTAAGAGAAACATCGTTACTTTTGCCAGGGGTTTATAGAGGTTGCTGATTTGATTCTGCTGGTGACGAGGCATTGGCTACCTCAAGAGAGTCATAGAGATTCCTGCCAGTTCTTCACCCAAATACACATTTTTTAGATACTCATTCCAGTCTGCCTGATAGCTACGCCACTAGTTGTGCATCTTAAGAGTCATTGTAACTTTTGCCAGGGGTTTCTTGAAGTTGCTGATGTGATTATGCTGGTGACGAGGCATTGGCTACCCTATGAGTGTCATAGTGATTCCTGCTAGTTGCTCACCCAAATACACATTTTTTTGATACTTTGGCCAGTCTGCCTCAAGTGACACCCCACTAGCTGCGTATCTTATGAGAAGCTTCGTTACCTTTGCAAGCGGTTTCTTGAAGTCGGTGATGTGATTATGTTGGTGACGAGGCATTGGCTGCCTTAAGAGAGTCATAGTGCTTTCTGCCAGTTGCTCACACAAATACAAATTTTGAGATACTGTGGCCAGTCTGCCTGAAGCGATACGCCACTAGTTGTGTATCTTAAGAGAAACATCGTTACTCTTGCCAGCGGTTTCTTGACTTTGAAGATGTGATTATACTGGTGACTAGATATTGGCTACCCTAAGAGAGTCACAGTGTTTCCTGCCAGTTGCTCACCCAAATACACATTTTTTAGATACTGTTTCCAGTGCGCCTGAAGCGATACGCCACTAGTTGTGTATCTTAAGAGAAACATCGTTACTTTTGAAAGGGGTTTCTAGAAGTTGCTGATTTGATTCTGCTGGTGACGAGGCATTGGCTACCTCATGAGAGTCATAGAGATTCCTGCAAGTTCTTCACCCAAATACACATTTTTTAGATACTCATTCCAGTCTGCCTGATAGCTACGCCACTAGTTGTGCATCTTAAGAGTCATTGTAACTTTTGCCAGGGGTTTCTTGAAGTTGCTGATGTGATTATGCTGGTGACGAGGCATTGGCTACCCTATGAGTGTCATAGTGATTCCTGCTAGTTGCTCACCCAAATACACATTTTTTTGATACTTTGGCCAGTCTGCCTCAAGTGACACCCCACTAGCTGTGTATCTTATGAGAAGCTTCGTTACCTTGAAGTTGGTGATGCGATTATGTTGGTGACGAGGCATTGACTACCTTAAGAGAGTCATAGTGCTTTCTGCCAGTTGCTCACCCAAATACACATTTTGAGATACTGTGGCCAGTCTGCCTGAAGCGATACGCCACTAGTTGTGTATCTTAAGAGAAACATCGTTACTCTTGCCAGCGGTTTCTTGACTTTGAAGATGTGATTATACTGGTGACTAGATATTGGCTACCCTAAGAGAGTCACAGTGTTTCCTGCCAGTTGCTCACCCAAATACACATTTTTTAGATACTGTTTCCAGTGTGCCTGAAGCGATACGCCACTAGTTGTGTATCTTAAGAGAAACATCGTTACTTTTGAAAGGGGTTTCTAGAAGTTGCTGATTTGATTCTGCTGGTGACGAAGCATTGGCTACCTCAAGAGAGTCATAGAGATTCCTGTCAGTTCTTCACCCAAATACACATTTTTTAGATATTCTTTCCAGTCTGCCTGATAGCTACGCCACTAGTTGTGTATCTTAAGAGTCATTGTAACTTTTGCCAGGGGTTTCTTGAAGTTGCTGATGTGATTATGCTGGTGACGAGGCATTGGCTACCCTATGAGTGTCATAGTGATTCCTGCTAGTTGCTCACCCAAATACACATTTTTTTGATACTTTGGCCAGTCTGCCTCAAGTGACACCCCACTAGCTGTGTATCTTATGAGAAGCTTCGTTACCTTTGCAAGCGGTTTCTTGAAGTTGGTGATGTGATTATGTTGGTGACGAGGCATTGGCTACCTTAAGAGAGTCATAGTGCTTTCTGCCAGTTGCTCACACAAATACAAATTTTGAGATACTGTGGCCAGTCTGCCTGAAGCGATACGCCACTAGTTGTGTATCTTAAGAGAAACATCGTTACTCTTGCCAGCGGTTTCTTGACTTTGAAGATGTGATTATACTGGTGACTAGATATTGGCTACCCTAAGAGAGTCACAGTGTTTCCTGCCAGTTGCTCACCCAAATACACATTTTTTAGATACTGTTTCCAGTGTGCCTGAAGCGATACGCCACTAGTTGTGTATCTTAAGAGAAACATCGTTACTTTTGAAAGGGGTTTCTAGAAGTTGCTGATTTGATTCTGCTGGTGACGAAGCATTGGCTACCTCAAGAGAGTCATAGAGATTCCTGTCAGTTCTTCACCCAAATACACATTTTTTAGATATTCTTTCCAGTCTGCCTGATAGCTACGCCACTAGTTGTGTATCTTAAGAGTCATTGTAACTTTTGCCAGGGGTTTCTTGAAGTTGCTGATGTGATTATGCTGGTGACGAGGCATTGGCTACCCTATGAGTGTCATAGTGATTCCTGCTAGTTGCTCACCCAAATACACATTTTTATGATACTTTGGCCAGTCTGCCTCAAGTGACACCCCACTAGCTGTGTATCTTATGAGAAGCTTCGTTACCTTTGCAAGCGGTTTCTTGAAGTTGGTGATGCGATTATGTTGGTGACGAGGCATTGACTACCTTAAGAGAGTCATAGTGCTTTCTGCCAGTTGCTCACCCAAATACACATTTTGAGATACTGTGGCCAGTCTGCCTGAAGCGATACGCCACTAGTTGTGTATCTTAAGAGAAACATCGTTACTCTTGCCAGCGGTTTCTTGACTTTGAAGATGTGATTATACTGGTGACTAGATATTGGCTACCCTAAGAGAGTCACAGTGTTTCCTGCCAGTTGCTCACCCAAATACACATTTTTTAGATACTGTTTCCAGTGTGCCTGAAGCGATACGCCACTAGTTGTGTATCTTAAGAGAAACATCGTTACTTTTGAAAGGGGTTTCTAGAAGTTGCTGATTTGATTCTGCTGGTGACGAAGCATTGGCTACCTCAAGAGAGTCATAGAGATTCCTGTCAGTTCTTCACCCAAATACACATTTTTTAGATATTCTTTCCAGTCTGCCTGATAGCTACGCCACTAGTTGTGTATCTTAAGAGTCATTGTAACTTTTGCCAGGGGTTTCTTGAAGTTGCTGATGTGATTATGCTGGTGACGAGGCATTGGCTACCCTATGAGTGTCATAGTGATTCCTGCTAGTTGCTCACCCAAATACACATTTTTTTGATACTTTGGCCAGTCTGCCTCAAGTGACACCCCACTAGCTGTGTATCTTATGAGAAGCTTCGTTACCTTTGCAAGCGGTTTCTTGAAGTTGGTGATGTGATTATGTTGGTGACGAGGCATTGGCTACCTTAAGAGAGTCATAGTGCTTTCTGCCAGTTGCTCACACAAATACAAATTTTGAGATACTGTGGCCAGTCTGCCTGAAGCGATACGCCACTAGTTGTGTATCTTAAGAGAAACATCGTTACTCTTGCCAGCGGTTTCTTGACTTTGAAGATGTGATTATACTGGTGACTAGATATTGGCTACCCTAAGAGAGTCACAGTGTTTCCTGCCAGTTGCTCACCCAAATACACATTTTTTAGATACTGTTTCCAGTGTGCCTGAAGCGATACGCCACTAGTTGTGTATCTTAAGGGAAACATCGTTACTTTTGAAAGGGGTTTCTAGAAGTTGCTGATTTGATTCTGCTGGTGACGAAGCATTGGCTACCTCAAGAGAGTCATAGAGATTCCTGTCAGTTCTTCACCCAAATACACATTTTTTAGATATTCTTTCCAGTCTGCCTGATAGCTACGCCACTAGTTGTGTATCTTAAGAGTCATTGTAACTTTTGCCAGGGGTTTCTTGAAGTTGCTGATGTGATTATGCTGGTGACGAGGCATTGGCTACCCTATGAGTGTCATAGTGATTCCTGCTAGTTGCTCACCCAAATACACATTTTTATGATACTTTGGCCAGTCTGCCTCAAGTGACACCCCACTAGCTGTGTATCTTATGAGAAGCTTCGTTACCTTTGCAAGCGGTTTCTTGAAGTTGGTGATGCGATTATGTTGGTGACGAGGCATTGACTACCTTAAGAGAGTCATAGTGCTTTCTGCCAGTTGCTCACCCAAATACACATTTTGAGATACTGTGGCCAGTCTGCCTGAAGCGATACGCCACTAGTTGTGTATCTTAAGAGAAACATCGTTACTCTTGCCAGCGGTTTCTTGACTTTGAAGATGTGATTATACTGGTGACTAGATATTGGCTACCCTAAGAGAGTCACAGTGTTTCCTGCCAGTTGCTCACCCAAATACACATTTTTTAGATACTGTTTCCAGTGTGCCTGAAGCGATACGCCACTAGTTGTGTATCTTAAGAGAAACATCGTTACTTTTGAAAGGGGTTTCTAGAAGTTGCTGATTTGATTCTGCTGGTGACGAAGCATTGGCTACCTCAAGAGAGTCATAGAGATTGCTGTCAGTTCTTCACCCAAATACACATTTTTTAGATATTCTTTCCAGTCTGCCTGATAGCTACGCCACTAGTTGTGTATCTTAAGAGTCATTGTAACTTTTGCCAGGGGTTTCTTGAAGTTGCTGATGTGATTATGCTGGTGACGAGGCATTGGCTACCCTATGAGTGTCATAGTGATTCCTGCTAGTTGCTCACCCAAATACACATTTTTTTGATACTTTGGCCAGTCTGCCTCAAGTGACACCCCACTAGCTGTGTATCTTATGAGAAGCTTCGTTACCTTTGCAAGCGGTTTCTTGAAGTTGGTGATGTGATTATGTTGGTGACGAGGCATTGGCTACCTTAAGAGAGTCATAGTGCTTTCTGCCAGTTGCTCACACAAATACAAATTTTGAGATACTGTGGCCAGTCTGCCTGAAGCGATACGCCACTAGTTGTGTATCTTAAGAGAAACATCGTTACTCTTGCCAGCGGTTTCTTGACTTTGAAGATGTGATTATACTGGTGACTAGATATTGGCTACCCTAAGAGAGTCACAGTGTTTCCTGCCAGTTGCTCACCCAAATACACATTTTTTAGATACTGTTTCCAGTGTGCCTGAAGCGATACGCCACTAGTTGTGTATCTTAAGAGAAACATCGTTACTTTTGAAAGGGGTTTCTAGAAGTTGCTGATTTGATTCTGCTGGTGACGAAGCATTGGCTACCTCAAGAGAGTCATAGAGATTCCTGTCAGTTCTTCACCCAAATACACATTTTTTAGATATTCTTTCCAGTCTGCCTGATAGCTACGCCACTAGTTGTGTATCTTAAGAGTCATTGTAACTTTTGCCAGGGGTTTCTTGAAGTTGCTGATGTGATTATGCTGGTGACGAGGCATTGGCTACCCTATGAGTGTCATAGTGATTCCTGCTAGTTGCTCACCCAAATACACATTTTTTTGATACTTTGGCCAGTCTGCCTCAAGTGACACCCCACTAGCTGTGTATCTTATGAGAAGCT
The DNA here is from genome assembly GCF_023898315.1 of Schistocerca nitens. Lineage (NCBI taxonomy): Eukaryota > Metazoa > Arthropoda > Insecta > Orthoptera > Acrididae > Schistocerca > Schistocerca nitens. The sequence goes on from NC_064623.1 coordinate 178,937,567, forward strand.
TCGTTACCTTTGCAAGCGGTTTCTTGAAGTTGGTGATGCGATTATGTTGGTGACGAGGCATTGACTACCTTAAGAGAGTCATAGTGCTTTCTGCCAGTTGCTCACCCAAATACACATTTTGAGATACTGTGGCCAGTCTGCCTGAAGCGATACGCCACTAGTTGTGTATCTTAAGAGAAACATCGTTACTCTTGCCAGCGGTTTCTTGACTTTGAAGATGTGATTATACTGGTGACTAGATATTGGCTACCCTAAGAGAGTCACAGTGTTTCCTGCCAGTTGCTCACCCAAATACACATTTTTTAGATACTGTTTCCAGTGTGCCTGAAGCGATACGCCACTAGTTGTGTATCTTAAGAGAAACATCGTTACTTTTGAAAGGGGTTTCTAGAAGTTGCTGATTTGATTCTGCTGGTGACGAAGCATTGGCTACCTCAAGAGAGTCATAGAGATTCCTGTCAGTTCTTCACCCAAATACACATTTTTTAGATATTCTTTCCAGTCTGCCTGATAGCTACGCCACTAGTTGTGTATCTTAAGAGTCATTGTAACTTTTGCCAGGGGTTTCTTGAAGTTGCTGATGTGATTATGCTGGTGACGAGGCATTGGCTACCCTATGAGTGTCATAGTGATTCCTGCTAGTTGCTCACCCAAATACACATTTTTTTGATACTTTGGCCAGTCTGCCTCAAGTGACACCCCACTAGCTGTGTATCTTATGAGAAGCTTCGTTACCTTTGCAAGCGGTTTCTTGAAGTTGGTGATGTGATTATGTTGGTGACGAGGCATTGGCTACCTTAAGAGAGTCATAGTGCTTTCTGCCAGTTGCTCACACAAATACAAATTTTGAGATACTGTGGCCAGTCTGCCTGAAGCGATACGCCACTAGTTGTGTATCTTAAGAGAAACATCGTTACTCTTGCCAGCGGTTTCTTGACTTTGAAGATGTGATTATACTGGTGACTAGATATTGGCTACCCTAAGAGAGTCACAGTGTTTCCTGCCAGTTGCTCACCCAAATACACATTTTTTAGATACTGTTTCCAGTGTGCCTGAAGCGATACGCCACTAGTTGTGTATCTTAAGAGAAACATCGTTACTTTTGAAAGGGGTTTCTAGAAGTTGCTGATTTGATTCTGCTGGTGACGAAGCATTGGCTACCTCAAGAGAGTCATAGAGATTCCTGTCAGTTCTTCACCCAAATACACATTTTTTAGATATTCTTTCCAGTCTGCCTGATAGCTACGCCACTAGTTGTGTATCTTAAGAGTCATTGTAACTTTTGCCAGGGGTTTCTTGAAGTTGCTGATGTGATTATGCTGGTGACGAGGCATTGGCTACCCTATGAGTGTCATAGTGATTCCTGCTAGTTGCTCACCCAAAAACACATTTTTTTGATACTTTGGCCAGTCTGCCTCAAGTGACACCCCACTAGCTGTGTATCTTATGAGAAGCTTCGTTACCTTGAAGTTGGTGATGCGATTATGTTGGTGACGAGGCATTGACTACCTTAAGAGAGTCATAGTGCTTTCTGCCAGTTGCTCACCCAAATACACATTTTGAGATACTGTGGCCAGTCTGCCTGAAGCGATACGCCACTAGTTGTGTATCTTAAGAGAAACATCGTTACTCTTGCCAGCGGTTTCTTGACTTTGAAGATGTGATTATACTGGTGACTAGATATTGGCTACCCTAAGAGAGTCACAGTGTTTCCTGCCAGTTGCTCACCCAAATACACATTTTTTAGATACTGTTTCCAGTGTGCCTGAAGCGATACGCCACTAGTTGTGTATCTTAAGAGAAACATCGTTACTTTTGAAAGGGGTTTCTAGAAGTTGCTGATTTGATTCTGCTGGTGACGAAGCATTGGCTACCTCAAGAGAGTCATAGAGATTCCTGTCAGTTCTTCACCCAAATACACATTTTTTAGATATTCTTTCCAGTCTGCCTGATAGCTACGCCACTAGTTGTGTATCTTAAGAGTCATTGTAACTTTTGCCAGGGGTTTCTTGAAGTTGCTGATGTGATTATGCTGGTGACGAGGCATTGGCTACCCTATGAGTGTCATAGTGATTCCTGCTAGTTGCTCACCCAAATACACATTTTTTTGATACTTTGGCCAGTCTGCCTCAAGTGACACCCCACTAGCTGTGTATCTTATGAGAAGCTTCGTTACCTTTGCAAGCGGTTTCTTGAAGTTGGTGATGCGATTATGTTGGTGACGAGGCATTGACTACCTTAAGAGAGTCATAGTGCTTTCTGCCAGTTGCTCACCCAAATACACATTTTGAGATACTGTGGCCAGTCTGCCTGAAGCGATACGCCACTAGTTGTGTATCTTAAGAGAAACATCGTTACTCTTGCCAGCGGTTTCTTGACTTTGAAGATGTGATTATACTGGTGACTAGATATTGGCTACCCTAAGAGAGTCACAGTGTTTCCTGCCAGTTGCTCACCCAAATACACATTTTTTAGATACTGTTTCCAGTGTGCCTGAAGCGATACGCCACTAGTTGTGTATCTTAAGAGAAACATCGTTACTTTTGAAAGGGGTTTCTAGAAGTTGCTGATTTGATTCTGCTGGTGACGAAGCATTGGCTACCTCAAGAGAGTCATAGAGATTGCTGTCAGTTCTTCACCCAAATACACATTTTTTAGATATTCTTTCCAGTCTGCCTGATAGCTACGCCACTAGTTGTGTATCTTAAGAGTCATTGTAACTTTTGCCAGGGGTTTCTTGAAGTTGCTGATGTGATTATGCTGGTGACGAGGCATTGGCTACCCTATGAGTGTCATAGTGATTCCTGCTAGTTGCTCACCCAAATACACATTTTTTTGATACTTTGGCCAGTCTGCCTCAAGTGACACCCCACTAGCTGTGTATCTTATGAGAAGCTTCGTTACCTTTGCAAGCGGTTTCTTGAAGTTGGTGATGTGATTATGTTGGTGACGAGGCATTGGCTACCTTAAGAGAGTCATAGTGCTTTCTGCCAGTTGCTCACACAAATACAAATTTTGAGATACTGTGGCCAGTCTGCCTGAAGCGATACGCCACTAGTTGTGTATCTTAAGAGAAACATCGTTACTCTTGCCAGCGGTTTCTTGACTTTGAAGATGTGATTATACTGGTGACTAGATATTGGCTACCCTAAGAGAGTCACAGTGTTTCCTGCCAGTTGCTCACCCAAATACACATTTTTTAGATACTGTTTCCAGTGTGCCTGAAGCGATACGCCACTAGTTGTGTATCTTAAGAGAAACATCGTTACTTTTGAAAGGGGTTTCTAGAAGTTGCTGATTTGATTCTGCTGGTGACGAAGCATTGGCTACCTCAAGAGAGTCATAGAGATTCCTGTCAGTTCTTCACCCAAATACACATTTTTTAGATATTCTTTCCAGTCTGCCTGATAGCTACGCCACTAGTTGTGTATCTTAAGAGTCATTGTAACTTTTGCCAGGGGTTTCTTGAAGTTGCTGATGTGATTATGCTGGTGACGAGGCATTGGCTACCCTATGAGTGTCATAGTGATTCCTGCTAGTTGCTCACCCAAATACACATTTTTTTGATACTTTGGCCAGTCTGCCTCAAGTGACACCCCACTAGCTGTGTATCTTATGAGAAGCTTCGTTACCTTTGCAAGCGGTTTCTTGAAGTTGGTGATGTGATTATGTTGGTGACGAGGCATTGGCTACCTTAAGAGAGTCATAGTGCTTTCTGCCAGTTGCTCACACAAATACAAATTTTGAGATACTGTGGCCAGTCTGCCTGAAGCGATACGCCACTAGTTGTGTATCTTAAGAGAGACATCGTTACTATTGCCAGCGGTTTCTTGACTTTGAAGATGTGATTATACTGGTGACTAGATATTGGCTACCCTAAGAGAGTCACAGTGTTTCCTGCCAGTTGCTCACCCAAATACACATTTTTTAGATACTGTTTCCAGTGTGCCTGAAGCGATACGCCACTAGTTGTGTATCTTAAGAGAAACATCGTTACTTTTGAAAGGGGTTTCTAGAAGTTGCTGATTTGATTCTGCTGGTGACGAAGCATTGGCTACCTCAAGAGAGTCATAGAGATTCCTGTCAGTTCTTCACCCAAATACACATTTTTTAGATATTCTTTCCAGTCTGCCTGATAGCTACGCCACTAGTTGTGTATCTTAAGAGTCATTGTAACTTTTGCCAGGGGTTTCTTGAAGTTGCTGATGTGATTATGCTGGTGACGAGGCATTGGCTACCCTATGAGTGTCATAGTGATTCCTGCTAGTTGCTCACCCAAATACACATTTTTTTGATACTTTGGCCAGTCTGCCTCAAGTGACACCCCACTAGCTGTGTATCTTATGAGAAGCTTCGTTACCTTTGCAAGCGGTTTCTTGAAGTTGGTGATGCGATTATGTTGGTGACGAGGCATTGGCTACCTTAAGAGAGTCATAGTGCTTTCTGCCAGTTGCTCACACAAATACAAATTTTGAGATACTGTGGCCAGTCTGCCTGAAGCGATACGCCACTAGTTGTGTATCTTAAGAGAAACATCGTTACTCTTGCCAGCGGTTTCTTGACTTTGAAGATGTGATTATACTGGTGACTAGATATTGGCTACCCTAAGAGAGTCACAGTGTTTCCTGCCAGTTGCTCACCCAAATACACATTTTTTAGATACTGTTTCCAGTGTGCCTGAAGCGATACGCCACTAGTTGTGTATCTTAAGAGAAACATCGTTACTTTTGAAAGGGGTTTCTAGAAGTTGCTGATTTGATTCTGCTGGTGACGAAGCATTGGCTACCTCAAGAGAGTCATAGAGATTCCTGTCAGTTCTTCACCCAAATACACATTTTTTAGATATTCTTTCCAGTCTGCCTGATAGCTACGCCACTAGTTGTGTATCTTAAGAGTCATTGTAACTTTTGCCAGGGGTTTCTTGAAGTTGCTGATGTGATTATGCTGGTGACGAGGCATTGGCTACCCTATGAGTGTCATAGTGATTCCTGCTAGTTGCTCACCCAAATACACATTTTTTTGATACTTTGGCCAGTCTGCCTCAAGTGACACCCCACTAGCTGTGTATCTTATGAGAAGCTTCGTTACCTTTGCAAGCGGTTTCTTGAAGTTGGTGATGCGATTATGTTGGTGACGAGGCATTGACTACCTTAAGAGAGTCATAGTGCTTTCTGCCAGTTGCTCACCCAAATACACATTTTGAGATACTGTGGCCAGTCTGCCTGAAGCGATACGCCACTAGTTGTGTATCTTAAGAGTAACATCGTTACTCTTGCCAGTGGTTTCTTGACTTTCAAGATGTGATTATACTGGTGACGAGATATTGGTTACCCTAAGAGAGTCACAGTGTTTCGTGCCAGTTGCTCACCCAAATACACATTTTTTAGATACTGTTTCCAGTGTGCCTGAAGCGATACGCCACTAGTTGAGTATCTTAAGAGAAACATCGTTACTTTTGCCAGGGGTTTCTAGAAGTTGCTGATTTGATTCTGCTGGTGACGAAGCATTGGCTACCTCAAGAGAGTCATAGAGATTCCTGTCAGTTCTTCACCCAAATACACATTTTTTAGATATTCTTTCCAGTCTGCCTGATAGCTACGCCACTAGTTGTGTATCTTAAGAGTCATTGTAACTTTTGCCAGGGGTTTCTTGAAGTTGCTGATGTGATTATGCTGGTGACGAGGCATTGGCTACCCTATGAGTGTCATAGTGATTCCTGCTAGTTGCTCACCCAAATACACATTTTTTTGATACTTTGGCCAGTCTGCCTCAAGTGACACCCCACTAGCTGTGTATCTTATGAGAAGCTTCGTTACCTTTGCAAGCGGTTTCTTGAAGTCGGTGATGTGATTATGTTGGTGACGAGGCATTGGCTGCCTTAAGAGAGTCATAGTGCTTTCTGCCAGTTGCTCACACAAATACAAATTTTGAGATACTGTGGCCAGTCTGCCTGAAGCGATACGCCACTAGTTGTGTATCTTAAGAGAAACATCGTTACTCTTGCCAGCGGTTTCTTGACTTTGAAGATGTGATTATACTGGTGACTAGATATTGGCTACCCTAAGAGAGTCACAGTGTTTCCTGCCAGTTGCTCACCCAAATACACATTTTTTAGATACTGTTTCCAGTGCGCCTGAAGCGATACGCCACTAGTTGTGTATCTTAAGAGAAACATCGTTACTTTTGAAAGGGGTTTCTAGAAGTTGCTGATTTGATTCTGCTGGTGACGAGGCATTGGCTACCTCATGAGAGTCATAGAGATTCCTGCAAGTTCTTCACCCAAATACACATTTTTTAGATACTCATTCCAGTCTGCCTGATAGCTACGCCACTAGTTGTGCATCTTAAGAGTCATTGTAACTTTTGCCAGGGGTTTCTTGAAGTTGCTGATGTGATTATGCTGGTGACGAGGCATTGGCTACCCTATGAGTGTCATAGTGATTCCTGCTAGTTGCTCACCCAAATACACATTTTTTTGATACTTTGGCCAGTCTGCCTCAAGTGACACCCCACTAGCTGTGTATCTTATGAGAAGCTTCGTTACCTTGAAGTTGGTGATGCGATTATGTTGGTGACGAGGCATTGACTACCTTAAGAGAGTCATAGTGCTTTCTGCCAGTTGCTCACCCAAATACACATTTTGAGATACTGTGGCCAGTCTGCCTGAAGCGATACGCCACTAGTTGTGTATCTTAAGAGAAACATCGTTACTCTTGCCAGCGGTTTCTTGACTTTGAAGATGTGATTATACTGGTGACTAGATATTGGCTACCCTAAGAGAGTCACAGTGTTTCCTGCCAGTTGCTCACCCAAATACACATTTTTTAGATACTGTTTCCAGTGTGCCTGAAGCGATACGCCACTAGTTGTGTATCTTAAGAGAAACATCGTTACTTTTGAAAGGGGTTTCTAGAAGTTGCTGATTTGATTCTGCTGGTGACGAAGCATTGGCTACCTCAAGAGAGTCATAGAGATTCCTGTCAGTTCTTCACCCAAATACACATTTTTTAGATATTCTTTCCAGTCTGCCTGATAGCTACGCCACTAGTTGTGTATCTTAAGAGTCATTGTAACTTTTGCCAGGGGTTTCTTGAAGTTGCTGATGTGATTATGCTGGTGACGAGGCATTGGCTACCCTATGAGTGTCATAGTGATTCCTGCTAGTTGCTCACCCAAATACACATTTTTTTGATACTTTGGCCAGTCTGCCTCAAGTGACACCCCACTAGCTGTGTATCTTATGAGAAGCTTCGTTACCTTTGCAAGCGGTTTCTTGAAGTTGGTGATGTGATTATGTTGGTGACGAGGCATTGGCTACCTTAAGAGAGTCATAGTGCTTTCTGCCAGTTGCTCACACAAATACAAATTTTGAGATACTGTGGCCAGTCTGCCTGAAGCGATACGCCACTAGTTGTGTATCTTAAGAGAAACATCGTTACTCTTGCCAGCGGTTTCTTGACTTTGAAGATGTGATTATACTGGTGACTAGATATTGGCTACCCTAAGAGAGTCACAGTGTTTCCTGCCAGTTGCTCACCCAAATACACATTTTTTAGATACTGTTTCCAGTGTGCCTGAAGCGATACGCCACTAGTTGTGTATCTTAAGAGAAACATCGTTACTTTTGAAAGGGGTTTCTAGAAGTTGCTGATTTGATTCTGCTGGTGACGAAGCATTGGCTACCTCAAGAGAGTCATAGAGATTCCTGTCAGTTCTTCACCCAAATACACATTTTTTAGATATTCTTTCCAGTCTGCCTGATAGCTACGCCACTAGTTGTGTATCTTAAGAGTCATTGTAACTTTTGCCAGGGGTTTCTTGAAGTTGCTGATGTGATTATGCTGGTGACGAGGCATTGGCTACCCTATGAGTGTCATAGTGATTCCTGCTAGTTGCTCACCCAAATACACATTTTTATGATACTTTGGCCAGTCTGCCTCAAGTGACACCCCACTAGCTGTGTATCTTATGAGAAGCTTCGTTACCTTTGCAAGCGGTTTCTTGAAGTTGGTGATGCGATTATGTTGGTGACGAGGCATTGACTACCTTAAGAGAGTCATAGTGCTTTCTGCCAGTTGCTCACCCAAATACACATTTTGAGATACTGTGGCCAGTCTGCCTGAAGCGATACGCCACTAGTTGTGTATCTTAAGAGAAACATCGTTACTCTTGCCAGCGGTTTCTTGACTTTGAAGATGTGATTATACTGGTGACTAGATATTGGCTACCCTAAGAGAGTCACAGTGTTTCCTGCCAGTTGCTCACCCAAATACACATTTTTTAGATACTGTTTCCAGTGTGCCTGAAGCGATACGCCACTAGTTGTGTATCTTAAGAGAAACATCGTTACTTTTGAAAGGGGTTTCTAGAAGTTGCTGATTTGATTCTGCTGGTGACGAAGCATTGGCTACCTCAAGAGAGTCATAGAGATTCCTGTCAGTTCTTCACCCAAATACACATTTTTTAGATATTCTTTCCAGTCTGCCTGATAGCTACGCCACTAGTTGTGTATCTTAAGAGTCATTGTAACTTTTGCCAGGGGTTTCTTGAAGTTGCTGATGTGATTATGCTGGTGACGAGGCATTGGCTACCCTATGAGTGTCATAGTGATTCCTGCTAGTTGCTCACCCAAATACACATTTTTTTGATACTTTGGCCAGTCTGCCTCAAGTGACACCCCACTAGCTGTGTATCTTATGAGAAGCTTCGTTACCTTTGCAAGCGGTTTCTTGAAGTTGGTGATGTGATTATGTTGGTGACGAGGCATTGGCTACCTTAAGAGAGTCATAGTGCTTTCTGCCAGTTGCTCACACAAATACAAATTTTGAGATACTGTGGCCAGTCTGCCTGAAGCGATACGCCACTAGTTGTGTATCTTAAGAGAAACATCGTTACTCTTGCCAGCGGTTTCTTGACTTTGAAGATGTGATTATACTGGTGACTAGATATTGGCTACCCTAAGAGAGTCACAGTGTTTCCTGCCAGTTGCTCACCCAAATACACATTTTTTAGATACTGTTTCCAGTGTGCCTGAAGCGATACGCCACTAGTTGTGTATCTTAAGGGAAACATCGTTACTTTTGAAAGGGGTTTCTAGAAGTTGCTGATTTGATTCTGCTGGTGACGAAGCATTGGCTACCTCAAGAGAGTCATAGAGATTCCTGTCAGTTCTTCACCCAAATACACATTTTTTAGATATTCTTTCCAGTCTGCCTGATAGCTACGCCACTAGTTGTGTATCTTAAGAGTCATTGTAACTTTTGCCAGGGGTTTCTTGAAGTTGCTGATGTGATTATGCTGGTGACGAGGCATTGGCTACCCTATGAGTGTCATAGTGATTCCTGCTAGTTGCTCACCCAAATACACATTTTTATGATACTTTGGCCAGTCTGCCTCAAGTGACACCCCACTAGCTGTGTATCTTATGAGAAGCTTCGTTACCTTTGCAAGCGGTTTCTTGAAGTTGGTGATGCGATTATGTTGGTGACGAGGCATTGACTACCTTAAGAGAGTCATAGTGCTTTCTGCCAGTTGCTCACCCAAATACACATTTTGAGATACTGTGGCCAGTCTGCCTGAAGCGATACGCCACTAGTTGTGTATCTTAAGAGAAACATCGTTACTCTTGCCAGCGGTTTCTTGACTTTGAAGATGTGATTATACTGGTGACTAGATATTGGCTACCCTAAGAGAGTCACAGTGTTTCCTGCCAGTTGCTCACCCAAATACACATTTTTTAGATACTGTTTCCAGTGTGCCTGAAGCGATACGCCACTAGTTGTGTATCTTAAGAGAAACATCGTTACTTTTGAAAGGGGTTTCTAGAAGTTGCTGATTTGATTCTGCTGGTGACGAAGCATTGGCTACCTCAAGAGAGTCATAGAGATTGCTGTCAGTTCTTCACCCAAATACACATTTTTTAGATATTCTTTCCAGTCTGCCTGATAGCTACGCCACTAGTTGTGTATCTTAAGAGTCATTGTAACTTTTGCCAGGGGTTTCTTGAAGTTGCTGATGTGATTATGCTGGTGACGAGGCATTGGCTACCCTATGAGTGTCATAGTGATTCCTGCTAGTTGCTCACCCAAATACACATTTTTTTGATACTTTGGCCAGTCTGCCTCAAGTGACACCCCACTAGCTGTGTATCTTATGAGAAGCTTCGTTACCTTTGCAAGCGGTTTCTTGAAGTTGGTGATGTGATTATGTTGGTGACGAGGCATTGGCTACCTTAAGAGAGTCATAGTGCTTTCTGCCAGTTGCTCACACAAATACAAATTTTGAGATACTGTGGCCAGTCTGCCTGAAGCGATACGCCACTAGTTGTGTATCTTAAGAGAAACATCGTTACTCTTGCCAGCGGTTTCTTGACTTTGAAGATGTGATTATACTGGTGACTAGATATTGGCTACCCTAAGAGAGTCACAGTGTTTCCTGCCAGTTGCTCACCCAAATACACATTTTTTAGATACTGTTTCCAGTGTGCCTGAAGCGATACGCCACTAGTTGTGTATCTTAAGAGAAACATCGTTACTTTTGAAAGGGGTTTCTAGAAGTTGCTGATTTGATTCTGCTGGTGACGAAGCATTGGCTACCTCAAGAGAGTCATAGAGATTCCTGTCAGTTCTTCACCCAAATACACATTTTTTAGATATTCTTTCCAGTCTGCCTGATAGCTACGCCACTAGTTGTGTATCTTAAGAGTCATTGTAACTTTTGCCAGGGGTTTCTTGAAGTTGCTGATGTGATTATGCTGGTGACGAGGCATTGGCTACCCTATGAGTGTCATAGTGATTCCTGCTAGTTGCTCACCCAAATACACATTTTTTTGATACTTTGGCCAGTCTGCCTCAAGTGACACCCCACTAGCTGTGTATCTTATGAGAAGCTTCGTTACCTTTGCAAGCGGTTTCTTGAAGTTGGTGATGCGATTATGTTGGTGACGAGGCATTGACTACCTTAAGAGAGTCATAGTGCTTTCTGCCAGTTGCTCACCCAAATACACATTTTGAGATACTGTGGCCAGTCTGCCTGAAGCGATACGCCACTAGTTGTGTATCTTAAGAGAAACATCGTTACTCTTGCCAGCGGTTTCTTGACTTTGAAGATGTGATTATACTGGTGACTAGATATTGGCTACCCTAAGAGAGTCACAGTGTTTCCTGCCAGTTGCTCACCCAAATACACATTTTTTAGATACTGTTTCCAGTGTGCCTGAAGCGATACGCCACTAGTTGTGTATCTTAAGAGAAACATCGTTACTTTTGAAAGGGGTTTCTAGAAGTTGCTGATTTGATTCTGCTGGTGACGAAGCATTGGCTACCTCAAGAGAGTCATAGAGATTCCTGTCAGTTCTTCACCCAAATACACATTTTTTAGATATTCTTTCCAGTCTGCCTGATAGCTACGCCACTAGTTGTGTATCTTAAGAGTCATTGTAACTTTTGCCAGGGGTTTCTTGAAGTTGCTGATGTGATTATGCTGGTGACGAGGCATTGGCTACCCTATGAGTGTCATAGTGATTCCTGCTAGTTGCTCACCCAAATACACATTTTTTTGATACTTTGGCCAGTCTGCCTCAAGTGACACCCCACTAGCTGTGTATCTTATGAGAAGCTTCGTTACCTTTGCAAGCGGTTTCTTGAAGTTGGTGATGTGATTATGTTGGTGACGAGGCATTGGCTACCTTAAGAGAGTCATAGTGCTTTCTGCCAGTTGCTCACACAAATACAAATTTTGAGATACTGTGGCCAGTCTGCCTGAAGCGATACGCCACTAGTTGTGTATCTTAAGAGAAACATCGTTACTCTTGCCAGCGGTTTCTTGACTTTGAAGATGTGATTATACTGGTGACTAGATATTGGCTACCCTAAGAGAGTCACAGTGTTTCCTGCCAGTTGCTCACCCAAATACACATTTTTTAGATACTGTTTCCAGTGTGCCTGAAGCGATACGCCACTAGTTGTGTATCTTAAGAGAAACATCGTTACTTTTGAAAGGGGTTTCTAGAAGTTGCTGATTTGATTCTGCTGGTGACGAAGCATTGGCTACCTCAAGAGAGTCATAGAGATTCCTGTCAGTTCTTCACCCAAATACACATTTTTTAGATATTCTTTCCAGTCTGCCTGATAGCTACGCCACTAGTTGTGTATCTTAAGAGTCATTGTAACTTTTGCCAGGGGTTTCTTGAAGTTGCTGATGTGATTATGCTGGTGACGAGGCATTGGCTACCCTATGAGTGTCATAGTGATTCCTGCTAGTTGCTCACCCAAAAACACATTTTTTTGATACTTTGGCCAGTCTGCCTCAAGTGACACCCCACTAGCTGTGTATCTTATGAGAAGCTTCGTTACCTTGAAGTTGGTGATGCGATTATGTTGGTGACGAGGCATTGACTACCTTAAGAGAGTCATAGTGCTTTCTGCCAGTTGCTCACCCAAATACACATTTTGAGATACTGTGGCCAGTCTGCCTGAAGCGATACGCCACTAGTTGTGTATCTTAAGAGAAACATCGTTACTCTTGCCAGCGGTTTCTTGACTTTGAAGATGTGATTATACTGGTGACTAGATATTGGCTACCCTAAGAGAGTCACAGTGTTTCCTGCCAGTTGCTCACCCAAATACACATTTTTTAGATACTGTTTCCAGTGTGCCTGAAGCGATACGCCACTAGTTGTGTATCTTAAGAGAAACATCGTTACTTTTGAAAGGGGTTTCTAGAAGTTGCTGATTTGATTCTGCTGGTGACGAAGCATTGGCTACCTCAAGAGAGTCATAGAGATTCCTGTCAGTTCTTCACCCAAATACACATTTTTTAGATATTCTTTCCAGTCTGCCTGATAGCTACGCCACTAGTTGTGTATCTTAAGAGTCATTGTAACTTTTGCCAGGGGTTTCTTGAAGTTGCTGATGTGATTATGCTGGTGACGAGGCATTGGCTACCCTATGAGTGTCATAGTGATTCCTGCTAGTTGCTCACCCAAATACACATTTTTTTGATACTTTGGCCAGTCTGCCTCAAGTGACACCCCACTAGCTGTGTATCTTATGAGAAGCTTCGTTACCTTTGCAAGCGGTTTCTTGAAGTTGGTGATGCGATTATGTTGGTGACGAGGCATTGACTACCTTAAGAGAGTCATAGTGCTTTCTGCCAGTTGCTCACCCAAATACACATTTTGAGATACTGTGGCCAGTCTGCCTGAAGCGATACGCCACTAGTTGTGTATCTTAAGAGAAACATCGTTACTCTTGCCAGCGGTTTCTTGACTTTGAAGATGTGATTATACTGGTGACTAGATATTGGCTACCCTAAGAGAGTCACAGTGTTTCCTGCCAGTTGCTCACCCAAATACACATTTTTTAGATACTGTTTCCAGTGTGCCTGAAGCGATACGCCACTAGTTGTGTATCTTAAGAGAAACATCGTTACTTTTGAAAGGGGTTTCTAGAAGTTGCTGATTTGATTCTGCTGGTGACGAAGCATTGGCTACCTCAAGAGAGTCATAGAGATTGCTGTCAGTTCTTCACCCAAATACACATTTTTTAGATATTCTTTCCAGTCTGCCTGATAGCTACGCCACTAGTTGTGTATCTTAAGAGTCATTGTAACTTTTGCCAGGGGTTTCTTGAAGTTGCTGATGTGATTATGCTGGTGACGAGGCATTGGCTACCCTATGAGTGTCATAGTGATTCCTGCTAGTTGCTCACCCAAATACACATTTTTTTGATACTTTGGCCAGTCTGCCTCAAGTGACACCCCACTAGCTGTGTATCTTATGAGAAGCTTCGTTACCTTTGCAAGCGGTTTCTTGAAGTTGGTGATGTGATTATGTTGGTGACGAGGCATTGGCTACCTTAAGAGAGTCATAGTGCTTTCTGCCAGTTGCTCACACAAATACAAATTTTGAGATACTGTGGCCAGTCTGCCTGAAGCGATACGCCACTAGTTGTGTATCTTAAGAGAAACATCGTTACTCTTGCCAGCGGTTTCTTGACTTTGAAGATGTGATTATACTGGTGACTAGATATTGGCTACCCTAAGAGAGTCACAGTGTTTCCTGCCAGTTGCTCACCCAAATACACATTTTTTAGATACTGTTTCCAGTGTGCCTGAAGCGATACGCCACTAGTTGTGTATCTTAAGAGAAACATCGTTACTTTTGAAAGGGGTTTCTAGAAGTTGCTGATTTGATTCTGCTGGTGACGAAGCATTGGCTACCTCAAGAGAGTCATAGAGATTCCTGTCAGTTCTTCACCCAAATACACATTTTTTAGATATTCTTTCCAGTCTGCCTGATAGCTACGCCACTAGTTGTGTATCTTAAGAGTCATTGTAACTTTTGCCAGGGGTTTCTTGAAGTTGCTGATGTGATTATGCTGGTGACGAGGCATTGGCTACCCTATGAGTGTCATAGTGATTCCTGCTAGTTGCTCACCCAAATACACATTTTTTTGATACTTTGGCCAGTCTGCCTCAAGTGACACCCCACTAGCTGTGTATCTTATGAGAAGCTTCGTTACCTTTGCAAGCGGTTTCTTGAAGTTGGTGATGTGATTATGTTGGTGACGAGGCATTGGCTACCTTAAGAGAGTCATAGTGCTTTCTGCCAGTTGCTCACACAAATACAAATTTTGAGATACTGTGGCCAGTCTGCCTGAAGCGATACGCCACTAGTTGTGTATCTTAAGAGAGACATCGTTACTATTGCCAGCGGTTTCTTGACTTTGAAGATGTGATTATACTGGTGACTAGATATTGGCTACCCTAAGAGAGTCACAGTGTTTCCTGCCAGTTGCTCACCCAAATACACATTTTTTAGATACTGTTTCCAGTGTGCCTGAAGCGATACGCCACTAGTTGTGTATCTTAAGAGAAACATCGTTACTTTTGAAAGGGGTTTCTAGAAGTTGCTGATTTGATTCTGCTGGTGACGAAGCATTGGCTACCTCAAGAGAGTCATAGAGATTCCTGTCAGTTCTTCACCCAAATACACATTTTTTAGATATTCTTTCCAGTCTGCCTGATAGCTACGCCACTAGTTGTGTATCTTAAGAGTCATTGTAACTTTTGCCAGGGGTTTCTTGAAGTTGCTGATGTGATTATGCTGGTGACGAGGCATTGGCTACCCTATGAGTGTCATAGTGATTCCTGCTAGTTGCTCACCCAAATACACATTTTTTTGATACTTTGGCCAGTCTGCCTCAAGTGACACCCCACTAGCTGTGTATCTTATGAGAAGCTTCGTTACCTTTGCAAGCGGTTTCTTGAAGTTGGTGATGCGATTATGTTGGTGACGAGGCATTGGCTACCTTAAGAGAGTCATAGTGCTTTCTGCCAGTTGCTCACACAAATACAAATTTTGAGATACTGTGGCCAGTCTGCCTGAAGCGATACGCCACTAGTTGTGTATCTTAAGAGAAACATCGTTACTCTTGCCAGCGGTTTCTTGACTTTGAAGATGTGATTATACTGGTGACTAGATATTGGCTACCCTAAGAGAGTCACAGTGTTTCCTGCCAGTTGCTCACCCAAATACACATTTTTTAGATACTGTTTCCAGTGTGCCTGAAGCGATACGCCACTAGTTGTGTATCTTAAGAGAAACATCGTTACTTTTGAAAGGGGTTTCTAGAAGTTGCTGATTTGATTCTGCTGGTGACGAAGCATTGGCTACCTCAAGAGAGTCATAGAGATTCCTGTCAGTTCTTCACCCAAATACACATTTTTTAGATATTCTTTCCAGTCTGCCTGATAGCTACGCCACTAGTTGTGTATCTTAAGAGTCATTGTAACTTTTGCCAGGGGTTTCTTGAAGTTGCTGATGTGATTATGCTGGTGACGAGGCATTGGCTACCCTATGAGTGTCATAGTGATTCCTGCTAGTTGCTCACCCAAATACACATTTTTTTGATACTTTGGCCAGTCTGCCTCAAGTGACACCCCACTAGCTGTGTATCTTATGAGAAGCTTCGTTACCTTTGCAAGCGGTTTCTTGAAGTTGGTGATGCGATTATGTTGGTGACGAGGCATTGACTACCTTAAGAGAGTCATAGTGCTTTCTGCCAGTTGCTCACCCAAATACACATTTTGAGATACTGTGGCCAGTCTGCCTGAAGCGATACGCCACTAGTTGTGTATCTTAAGAGTAACATCGTTACTCTTGCCAGTGGTTTCTTGACTTTCAAGATGTGATTATACTGGTGACGAGATATTGGTTACCCTAAGAGAGTCACAGTGTTTCGTGCCAGTTGCTCACCCAAATACACATTTTTTAGATACTGTTTCCAGTGTGCCTGAAGCGATACGCCACTAGTTGAGTATCTTAAGAGAAACATCGTTACTTTTGCCAGGGGTTTCTAGAAGTTGCTGATTTGATTCTGCTGGTGACGAAGCATTGGCTACCTCAAGAGAGTCATAGAGATTCCTGTCAGTTCTTCACCCAAATACACATTTTTTAGATATTCTTTCCAGTCTGCCTGATAGCTACGCCACTAGTTGTGTATCTTAAGAGTCATTGTAACTTTTGCCAGGGGTTTCTTGAAGTTGCTGATGTGATTATGCTGGTGACGAGGCATTGGCTACCCTATGAGTGTCATAGTGATTCCTGCTAGTTGCTCACCCAAATACACATTTTTTTGATACTTTGGCCAGTCTGCCTCAAGTGACACCCCACTAGCTGTGTATCTTATGAGAAGCTTCGTTACCTTTGCAAGCGGTTTCTTGAAGTTGGTGATGCGATTATGTTGGTGACGAGGCATTGACTACCTTAAGAGAGTCATAGTGCTTTCTGCCAGTTGCTCACCCAAATACACATTTTGAGATACTGTGGCCAGTCTGCCTGAAGCGATACGCCACTAGTTGTGTATCTTAAGAGAAACATCGTTACTCTTGCCAGCGGTTTCTTGACTTTGAAGATGTGATTATACTGGTGACTAGATATTGGCTACCCTAAGAGAGTCACAGTGTTTCCTGCCAGTTGCTCACCCAAATACACATTTTTTAGATACTGTTTCCAGTGTGCCTGAAGCGATACGCCACTAGTTGTGTATCTTAAGAGAAACATCGTTACTTTTGAAAGGGGTTTCTAGAAGTTGCTGATTTGATTCTGCTGGTGACGAAGCATTGGCTACCTCAAGAGAGTCATAGAGATTGCTGTCAGTTCTTCACCCAAATACACATTTTTTAGATATTCTTTCCAGTCTGCCTGATAGCTACGCCACTAGTTGTGTATCTTAAGAGTCATTGTAACTTTTGCCAGGGGTTTCTTGAAGTTGCTGATGTGATTATGCTGGTGACGAGGCATTGGCTACCCTATGAGTGTCATAGTGATTCCTGCTAGTTGCTCACCCAAATACACATTTTTTTGATACTTTGGCCAGTCTGCCTCAAGTGACACCCCACTAGCTGTGTATCTTATGAGAAGCTTCGTTACCTTTGCAAGCGGTTTCTTGAAGTTGGTGATGTGATTATGTTGGTGACGAGGCATTGGCTACCTTAAGAGAGTCATAGTGCTTTCTGCCAGTTGCTCACACAAATACACATTTTGAGATACTGTGGCCAGTCTGCCTGAAGCGATACGCCACTAGTTGTGTATCTTAAGAGAGACATCGTTACTATTGCCAGCGGTTTCTTGACTTTGAAGATGTGATTATACTGGTGACTAGATATTGGCTACCCTAAGAGAGTCACAGTGTTTCCTGCCAGTTGCTCACCCAAATACACATTTTTTAGATACTGTTTCCAGTGTGCCTGAAGCGATACGCCACTAGTTGTGTATCTTAAGAGAAACATCGTTACTTTTGAAAGGGGTTTCTAGAAGTTGCTGATTTGATTCTGCTGGTGACGAAGCATTGGCTACCTCAAGAGAGTCATAGAGATTCCTGTCAGTTCTTCACCCAAATACACATTTTTTAGATATTCTTTCCAGTCTGCCTGATAGCTACGCCACTAGTTGTGTATCTTAAGAGTCATTGTAACTTTTGCCAGGGGTTTCTTGAAGTTGCTGATGTGATTATGCTGGTGACGAGGCATTGGCTACCCTATGAGTGTCATAGTGATTCCTGCTAGTTGCTCACCCAAATACACATTTTTTTGATACTTTGGCCAGTCTGCCTCAAGTGACACCCCACTAGCTGTGTATCTTATGAGAAGCTTCGTTACCTTTGCAAGCGGTTTCTTGAAGTTGGTGATGTGATTATGTTGGTGACGAGGCATTGGCTACCTTAAGAGAGTCATAGTGCTTTCTGCCAGTTGCTCACACAAATACAAATTTTGAGATACTGTGGCCAGTCTGCCTGAAGCGATACGCCACTAGTTGTGTATCTTAAGAGAGACATCGTTACTATTGCCAGCGGTTTCTTGACTTTGAAGATGTGATTATACTGGTGACTAGATATTGGCTACCCTAAGAGAGTCACAGTGTTTCCTGCCAGTTGCTCACCCAAATACACATTTTTTAGATACTGTTTCCAGTGTGCCTGAAGCGATACGCCACTAGTTGTGTATCTTAAGAGAAACATCGTTACTTTTGAAAGGGGTTTCTAGAAGTTGCTGATTTGATTCTGCTGGTGACGAAGCATTGGCTACCTCAAGAGAGTCATAGAGATTCCTGTCAGTTCTTCACCCAAATACACATTTTTTAGATATTCTTTCCAGTCTGCCTGATAGCTACGCCACTAGTTGTGTATCTTAAGAGTCATTGTAACTTTTGCCAGGGGTTTCTTGAAGTTGCTGATGTGATTATGCTGGTGACGAGGCATTGGCTACCCTATGAGTGTCATAGTGATTCCTGCTAGTTGCTCACCCAAATACACATTTTTTTGATACTTTGGCCAGTCTGCCTCAAGTGACACCCCACTAGCTGTGTATCTTATGAGAAGCTTCGTTACCTTTGCAAGCGGTTTCTTGAAGTTGGTGATGCGATTATGTTGGTGACGAGGCATTGGCTACCTTAAGAGAGTCATAGTGCTTTCTGCCAGTTGCTCACACAAATACAAATTTTGAGATACTGTGGCCAGTCTGCCTGAAGCGATACGCCACTAGTTGTGTATCTTAAGAGAAACATCGTTACTCTTGCCAGCGGTTTCTTGACTTTGAAGATGTGATTATACTGGTGACTAGATATTGGCTACCCTAAGAGAGTCACAGTGTTTCCTGCCAGTTGCTCACCCAAATACACATTTTTTAGATACTGTTTCCAGTGTGCCTGAAGCGATACGCCACTAGTTGTGTATCTTAAGAGAAACATCGTTACTTTTGAAAGGGGTTTCTAGAAGTTGCTGATTTGATTCTGCTGGTGACGAAGCATTGGCTACCTCAAGAGAGTCATAGAGATTCCTGTCAGTTCTTCACCCAAATACACATTTTTTAGATATTCTTTCCAGTCTGCCTGATAGCTACGCCACTAGTTGTGTATCTTAAGAGTCATTGTAACTTTTGCCAGGGGTTTCTTGAAGTTGCTGATGTGATTATGCTGGTGACGAGGCATTGGCTACCCTATGAGTGTCATAGTGATTCCTGCTAGTTGCTCACCCAAATACACATTTTTTTGATACTTTGGCCAGTCTGCCTCAAGTGACACCCCACTAGCTGTGTATCTTATGAGAAGCTTCGTTACCTTTGCAAGCGGTTTCTTGAAGTTGGTGATGCGATTATGTTGGTGACGAGGCATTGACTACCTTAAGAGAGTCATAGTGCTTTCTGCCAGTTGCTCACCCAAATACACATTTTGAGATACTGTGGCCAGTCTGCCTGAAGCGATACGCCACTAGTTGTGTATCTTAAGAGTAACATCGTTACTCTTGCCAGTGGTTTCTTGACTTTCAAGATGTGATTATACTGGTGACGAGATATTGGTTACCCTAAGAGAGTCACAGTGTTTCGTGCCAGTTGCTCACCCAAATACACATTTTTTAGATACTGTTTCCAGTGTGCCTGAAGCGATACGCCACTAGTTGAGTATCTTAAGAGAAACATCGTTACTTTTGCCAGGGGTTTCTAGAAGTTGCTGATTTGATTCTGCTGGTGACGAAGCATTGGCTACCTCAAGAGAGTCATAGAGATTCCTGTCAGTTCTTCACCCAAATACACATTTTTTAGATATTCTTTCCAGTCTGCCTGATAGCTACGCCACTAGTTGTGTATCTTAAGAGTCATTGTAACTTTTGCCAGGGGTTTCTTGAAGTTGCTGATGTGATTATGCTGGTGACGAGGCATTGGCTACCCTATGAGTGTCATAGTGATTCCTGCTAGTTGCTCACCCAAATACACATTTTTTTGATACTTTGGCCAGTCTGCCTCAAGTGACACCCCACTAGCTGTGTATCTTATGAGAAGCTTCGTTACCTTTGCAAGCGGTTTCTTGAAGTTGGTGATGCGATTATGTTGGTGACGAGGCATTGACTACCTTAAGAGAGTCATAGTGCTTTCTGCCAGTTGCTCACCCAAATACACATTTTGAGATACTGTGGCCAGTCTGCCTGAAGCGATACGCCACTAGTTGTGTATCTTAAGAGAAACATCGTTACTCTTGCCAGCGGTTTCTTGACTTTGAAGATGTGATTATACTGGTGACTAGATATTGGCTACCCTAAGAGAGTCACAGTGTTTCCTGCCAGTTGCTCACCCAAATACACATTTTTTAGATACTGTTTCCAGTGTGCCTGAAGCGATACGCCACTAGTTGTGTATCTTAAGAGAAACATCGTTACTTTTGAAAGGGGTTTCTAGAAGTTGCTGATTTGATTCTGCTGGTGACGAAGCATTGGCTACCTCAAGAGAGTCATAGAGATTGCTGTCAGTTCTTCACCCAAATACACATTTTTTAGATATTCTTTCCAGTCTGCCTGATAGCTACGCCACTAGTTGTGTATCTTAAGAGTCATTGTAACTTTTGCCAGGGGTTTCTTGAAGTTGCTGATGTGATTATGCTGGTGACGAGGCATTGGCTACCCTATGAGTGTCATAGTGATTCCTGCTAGTTGCTCACCCAAATACACATTTTTTTGATACTTTGGCCAGTCTGCCTCAAGTGACACCCCACTAGCTGTGTATCTTATGAGAAGCTTCGTTACCTTTGCAAGCGGTTTCTTGAAGTTGGTGATGTGATTATGTTGGTGACGAGGCATTGGCTACCTTAAGAGAGTCATAGTGCTTTCTGCCAGTTGCTCACACAAATACACATTTTGAGATACTGTGGCCAGTCTGCCTGAAGCGATACGCCACTAGTTGTGTATCTTAAGAGAGACATCGTTACTATTGCCAGCGGTTTCTTGACTTTGAAGATGTGATTATACTGGTGACTAGATATTGGCTACCCTAAGAGAGTCACAGTGTTTCCTGCCAGTTGCTCACCCAAATACACATTTTTTAGATACTGTTTCCAGTGTGCCTGAAGCGATACGCCACTAGTTGTGTATCTTAAGAGAAACATCGTTACTTTTGAAAGGGGTTTCTAGAAGTTGCTGATTTGATTCTGCTGGTGACGAAGCATTGGCTACCTCAAGAGAGTCATAGAGATTCCTGTCAGTTCTTCACCCAAATACACATTTTTTAGATATTCTTTCCAGTCTGCCTGATAGCTACGCCACTAGTTGTGTATCTTAAGAGTCATTGTAACTTTTGCCAGGGGTTTCTTGAAGTTGCTGATGTGATTATGCTGGTGACGAGGCATTGGCTACCCTATGAGTGTCATAGTGATTCCTGCTAGTTGCTCACCCAAATACACATTTTTTTGATACTTTGGCCAGTCTGCCTCAAGTGACACCCCACTAGCTGTGTATCTTATGAGAAGCTTCGTTACCTTTGCAAGCGGTTTCTTGAAGTTGGTGATGCGATTATGTTGGTGACGAGGCATTGACTACCTTAAGAGAGTCATAGTGCTTTCTGCCAGTTGCTCACCCAAATACACATTTTGAGATACTGTGGCCAGTCTGCCTGAAGCGATACGCCACTAGTTGTGTATCTTAAGAGAAACATCGTTACTCTTGCCAGTGGTTTCTTGACTTTCAAGATGTGATTATACTGGTGACGAGATATTGGTTACCCTAAGAGAGTCACAGTGTTTCGTGCCAGTTGCTCACCCAAATACACATTTTTTAGATACTGTTTCCAGTGTGCCTGAAGCGATACGCCACTAGTTGAGTATCTTAAGAGAAACATCGTTACTTTTGCCAGGGGTTTATAGAAGTTGCTGATTTGATTCTGCTGGTGACGAGGCATTGGCTACCTCAAGAGAGTCATAGAGATTCCTGCCAGTTCTTCACCCAAATACACATTTTTTAGATACTCATTCCAGTCTGCCTGATAGCTACGCCACTAGTTGTGCATCTTAAGAGTCATTGTAACTTTTGCCAGGGGTTTCTTGAAGTTGCTGATGTGATTATGCTGGTGACGAGGCATTGGCTACCCTATGAGTGTCATAGTGATTCCTGCTAGTTGCTCACCCAAATACACATTTTTTTGATACTTTGGCCAGTCTGCCTCAAGTGACACCCCACTAGCTGCGTATCTTATGAGAAGCTTCGTTACCTTTGCAAGCGGTTTCTTGAAGTTGGTGATGTGATTATGTTGGTGACGAGGCATTGGCTACCTTAAGAGAGTCATAGTGCTTTCTGCCAGTTGCTCACACAAATACAAATTTTGAGATACTGTGGCCAGTATGCCTGAAGCGATACGCCACTAGTTGTGTATCTTAAGAGAAACATCGTTACTCTTGCCAGCGGTTTCTTGACTTTGAAGATGTGATTATACTGGTGACTAGATATTGGCTACCCTAAGAGAGTCACAGTGTTTCCTGCCAGTTGCTCACCCAAATACACATTTTTTAGATACTGTTTCCAGTGCGCCTGAAGCGATACGCCACTAGTTGTGTATCTTAAGAGAAACATCGTTACTTTTGAAAGGGGTTTCTAGAAGTTGCTGATTTGATTCTGCTGGTGACGAGGCATTGGCTACCTCATGAGAGTCATAGAGATTCCTGCAAGTTCTTCACCCAAATACACATTTTTTAGATACTCATTCCAGTCTGCCTGATAGCTACGCCACTAGTTGTGCATCTTAAGAGTCATTGTAACTTTTGCCAGGGGTTTCTTGAAGTTGCTGATGTGATTATGCTGGTGACGAGGCATTGGCTATCCTATGAGTGTCATAGTGATTCCTGCTAGTTGCTCACCCAAATACACATTTTTTTGATACTTTGGCCAGTCTGCCTCAAGTGACACCCCACTAGCTGTGTATCTTATGAGAAGCTTCGTTACCTTTGCAAGCGGTTTCTTGAAGTTGGTGATGTGATTATGTTGGTGACGAGGCATTGGCTACCTTAAGAGAGTCATAGTGCTTTCTGCCAGTTGCTCACACAAATACAAATTTTGAGATACTGTGGCCAGTCTGCCTGAAGCGATACGCCACTAGTTGTGTATCTTAAGAGAAACATCGTTACTCTTGCCAGCGGTTTCTTGACTTTGAAGATGTGATTATACTGGTGACTAGATATTGGCTACCCTAAGAGAGTCACAGTGTTTCCTGCCAGTTGCTCACCCAAATACACATTTTTTAGATACTGTTTCCAGTGTGCCTGAAGCGATACGCCACTAATTGTGTATCTTAAGAGAAACATCGTTACTTTTGAAAGGGGTTTCTAGAAGTTGCTGATTTGATTCTGCTGGTGACGAAGCATTGGCTACCTCAAGAGAGTCATAGAGATTCCTGTCAGTTCTTCACCCAAATACACATTTTTTAGATATTCTTTCCAGTCTGCCTGATAGCTACGCCACTAGTTGTGTATCTTAAGAGTCATTGTAACTTTTGCCAGGGGATTCTTGAAGTTGCTGATGTGATTATGCTGGTGACGAGGCATTGGCTACCCTATGAGTGTCATAGTGATTCCTGCTAGTTGCTCACCCAAATACACATTTTTTTGATACTTTGGCCAGTCTGCCTCAAGTGACACCCCACTAGCTGTGTATCTTATGAGAAGCTTCGTTACCTTTGCAAGCGGTTTCTTGAAGTTGGTGATGCGATTATGTTGGTGACGAGGCATTGACTACCTTAAGACAGTCATAGTGCTTTCTGCCAGTTGCTCACCCAAATACACATTTTGAGATACTGTGGCCAGTCTGCCTGAAGCGATACGCCACTAGTTGTGTATCTTAAGAGAAACATCGTTACTCTTGCCAGTGGTTTCTTGACTTTCAAGATGTGATTATACTGGTGACGAGATATTGGTTACCCTAAGAGAGTCACAGTGTTTCGTGCCAGTTGCTCACCCAAATACACATTTTTTAGATACTGTTTCCAGTGTGCCTGAAGCGATACGCCACTAGTTGAGTATCTTAAGAGAAACATCGTTACTTTTGCCAGGGGTTTATAGAAGTTGCTGATTTGATTCTGCTGGTGACGAGGCATTGGCTACCTCAAGAGAGTCATAGAGATTCCTGCCAGTTCTTCACCCAAATACACATTTTTTAGATACTCTTTCCAGTCTGCCTGATAGCTACGCCACTAGTTGTGCATCTTAAGAGTCATTGTAACTTTTGCCAGGGGTTTCTTGAAGTTGCTGATGTGATTATGCTGGTGACGAGGCATTGGCTACCCTATGAGTGTCATAGTGATTCCTGCTAGTTGCTCACCCAAATACACATTTTTTTGATACTTTGGCCAGTCTGCCTCAAGTGACACCCCACTAGCTGCGTATCTTATGAGAAGCTTCGTTACCTTTGCAAGCGGTTTCATGAAGTTGGTGATGTGATTATGTTGGTGACGAGGCATTGGCTACCTTAAGAGAGTCATAGTGCTTTCTGCCAGTTGCTCACACAAATACAAATTTTGAGATACTGTGGCCAGTCTGCCTGAAGCGATACGCCACTAGTTGTGTATCTTAAGAGAAACATCGTTACTCTTGCCAGCGGTTTCTTGACTTTGAAGATGTGATTATACTGGTGACTAGATATTGGTTACCCTAAGAGAGTCACAGTGTTTCGTGCCAGTTGCTCACCCAAATACACATTTTTTAGATACTGTTTCCAGTGCGCCTGAAGCGATACGCCACTAGTTGTGTATCTTAAGAGAAACATCGTTACTTTTGAAAGGGGTTTCTAGAAGTTGCTGATTTGATTCTGCTGGTGACGAGGCATTGGCTACCTCATGAGAGTCATAGAGATTCCTGCAAGTTCTTCACCCAAATACACATTTTTTAGATACTCATTCCAGTCTGCCTGATAGCTACGCCACTAGTTGTGCATCTTAAGAGTCATTGTAACTTTTGCCAGGGGTTTCTTGAAGTTGCTGATGTGATTATGCTGGTGACGAGGCATTGGCTATCCTATGAGTGTCATAGTGATTCCTGCTAGTTGCTCACCCAAATACACATTTTTTTGATACTTTGGCCAGTCTACCTCAAGTGACACCCCACTAGCTGTGTATCTTATGAGAAGCTTCGTTACCTTTGCAAGCGATTTCTTGAAGTTGGTGATGTGATTATGTTGGTGACGAGGCATTGGCTACCTTAAGAGAGTCATAGTGCTTTCGGCCAGTTGCTCACACAAATACAAATTTTGAGATACTGTGGCCAGTCTGCCTGAAGCGATACGCCACTAGTTGTGTATCTTAAGAGAAACATCGTTACTCTTGCCAGCGGTTTCTTGACTTTGAAGATGTGATTATACTGGTGACTAGATATTGGCTACCCTAAGAGAGTCACAGTGTTTCGTGCCAGTTGCTCACCCAAATACACATTTTTTAGATACTGTTTCCAGTGTGCCTGAAGCGATACGCCACTAGTTGAGTATCTTAAGAGAAACATCGTTACTTTTGCCAGGGGTTTATAGAAGTTGCTGATTTGATTCTGCTGGTGACGAGGCATTGGCTACCTCAAGAGAGTCATAGAGATTCCTGCCAGTTCTTCACCCAAATACACATTTTTTAGATACTCATTCCAGTCTGCCTGATAGCTACGCCACTAGTTGTGCATCTTAAGAGTCATTGTAACTTTTGCCAGGGGTTTCTTGAAGTTGCTGATGTGATTATGCTGGTGACGAGGCATTGGCTACCCTATGAGTGTCATAGTGATTCCTGCTAGTTGCTCACCCAAATACACATTTTTTTGATACTTTGGCCAGTCTGCCTCAAGTGACACCCCACTAGCTGCGTATCTTATGAGAAGCTTCGTTACCTTTGCAAGCGGTTTCTTGAAGTTGGTGATGTGATTATGTTGGTGACGAGGCATTGGCTACCTTAAGAGAGTCATAGTGCTTTCTGCCAGTTGCTCACACAAATACAAATTTTGAGATACTGTGGCCAGTCTGCCTGAAGCGATACGCCACTAGTTGTGTATCTTAAGAGAAACATCGTTACTCTTGCCAGCGGTTTCTTGACTTTGAAGATGTGATTATACTGGTGACTAGATATTGGTTACCCTAAGAGAGTCACAGTGTTTCCTGCCAGTTGCTCACCCAAATACACATTTTTTAGATACTGTTTCCAGTGCGCCTGAAGCGATACGCCACTAGTTGTGTATCTTAAGAGAAACATCGTTACTTTTGAAAGGGGTTTCTAGAAGTTGCTGATTTGATTCTGCTGGTGACGAGGCATTGGCTACCTCATGAGAGTCATAGAGATTCCTGCAAGTTCTTCACCCAAATACACATTTTTTAGATACTCATTCCAGTCTGCCAGATAGCCACGCCACTAGTTGTGCATCTTAAGAGTCATTGTAACTTTTGCCAGGGGTTTCTTGAAGTTGCTGATGTGATTATGCTGGTGACGAGGCATTGGCTACCCTATGAGTGTCATAGTGATTCCTGCTAGTTGCTCACCCAAATACACATTTTTTTGATACTTTGGCCAGTCTGCCTCAAGTGACACCCCACTAGCTGTGTATCTTATGAGAAGCTTCGTTACCTTTGCAAGCGGTTTCTTGAAGTTGGTGATGCGATTATGTTGGTGACGAGGCATTGACTACCTTAAGAGAGTCATAGTGCTTTCTGCCAGTTGCTCACCCAAATACACATTTTGAGATACTGTGGCCAGTCTGCCTGAAGCGATACGCCACTAGTTGTGTATCTTAAGAGAAACATCGTTACTCTTGCCAGTGGTTTCTTGACTTTCAAGATGTGATTATACTGGTGACGAGATATTGGTTACCCTAAGAGAGTCACAGTGTTTCGTGCCAGTTGCTCACCCAAATACACATTTTTTAGATACTGTTTCCAGTGTGCCTGAAGCGATACGCCACTAGTTGAGTATCTTAAGAGAAACATCGTTACTTTTGCCAGGGGTTTATAGAAGTTGCTGATTTGATTCTGCTGGTGACGAGGCATTGGCTACCTCAAGAGAGTCATAGAGATTCCTGCCAGTTCTTCACCCAAATACACATTTTTTAGATACTCATTCCAGTCTGCCTGATAGCTACGCCACTAGTTGTGCATCTTAAGAGTCATTGTAACTTTTGCCAGGGGTTTCTTGAAGTTGCTGATGTGATTATGCTGGTGACGAGGCATTGGCTACCCTATGAGTGTCATAGTGATTCCTGCTAGTTGCTCACCCAAATACACATTTTTTTGATACTTTGGCCAGTCTGCCTCAAGTGACACCCCACTAGCTGCGTATCTTATGAGAAGCTTCGTTACCTTTGCAAGCGGTTTCTTGAAGTTGGTGATGTGATTATGTTGGTGACGAGGCATTGGCTACCTTAAGAGAGTCATAGTGCTTTCTGCCAGTTGCTCACACAAATACAAATTTTGAGATACTGTGGCCAGTCTGCCTGAAGCGATACGCCACTAGTTGTGTATCTTAAGAGAAACATCGTTACTCTTGCCAGCGGTTTCTTGACTTTGAAGATGTGATTATACTGGTGACTAGATATTGGTTACCCTAAGAGAGTCACAGTGTTTCCTGCCAGTTGCTCACCCAAATACACATTTTTTAGATACTGTTTCCAGTGCGCCTGAAGCGATACGCCACTAGTTGTGTATCTTAAGAGAAACATCGTTACTTTTGAAAGGGGTTTCTAGAAGTTGCTGATTTGATTCTGCTGGTGACGAGGCATTGGCTACCTCATGAGAGTCATAGAGATTCCTGCAAGTTCTTCACCCAAATACACATTTTTTAGATACTCATTCCAGTCTGCCTGATAGCTACGCCACTAGTTGTGCATCTTAAGAGTCATTGTAACTTTTGCCAGGGGTTTCTTGAAGTTGCTGATGTGATTATGCTGGTGACGAGGCATTGGCTACCCTATGAGTGTCATAGTGATTCCTGCTAGTTGCTCACCCAAATACACATTTTTTTGATACTTTGGCCAGTCTGCCTCAAGTGACACCCCACTAGCTGTGTATCTTATGAGAAGCTTCGTTACCTTTGCAAGCGGTTTCTTGAAGTTGGTGATGCGATTATGTTGGTGACGAGGCATTGACTACCTTAAGAGAGTCATAGTGCTTTCTGCCAGTTGCTCACCCAAATACACATTTTGAGATACTGTGGCCAGTCTGCCTGAAGCGATACCCCACTAGTTGTGTATCTTAAGAGAAACATCGTTACTCTTGCCAGCGGTTTCTTGACTTTGAAGATGTGATTATACTGGTGACTAGATATTGGCTACCCTAAGAGAGTCACAGTGTTTCCTGCCAGTTGCTCACCCAAATACACATTTTTTAGATACTGTTTCCAGTGTGCCTGAAGCGATACGCCACTAGTTGTGTATCTTAAGAGAAACATCGTTACTTTTGAAAGGGGTTTCTAGAAGTTGCTGATTTGATTCTGCTGGTGACGAAGCATTGGCTACCTCAAGAGAGTCATAGAGATTCCTGTCAGTTCTTCACCCAAATACACATTTTTTAGATATTCTTTCCAGTCTGCCTGATAGCTACGCCACTAGTTGTGTATCTTAAGAGTCATTGTAACTTTTGCCAGGGGTTTCTTGAAGTTGCTGATGTGATTATGCTGGTGACGAGGCATTGGCTACCCTATGAGTGTCATAGTGATTCCTGCTAGTTGCTCACCCAAATACACATTTTTTTGATACTTTGGCCAGTCTGCCTCAAGTGACACCCCACTAGCTGTGTATCTTATGAGAAGCTTCGTTACCTTTGCAAGCGGTTTCTTGAAGTTGGTGATGTGATTATGTTGGTGACGAGGCATTGGCTACCTTAAGAGAGTCATAGTGCTTTCTGCCAGTTGCTCACACAAATACAAATTTTGAGATACTGTGGCCAGTCTGCCTGAAGCGATACGCCACTAGTTGTGTATCTTAAGAGAAACATCGTTACTTTTGAAAGGGGTTTCTAGAAGTTGCTGATTTGATTCTGCTGGTGACGAGGCATTGGCTACCTCATGAGAGTCATAGAGATTCCTGCAAGTTCTTCACCCAAATACACATTTTTTAGATACTCATTCCAGTCTGCCTGATAGCTACGCCACTAGTTGTGCATCTTAAGAGTCATTGTAACTTTTGCCAGGGGTTTCTTGAAGTTGCTGATGTGATTATGCTGGTGACGAGGCATTGGCTACCCTATGAGTGTCATAGTGATTCCTGCTAGTTGCTCACCCAAATACACATTTTTTTGATACTTTGGCCAGTCTGCCTCAAGTGACACCCCACTAGCTGCGTATCTTATAAGAAGCTTCGTTACCTTTGCAAGCGGTTTCTTGAAGTTGGTGATGTGATTATGTTGGTGACGAGGCATTGGCTACCTTAAGAGAGTCATAGTGCTTTCTGCCAGTTGCTCACACAAATACAAATTTTGAGATACTGTGGCCAGTCTGCCTGAAGCGATACGCCACTAGTTGTGTATCTTAAGAGAAACATCGTTACTCTTGCCAGCGGTTTCTTGACTTTGAAGATGTGATTATACTGGTGACTAGATATTGGTTACCCTAAGAGAGTCACAGTGTTTCCTGCCAGTTGCTCACCCAAATACACATTTTTTAGATACTGTTTCCAGTGCGCCTGAAGCGATACGCCACTAGTTGTGTATCTTAAGAGAAACATCGTTACTTTTGAAAGGGGTTTCTAGAAGTTGCTGATTTGATTCTGCTGGTGACGAGGCATTGGCTACCTCATGAGAGTCATAGAGATTCCTGCAAGTTCTTCACCCAAATACACATTTTTTAGATACTCATTCCAGTCTGCCTGATAGCTACGCCACTAGTTGTGCATCTTAAGAGTCATTGTAACTTTTGCCAGGGGTTTCTTGAAGTTGCTGATGTGATTATGCTGGTGACGAGGCATTGGCTACCCTATGAGTGTCATAGTGATTCCTGCTAGTTGCTCACCCAAATACACATTTTTTTGATACTTTGGCCAGTCTGCCTCAAGTGACACCCCACTAGCTGTGTATCTTATGAGAAGCTTCGTTACCTTTGCAAGCGGTTTCTTGAAGTTGGTGATGCGATTATGTTGGTGACGAGGCATTGACTACCTTAAGAGAGTCATAGTGCTTTCTGCCAGTTGCTCACCCAAATACACATTTTGAGTTACTGTGGCGTCTGCCTGAAGCGATACGCCACTAGTTGTGTATCTTAAGAGAAACATCGTTACTCTTGCCAGCGGTTTCTTGACTTTGAAGATGTGATTATACTGGTGACTAGATATTGGCTACCCTAAGAGAGTCACAGTGTTTCCTGCCAGTTGCTCACCCAAATACACATTTTTTAGATACTGTTTCCAGTGCGCCTGAAGCGATACGCCACTAGTTGTGTATCTTAAGAGAAACATCGTTACTTTTGAAAGGGGTTTCTAGAAGTTGCTGATTTGATTCTGCTGGTGACGAGGCATTGGCTACCTCATGAGAGTCATAGAGATTCCTGCAAGTTCTTCACCCAAATACACATTTTTTAGATACTCATTCCAGTCTGCCTGATAGCTACGCCACTAGTTGTGCATCTTAAGAGTCATTGTAACTTTTGCCAGGGGTTTCTTGAAGTTGCTGATGTGATTATGCTGGTGACGAGGCATTGGCTATCCTATGAGTGTCATAGTGATTCCTGCTAGTTGCTCACCCAAATACACATTTTTTTGATACTTTGGCCAGTCTGCCTCAAGTGACACCCCACTAGCTGTGTATCTTATGAGAAGCTTCGTTACCTTTGCAAGCGGTTTCTTGAAGTTGGTGATGTGATTATGTTGGTGACGAGGCATTGGCTACCTTAAGAGAGTCATAGTGCTTTCTGCCAGTTGCTCACACAAATACAAATTTTGAGATACTGTGGCCAGTCTGCCTGAAGCGATACGCCACTAGTTGTGTATCTTAAGAGAAACATCGTTACTCTTGCCAGCGGTTTCTTGACTTTGAAGATGTGATTATACTGGTGACTAGATATTGGCTACCCTAAGAGAGTCACAGTGTTTCCTGCCAGTTGCTCACCCAAATACACATTTTTTAGATACTGTTTCCAGTGTGCCTGAAGCGATACGCCACTAGTTGTGTATCTTAAGAGAAACATCGTTACTTTTGAAAGGGGTTTCTAGAAGTTGCTGATTTGATTCTGCTGGTGACGAAGCATTGGCTACCTCAAGAGAGTCATAGAGATTCCTGTCAGTTCTTCACCCAAATACACATTTTTTAGATATTCTTTCCAGTCTGCCTGATAGCTACGCCACTAGTTGTGTATCTTAAGAGTCATTGTAACTTTTGCCAGGGGATTCTTGAAGTTGCTGATGTGATTATGCTGGTGACGAGGCATTGGCTACCCTATGAGTGTCATAGTGATTCCTGCTAGTTGCTCACCCAAATACACATTTTTTTGATACTTTGGCCAGTCTGCCTCAAGTGACACCCCACTAGCTGTGTATCTTATGAGAAGCTTCGTTACCTTTGCAAGCGGTTTCTTGAAGTTGGTGATGCGATTATGTTGGTGACGAGGCATTGACTACCTTAAGACAGTCATAGTGCTTTCTGCCAGTTGCTCACCCAAATACACATTTTGAGATACTGTGGCCAGTCTGCCTGAAGCGATACGCCACTAGTTGTGTATCTTAAGAGAAACATCGTTACTCTTGCCAGTGGTTTCTTGACTTTCAAGATGTGATTATACTGGTGACGAGATATTGGTTACCCTAAGAGAGTCACAGTGTTTCGTGCCAGTTGCTCACCCAAATACACATTTTTTAGATACTGTTTCCAGTGTGCCTGAAGCGATACGCCACTAGTTGAGTATCTTAAGAGAAACATCGTTACTTTTGCCAGGGGTTTATAGAAGTTGCTGATTTGATTCTGCTGGTGACGAGGCATTGGCTACCTCAAGAGAGTCATAGAGATTCCTGCCAGTTCTTCACCCAAATACACATTTTTTAGATACTCATTCCAGTCTGCCTGATAGCTACGCCACTAGTTGTGCATCTTAAGAGTCATTGTAACTTTTGCCAGGGGTTTCTTGAAGTTGCTGATGTGATTATGCTGGTGACGAGGCATTGGCTACCCTATGAGTGTCATAGTGATTCCTGCTAGTTGCTCACCCAAATACACATTTTTTTGATACTTTGGCCAGTCTGCCTCAAGTGACACCCCACTAGCTGCGTATCTTATGAGAAGCTTCGTTACCTTTGCAAGCGGTTTCTTGAAGTCGGTGATGTGATTATGTTGGTGACGAGGCATTGGCTACCTTAAGAGAGTCATAGTGCTTTCTGCCAGTTGCTCACACAAATACAAATTTTGAGATACTGTGGCCAGTCTGCCTGAAGCGATACGCCACTAGTTGTGTATCTTAAGAGAAACATCGTTACTCTTGCCAGCGGTTTCTTGACTTTGAAGATGTGATTATACTGGTGACTAGATATTGGTTACCCTAAGAGAGTCACAGTGTTTCCTGCCAGTTGCTCACCCAAATACACATTTTTTAGATACTGTTTCCAGTGCGCCTGAAGCGATACGCCACTAGTTGTGTATCTTAAGAGAAACATCGTTACTTTTGAAAGGGGTTTCTAGAAGTTGCTGATTTGATTCTGCTGGTGACGAGGCATTGGCTACCTCATGAGAGTCATAGAGATTCCTGCAAGTTCTTCACCCAAATACACATTTTTTAGATACTCATTCCAGTCTGCCTGATAGCTACGCCACTAGTTGTGCATCTTAAGAGTCATTGTAACTTTTGTCAGGGGTTTCTTGAAGTTGCTGATGTGATTATGCTGGTGACAAGGCATTGGCTACCCTATGAGTGTCATAGTGATTCCTGCTAGTTGCTCACCCAAATACACATTTTTTTGATACTTTGGCCAGTCTGCCTCAAGTGACACCCCACTAGCTGTGTATCTTATGAGAAGCTTCGTTACCTTTGCAAGCGGTTTCTTGAAGTTGGTGATGCGATTATGTTGGTGACGAGGCATTGACTACCTTAAGAGAGTCATAGTGCTTTCTGCCAGTTGCTCACCCAAATACACATTTTGAGATACTGTGGCCAGTCTGCCTGAAGCGATACGCCACTAGTTGTGTATCTTAAGAGAAACATCGTTACTCTTGCCAGCGGTTTCTTGACTTTGAAGATGTGATTATACTGGTGACTAGATATTGGCTACCCTAAGAGAGTCACAGTGTTTCCTGCCAGTTGCTCACCCAAATACACATTTTTAGATACTGTTTCCAGTGTGCCTGAAGCGATACGCCACTAGTTGTGTATCTTAAGAGAAACATCGTTACTTTTGAAAGGGGTTTCTAGAAGTTGCTGATTTGATTCTGCTGGTGACGAAGCATTGGCTACCTCAAGAGAGTCATAGAGATTCCTGTCAGTTCTTCACCCAAATACACATTTTTTAGATATTCTTTCCAGTCTGCCTGATAGCTACGCCACTAGTTGTGTATCTTAAGAGTCATTGTAACTTTTGCCAGGGGTTTCTTGAAGTTGCTGATGTGATTATGCTGGTGACGAGGCATTGGCTACCCTATGAGTGTCATAGTGATTCCTGCTAGTTGCTCACCCAAATACACATTTTTTTGATACTTTGGCCAGTCTGCCTCAAGTGACACCCCACTAGCTGTGTATCTTATGAGAAGCTTCGTTACCTTTCCAAGCGGTTTCTTGAAGTTGGTGATGTGATTATGTTGGTGACGAGGCATTGGCTACCTTAAGAGAGTCATAGTGCTTTCTGCCAGTTGCTCACACAAATACAAATTTTGAGATACTGTGGCCAGTCTGCCTGAAGCGATACGCCACTAGTTGTGTATCTTAAGAGAAACATCGTTACTCTTGCTAGCGGTTTCTTGACTTTGAAGATGTGATTATACTGGTGACGAGATATTGGCTATCCTAAGAGAGTCACAGTGTTTCCTGCCAGTTGCTCACCCAAATACACATTTTTTAGATACTGTTTCCAGTGTGCCTGAAGCGATACGCCACTAGTTGTGTATCTTAAGAGAAACATCGTTACTTTTGCCAGGGGTTTATAGAAGTTGCTGATTTGATTCTGCTGGTGACGAGGCATTGGCTACCTCAAGAGAGTCATAGAGATTCCTGCCAGTTCTTCACCCAAATACACATTTTGTAGATACTCATTCCAGTCTGCCTGATAGCTACGCCACTAGTTGTGCATCTTAAGAGTCATTGTAACTTTTGCCAGGGGTTTCTTGAAGTTGCTGATGTGATTATGCTGGTGACGAGGCATTGGCTACCCTATGAGTGTCATAGTGATTCCTGCTAGTTGCTCACCCAAATACACATTTTTTTGATACTTTGGCCAGTCTGCCTCAAGTGACACCCCACTAGCTGCGTATCTTATGAGAAGCTTCGTTACCTTTGCAAGCGGTTTCTTGAAGTTGGTGATGTGATTATGTTGGTGACGAGGCATTGGCTACCTTAAGAGAGTCATAGTGCTTTCTGCCAGTTGCTCACACAAATACAAATTTTGAGATACTGTGGCCAGTCTGCCTGAAGCGATACGCCACTAGTTGTGTATCTTAAGAGAAACATCGTTACTCTTGCCAGCGGTTTCTTGACTTTGAAGATGTGATTATACTGGTGACTAGATATTGGCTACCCTAAGAGAGTCACAGTGTTTCCTGCCAGTTGCTCACCCAAATACACATTTTTTAGATACTGTTTCCAGTGTGCCTGAAGCGATACGCCACTAGTTGTGTATCTTAAGAGAAACATCGTTACTTTTGAAAGGGGTTTCTAGAAGTTGCTGATTTGATTCTGCTGGTGACGAAGCATTGGCTACCTCAAGAGAGTCATAGAGATTCCTGTCAGTTCTTCACCCAAATACACATTTTTTAGATATTCTTTCCAGTCTGCCTGATAGCTACGCCACTAGTTGTGTATCTTAAGAGTCATTGTAACTTTTGCCAGGGGTTTCTTGAAGTTGCTGATGTGATTATGCTGGTGACGAGGCATTGGCTACCCTATGAGTGTCATAGTGATTCCTGCTAGTTGCTCACCCAAATACACATTTTTTTGATACTTTGGCCAGTCTGCCTCAAGTGACACCCCACTAGCTGTGTATCTTATGAGAAGCTTCGTTACCTTTGCAAGCGGTTTCTTGAAGTTGGTGATGTGATTATGTTGGTGACGAGGCATTGGCTACCTTAAGAGAGTCATAGTGCTTTCTGCCAGTTGCTCACACAAATACAAATTTTGAGATACTGTGGCCAGTCTGCCTGAAGCGATACGCCACTAGTTGTGTATCTTAAGAGAAACATCGTTACTCTTGCTAGCGGTTTCTTGACTTTGAAGATGTGATTATACTGGTGACGAGATATTGGCTATCCTAAGAGAGTCACAGTGTTTCGTGCCAGTTGCTCACCCAAATACACATTTTTTAGATACTGTTTCCAGTGTGCCTGAAGCGATACGCCACTAGTTGTGTATCTTAAGCGAAACATCGTTACTTTTGCCAGGGGTTTATAGAAGTTGCTGATTTGATTCTGCTGGTGACGAGGCATTGGCTACCTCAAGAGAGTCATAGAGATTCCTGCCAGTTCTTCACCCAAATACACATTTTTTAGATACTCATTCCAGTCTGCCTGATAGCTACGCCACTAGTTGTGCATCTTAAGAGTCATTGTAACTTTTGCCAGGGGTTTCTTGAAGTTGCTGATGTGATTATGCTGGTGACGAGGCATTGGCTACCCTATGAGTGTCATAGTGATTCCTGCTAGTTGCTCACCCAAATACACATTTTTTTGATACTTTGGCCAGTCTGCCTCAAGTGACACCCCACTAGCTGCGTATCTTATGAGAAGCTTCGTTACCTTTGCAAGCGGTTTCTTGAAGTTGGTGATGTGATTATGTTGGTGACGAGGCATTGGCTACCTTAAGAGAGTCATAGTGCTTTCTGCCAGTTGCTCACACAAATACAAATTTTGAGATACTGTGGCCAGTCTGCCTGAAGCGATACGCCACTAGTTGTGTATCTTAAGAGAAACATCGTTACTCTTGCCAGCGGTTTCTTGACTTTGAAGATGTGATTATACTGGTGACTAGATATTGGCTACCCTAAGAGAGTCACAGTGTTTCCTGCCAGTTGCTCACCCAAATACACATTTTTTAGATACTGTTTCCAGTGTGCCTGAAGCGATACGCCACTAGTTGTGTATCTTAAGAGAAACATCGTTACTTTTGAAAGGGGTTTCTAGAAGTTGCTGATTTGATTCTGCTGGTGACGAAGCATTGGCTACCTCAAGAGAGTCATAGAGATTCCTGTCAGTTCTTCACCCAAATACACATTTTTTAGATATTCTTTCCAGTCTGCCTGATAGCTACGCCACTAGTTGTGTATCTTAAGAGTCATTGTAACTTTTGCCAGGGGTTTCTTGAAGTTGCTGATGTGATTATGCTGGTGACGAGGCATTGGCTACCCTATGAGTGTCATAGTGATTCCTGCTAGTTGCTCACCCAAATACACATTTTTTTGATACTTTGGCCAGTCTGCCTCAAGTGACACCCCACTAGCTGTGTATCTTATGAGAAGCTTCGTTACCTTTGCAAGCGGTTTCTTGAAGTTGGTGATGTGATTATGTTGGTGACGAGGCATTGGCTACCTTAAGAGAGTCATAGTGCTTTCTGCCAGTTGCTCACACAAATACAAATTTTGAGATACTGTGGCCAGTCTGCCTGAAGCGATACGCCACTAGTTGTGTATCTTAAGAGAAACATCGTTACTCTTGCTAGCGGTTTCTTGACTTTGAAGATGTGATTATACTGGTGACGAGATATTGGCTATCCTAAGAGAGTCACAGTGTTTCCTGCCAGTTGCTCACCCAAATACACATTTTTTAGATACTGTTTCCAGTGTGCCTGAAGCGATACGCCACTAGTTGTGTATCTTAAGAGAAACATCGTTACTTTTGCCAGGGGTTTATAGAAGTTGCTGATTTGATTCTGCTGGTGACGAGGCATTGGCTACCTCAAGAGAGTCATAGAGATTCCTGCCAGTTCTTCACCCAAATACACATTTTTTAGATACTCATTCCAGTCTGCCTGATAGCTACGCCACTAGTTGTGCATCTTAAGAGTCATTGTAACTTTTGCCAGGGGTTTCTTGAAGTTGCTGATGTGATTATGCTGGTGACGAGGCATTGGCTACCCTATGAGTGTCATAGTGATTCCTGCTAGTTGCTCACCCAAATACACATTT
Organism: Schistocerca nitens; assembly: GCF_023898315.1. NCBI lineage: Eukaryota > Metazoa > Arthropoda > Insecta > Orthoptera > Acrididae > Schistocerca > Schistocerca nitens. The sequence goes on from NC_064623.1 coordinate 178,975,128, forward strand.
TTTTGATACTTTGGCCAGTCTGCCTCAAGTGACACCCCACTAGCTGCGTATCTTATGAGAAGCTTCGTTACCTTTGCAAGCGGTTTCTTGAAGTTGGTGATGTGATTATGTTGGTGACGAGGCATTGGCTACCTTAAGAGAGTCATAGTGCTTTCTGCCAGTTGCTCACACAAATACAAATTTTGAGATACTGTGGCCAGTCTGCCTGAAGCGATACGCCACTAGTTGTGTATCTTAAGAGAAACATCGTTACTCTTGCCAGCGGTTTCTTGACTTTGAAGATGTGATTATACTGGTGACTAGATATTGGCTACCCTAAGAGAGTCACAGTGTTTCCTGCCAGTTGCTCACCCAAATACACATTTTTTAGATACTGTTTCCAGTGTGCCTGAAGCGATACGCCACTAGTTGTGTATCTTAAGAGAAACATCGTTACTTTTGAAAGGGGTTTCTAGAAGTTGCTGATTTGATTCTGCTGGTGACGAAGCATTGGCTACCTCAAGAGAGTCATAGAGATTCCTGTCAGTTCTTCACCCAAATACACATTTTTTAGATATTCTTTCCAGTCTGCCTGATAGCTACGCCACTAGTTGTGTATCTTAAGAGTCATTGTAACTTTTGCCAGGGGTTTCTTGAAGTTGCTGATGTGATTATGCTGGTGACGAGGCATTGGCTACCCTATGAGTGTCATAGTGATTCCTGCTAGTTGCTCACCCAAATACACATTTTTTTGATACTTTGGCCAGTCTGCCTCAAGTGACACCCCACTAGCTGTGTATCTTATGAGAAGCTTCGTTACCTTTGCAAGCGGTTTCTTGAAGTTGGTGATGTGATTATGTTGGTGACGAGGCATTGGCTACCTTAAGAGAGTCATAGTGCTTTCTGCCAGTTGCTCACACAAATACAAATTTTGAGATACTGTGGCCAGTCTGCCTGAAGCGATACGCCACTAGTTGTGTATCTTAAGAGAAACATCGTTACTCTTGCTAGCGGTTTCTTGACTTTGAAGATGTGATTATACTGGTGACTAGATATTGGCTACCCTAAGAGAGTCACAGTGTTTCCTGCCAGTTGCTCACCCAAATACACATTTTTTAGATACTGTTTCCAGTGTGCCTGAAGCGATACGCCACTAGTTGTGTATCTTAAGAGAAACATCGTTACTTTTGAAAGGGGTTTCTAGAAGTTGCTGATTTGATTCTGCTGGTGACGAAGCATTGGCTACCTCAAGAGAGTCATAGAGATTCCTGTCAGTTCTTCACCCAAATACACATTTTTTAGATATTCTTTCCAGTCTGCCTGATAGCTACGCCACTAGTTGTGTATCTTAAGAGTCATTGTAACTTTTGCCAGGGGTTTCTTGAAGTTGCTGATGTGATTATGCTGGTGACGAGGCATTGGCTACCCTATGAGTGTCATAGTGATTCCTGCTAGTTGCTCACCCAAATACACATTTTTTTGATACTTTGGCCAGTCTGCCTCAAGTGACACCCCACTAGCTGTGTATCTTATGAGAAGCTTCGTTACCTTTGCAAGCGGTTTCTTGAAGTTGGTGATGTGATTATGTTGGTGACGAGGCATTGGCTACCCTAAGAGAGTCACAGTGTTTCCTGCCAGTTGCTCACCCAAATACACATTTTTTAGATACTGTTTCCAGTCTGCCTGAAGCGATACGCCACTAGTTGTGTATCTTAAGAGAAACATCGTTACTCTTGCCAGCGGTTTCTTGACTTTGAAGATGTGATTATACTGGTGACTAGATATTGGCTACCCTAAGAGAGTCACAGTGTTTCCTGCCAGTTGCTCACCCAAATACACATTTTTTAGATACTGTTTCCAGTGTGCCTGAAGCGATACGCCACTAGTTGTGTATCTTAAGAGAAACATCGTTACTTTTGAAAGGGGTTTCTAGAAGTTGCTGATTTGATTCTGCTGGTGACGAAGCATTGGCTACCTCAAGAGAGTCATAGAGATTCCTGTCAGTTCTTCACCCAAATACACATTTTTTAGATATTCTTTCCAGTCTGCCTGATAGCTACGCCACTAGTTGTGTATCTTAAGAGTCATTGTAACTTTTGCCAGGGGTTTCTTGAAGTTGCTGATGTGATTATGCTGGTGACGAGGCATTGGCTACCCTATGAGTGTCATAGTGATTCCTGCTAGTTGCTCACCCAAATACACATTTTTTTGATACTTTGGCCAGTCTGCCTCAAGTGACACCCCACTAGCTGTGTATCTTATGAGAAGCTTCGTTACCTTTGCAAGCGGTTTCTTGAAGTTGGTGATGTGATTATGTTGGTGACGAGGCATTGGCTACCTTAAGAGAGTCATAGTGCTTTCTGCCAGTTGCTCACACAAATACAAATTTTGAGATACTGTGGCCAGTCTGCCTGAAGCGATACGCCACTAGTTGTGTATCTTAAGAGAAACATCGTTACTCTTGCTAGCGGTTTCTTGACTTTGAAGATGTGATTATACTGGTGACGAGATATTGGCTATCCTAAGAGAGTCACAGTGTTTCCTGCCAGTTGCTCACCCAAATACACATTTTTTAGATACTGTTTCCAGTGTGCCTGAAGCGATACGCCACTAGTTGTGTATCTTAAGAGAAACATCGTTACTTTTGCCAGGGGTTTATAGAAGTTGCTGATTTGATTCTGCTGGTGACGAGGCATTGGCTACCTCAAGAGAGTCATAGAGATTCCTGCCAGTTCTTCACCCAAATACACATTTTTTAGATACTCATTCCAGTCTGCCTGATAGCTACGCCACTAGTTGTGCATCTTAAGAGTCATTGTAACTTTTGCCAGGGGTTTCTTGAAGTTGCTGATGTGATTATGCTGGTGACGAGGCATTGGCTACCCTATGAGTGTCATAGTGATTCCTGCTAGTTGCTCACCCAAATACACATTTTTTTGATACTTTGGCCAGTCTGCCTCAAGTGACACCCCACTAGCTGTGTATCTTATGAGAAGCTTCGTTACCTTTGCAAGCGGTTTCTTGAAGTTGGTGATGTGATTATGTTGGTGACGAGGCATTGGCTACCTTAAGAGAGTCATAGTGCTTTCTGCCAGTTGCTCACACAAATACAAATTTTGAGATACTGTGGCCAGTCTGCCTGAAGCGATACGCCACTAGTTGTGTATCTTAAGAGAAACATCGTTACTCTTGCTAGCGGTTTCTTGACTTTGAAGATGTGATTATACTGGTGACTAGATATTGGCTACCCTAAGAGAGTCACAGTGTTTCCTGCCAGTTGCTCACCCAAATACACATTTTTTAGATACTGTTTCCAGTGTGCCTGAAGCGATACGCCACTAGTTGTGTATCTTAAGAGAAACATCGTTACTTTTGAAAGGGGTTTCTAGAAGTTGCTGATTTGATTCTGCTGGTGACGAAGCATTGGCTACCTCAAGAGAGTCATAGAGATTCCTGTCAGTTCTTCACCCAAATACACATTTTTTAGATATTCTTTCCAGTCTGCCTGATAGCTACGCCACTAGTTGTGTATCTTAAGAGTCATTGTAACTTTTGCCAGGGGTTTCTTGAAGTTGCTGATGTGATTATGCTGGTGACGAGGCATTGGCTACCCTATGAGTGTCATAGTGATTCCTGCTAGTTGCTCACCCAAATACACATTTTTTTGATACTTTGGCCAGTCTGCCTCAAGTGACACCCCACTAGCTGTGTATCTTATGAGAAGCTTCGTTACCTTTGCAAGCGGTTTCTTGAAGTTGGTGATGTGATTATGTTGGTGACGAGGCATTGGCTACCCTAAGAGAGTCACAGTGTTTCCTGCCAGTTGCTCACCCAAATACACATTTTTTAGATACTGTTTCCAGTCTGCCTGAAGCGATACGCCACTAGTTGTGTATCTTAAGAGAAACATCGTTACTCTTGCCAGCGGTTTCTTGACTTTGAAGATGTGATTATACTGGTGACTAGATATTGGCTACCCTAAGAGAGTCACAGTGTTTCCTGCCAGTTGCTCACCCAAATACACATTTTTTAGATACTGTTTCCAGTGTGCCTGAAGCGATACGCCACTAGTTGTGTATCTTAAGAGAAACATCGTTACTTTTGAAAGGGGTTTCTAGAAGTTGCTGATTTGATTCTGCTGGTGACGAAGCATTGGCTACCTCAAGAGAGTCATAGAGATTCCTGTCAGTTCTTCACCCAAATACACATTTTTTAGATATTCTTTCCAGTCTGCCTGATAGCTACGCCACTAGTTGTGTATCTTAAGAGTCATTGTAACTTTTGCCAGGGGTTTCTTGAAGTTGCTGATGTGATTATGCTGGTGACGAGGCATTGGCTACCCTATGAGTGTCATAGTGATTCCTGCTAGTTGCTCACCCAAATACACATTTTTTTGATACTTTGGCCAGTCTGCCTCAAGTGACACCCCACTAGCTGTGTATCTTATGAGAAGCTTCGTTACCTTTGCAAGCGGTTTCTTGAAGTTGGTGATGTGATTATGTTGGTGACGAGGCATTGGCTACCTTAAGAGAGTCATAGTGCTTTCTGCCAGTTGCTCACACAAATACAAATTTTGAGATACTGTGGCCAGTCTGCCTGAAGCGATACGCCACTAGTTGTGTATCTTAAGAGAAACATCGTTACTCTTGCTAGCGGTTTCTTGACTTTGAAGATGTGATTATACTGGTGACGAGATATTGGCTATCCTAAGAGAGTCACAGTGTTTCCTGCCAGTTGCTCACCCAAATACACATTTTTTAGATACTGTTTCCAGTGTGCCTGAAGCGATACGCCACTAGTTGTGTATCTTAAGAGAAACATCGTTACTTTTGCCAGGGGTTTATAGAAGTTGCTGATTTGATTCTGCTGGTGACGAGGCATTGGCTACCTCAAGAGAGTCATAGAGATTCCTGCCAGTTCTTCACCCAAATACACATTTTTTAGATACTCATTCCAGTCTGCCTGATAGCTACGCCACTAGTTGTGCATCTTAAGAGTCATTGTAACTTTTGCCAGGGGTTTCTTGAAGTTGCTGATGTGATTATGCTGGTGACGAGGCATTGGCTACCCTATGAGTGTCATAGTGATTCCTGCTAGTTGCTCACCCAAATACACATTTTTTTGATACTTTGGCCAGTCTGCCTCAAGTGACACCCCACTAGCTGTGTATCTTATGAGAAGCTTCGTTACCTTTGCAAGCGGTTTCTTGAAGTTGGTGATGTGATTATGTTGGTGACGAGGCATTGGCTACCTTAAGAGAGTCATAGTGCTTTCTGCCAGTTGCTCACACAAATACAAATTTTGAGATACTGTGGCCAGTCTGCCTGAAGCGATACGCCACTAGTTGTGTATCTTAAGAGAAACATCGTTACTCTTGCTAGCGGTTTCTTGACTTTGAAGATGTGATTATACTGGTGACTAGATATTGGCTACCCTAAGAGAGTCACAGTGTTTCCTGCCAGTTGCTCACCCAAATACACATTTTTTAGATACTGTTTCCAGTGTGCCTGAAGCGATACGCCACTAGTTGTGTATCTTAAGAGAAACATCGTTACTTTTGAAAGGGGTTTCTAGAAGTTGCTGATTTGATTCTGCTGGTGACGAAGCATTGGCTACCTCAAGAGAGTCATAGAGATTCCTGTCAGTTCTTCACCCAAATACACATTTTTTAGATATTCTTTCCAGTCTGCCTGATAGCTACGCCACTAGTTGTGTATCTTAAGAGTCATTGTAACTTTTGCCAGGGGTTTCTTGAAGTTGCTGATGTGATTATGCTGGTGACGAGGCATTGGCTACCCTATGAGTGTCATAGTGATTCCTGCTAGTTGCTCACCCAAATACACATTTTTTTGATACTTTGGCCAGTCTGCCTCAAGTGACACCCCACTAGCTGTGTATCTTATGAGAAGCTTCGTTACCTTTGCAAGCGGTTTCTTGAAGTTGGTGATGTGATTATGTTGGTGACGAGGCATTGGCTACCCTAAGAGAGTCACAGTGTTTCCTGCCAGTTGCTCACCCAAATACACATTTTTTAGATACTGTTTCCAGTCTGCCTGAAGCGATACGCCACTAGTTGTGTATCTTAAGAGAAACATCGTTACTCTTGCCAGCGGTTTCTTGACTTTGAAGATGTGATTATACTGGTGACTAGATATTGGCTACCCTAAGAGAGTCACAGTGTTTCCTGCCAGTTGCTCACCCAAATACACATTTTTTAGATACTGTTTCCAGTGTGCCTGAAGCGATACGCCACTAGTTGTGTATCTTAAGAGAAACATCGTTACTTTTGAAAGGGGTTTCTAGAAGTTGCTGATTTGATTCTGCTGGTGACGAAGCATTGGCTACCTCAAGAGAGTCATAGAGATTCCTGTCAGTTCTTCACCCAAATACACATTTTTTAGATATTCTTTCCAGTCTGCCTGATAGCTACGCCACTAGTTGTGTATCTTAAGAGTCATTGTAACTTTTGCCAGGGGTTTCTTGAAGTTGCTGATGTGATTATGCTGGTGACGAGGCATTGGCTACCCTATGAGTGTCATAGTGATTCCTGCTAGTTGCTCACCCAAATACACATTTTTTTGATACTTTGGCCAGTCTGCCTCAAGTGACACCCCACTAGCTGTGTATCTTATGAGAAGCTTCGTTACCTTTGCAAGCGGTTTCTTGAAGTTGGTGATGTGATTATGTTGGTGACGAGGCATTGGCTACCTTAAGAGAGTCATAGTGCTTTCTGCCAGTTGCTCACACAAATACAAATTTTGAGATACTGTGGCCAGTCTGCCTGAAGCGATACGCCACTAGTTGTGTATCTTAAGAGAAACATCGTTACTCTTGCTAGCGGTTTCTTGACTTTGAAGATGTGATTATACTGGTGACGAGATATTGGCTATCCTAAGAGAGTCACAGTGTTTCCTGCCAGTTGCTCACCCAAATACACATTTTTTAGATACTGTTTCCAGTGTGCCTGAAGCGATACGCCACTAGTTGTGTATCTTAAGAGAAACATCGTTACTTTTGCCAGGGGTTTATAGAAGTTGCTGATTTGATTCTGCTGGTGACGAGGCATTGGCTACCTCAAGAGAGTCATAGAGATTCCTGCCAGTTCTTCACCCAAATACACATTTTTTAGATACTCATTCCAGTCTGCCTGATAGCTACGCCACTAGTTGTGCATCTTAAGAGTCATTGTAACTTTTGCCAGGGGTTTCTTGAAGTTGCTGATGTGATTATGCTGGTGACGAGGCATTGGCTACCCTATGAGTGTCATAGTGATTCCTGCTAGTTGCTCACCCAAATACACATTTTTTTGATACTTTGGCCAGTCTTCCTCAAGTGACACCCCACTAGCTGCGTATCTTATGAGAAGCTTCGTTACCTTTGCAAGCGGTTTCTTGAAGTTGGTGATGTGATTATGTTGGTGACGAGGCATTGGCTACCTTAAGAGAGTCATAGTGCTTTCTGCCAGTTGCTCACACAAATACAAATTTTGAGATACTGTGGCGTCTGCCTGAAGCGATACGCCACTAGTTGTGTATCTTAAGAGAAACATCGTTACTCTTGCCAGCGGTTTCTTGACTTTGAAGATGTGATTATACTGGTGACTAGATATTGGCTACCCTAAGAGAGTCACAGTGTTTCCTGCCAGTTGCTCACCCAAATACACATTTTTTAGATACTGTTTCCAGTGTGCCTGAAGCGATACGCCACTAGTTGTGTATCTTAAGAGAAACATCGTTACTTTTGAAAGGGGTTTCTAGAAGTTGCTGATTTGATTCTGCTGGTGACGAAGCATTGGCTACCTCAAGAGAGTCATAGAGATTCCTGTCAGTTCTTCACCCAAATACACATTTTTTAGATATTCTTTCCAGTCTGCCTGATAGCTACGCCACTAGTTGTGTATCTTAAGAGTCATTGTAACTTTTGCCAGGGGTTTCTTGAAGTTGCTGATGTGATTATGCTGGTGACGAGGCATTGGCTACCCTATGAGTGTCATAGTGATTCCTGCTAGTTGCTCACCCAAATACACATTTTTTTGATACTTTGGCCAGTCTGCCTCAAGTGACACCCCACTAGCTGTGTATCTTATGAGAAGCTTCGTTACCTTTGCAAGCGGTTTCTTGAAGTTGGTGATGTGATTATGTTGGTGACGAGGCATTGGCTACCTTAAGAGAGTCATAGTGCTTTCTGCCAGTTGCTCACACAAATACAAATTTTGAGATACTGTGGCCAGTCTGCCTGAAGCGATACGCCACTAGTTGTGTATCTTAAGAGAAACATCGTTACTCTTGCTAGCGGTTTCTTGACTTTGAAGATGTGATTATACTGGTGACTAGATATTGGCTACCCTAAGAGAGTCACAGTGTTTCCTGCCAGTTGCTCACCCAAATACACATTTTTTAGATACTGTTTCCAGTGTGCCTGAAGCGATACGCCACTAGTTGTGTATCTTAAGAGAAACATCGTTACTTTTGAAAGGGGTTTCTAGAAGTTGCTGATTTGATTCTGCTGGTGACGAAGCATTGGCTACCTCAAGAGAGTCATAGAGATTCCTGTCAGTTCTTCACCCAAATACACATTTTTTAGATATTCTTTCCAGTCTGCCTGATAGCTACGCCACTAGTTGTGTATCTTAAGAGTCATTGTAACTTTTGCCAGGGGTTTCTTGAAGTTGCTGATGTGATTATGCTGGTGACGAGGCATTGGCTACCCTATGAGTGTCATAGTGATTCCTGCTAGTTGCTCACCCAAATACACTTTTTTTTGATACTTTGGCCAGTCTGCCTCAAGTGACACCCCACTAGCTGTGTATCTTATGAGAAGCTTCGTTACCTTTGCAAGCGGTTTCTTGAAGTTGGTGATGTGATTATGTTGGTGACGAGGCATTGGCTACCCTAAGAGAGTCACAGTGTTTCCTGCCAGTTGCTCACCCAAATACACATTTTTTAGATACTGTTTCCAGTCTGCCTGAAGCGATACGCCACTAGTTGTGTATCTTAAGAGAAACATCGTTACTCTTGCCAGCGGTTTCTTGACTTTGAAGATGTGATTATACTGGTGACTAGATATTGGCTACCCTAAGAGAGTCACAGTGTTTCCTGCCAGTTGCTCACCCAAATACACATTTTTTAGATACTGTTTCCAGTGTGCCTGAAGCGATACGCCACTAGTTGTGTATCTTAAGAGAAACATCGTTACTTTTGAAAGGGGTTTCTAGAAGTTGCTGATTTGATTCTGCTGGTGACGAAGCATTGGCTACCTCAAGAGAGTCATAGAGATTCCTGTCAGTTCTTCACCCAAATACACATTTTTTAGATATTCTTTCCAGTCTGCCTGATAGCTACGCCACTAGTTGTGTATCTTAAGAGTCATTGTAACTTTTGCCAGGGGTTTCTTGAAGTTGCTGATGTGATTATGCTGGTGACGAGGCATTGGCTACCCTATGAGTGTCATAGTGATTCCTGCTAGTTGCTCACCCAAATACACATTTTTTTGATACTTTGGCCAGTCTGCCTCAAGTGACACCCCACTAGCTGTGTATCTTATGAGAAGCTTCGTTACCTTTGCAAGCGGTTTCTTGAAGTTGGTGATGTGATTATGTTGGTGACGAGGCATTGGCTACCTTAAGAGAGTCATAGTGCTTTCTGCCAGTTGCTCACACAAATACAAATTTTGAGATACTGTGGCCAGTCTGCCTGAAGCGATACGCCACTAGTTGTGTATCTTAAGAGAAACATCGTTACTCTTGCTAGCGGTTTCTTGACTTTGAAGATGTGATTATACTGGTGACGAGATATTGGCTATCCTAAGAGAGTCACAGTGTTTCCTGCCAGTTGCTCACCCAAATACACATTTTTTAGATACTGTTTCCAGTGTGCCTGAAGCGATACGCCACTAGTTGTGTATCTTAAGAGAAACATCGTTACTTTTGCCAGGGGTTTATAGAAGTTGCTGATTTGATTCTGCTGGTGACGAGGCATTGGCTACCTCAAGAGAGTCATAGAGATTCCTGCCAGTTCTTCACCCAAATACACATTTTTTAGATACTCATTCCAGTCTGCCTGATAGCTACGCCACTAGTTGTGCATCTTAAGAGTCATTGTAACTTTTGCCAGGGGTTTCTTGAAGTTGCTGATGTGATTATGCTGGTGACGAGGCATTGGCTACCCTATGAGTGTCATAGTGATTCCTGCTAGTTGCTCACCCAAATACACATTTTTTTGATACTTTGGCCAGTCTGCCTCAAGTGACACCCCACTAGCTGCGTATCTTATGAGAAGCTTCGTTACCTTTGCAAGCGGTTTCTTGAAGTTGGTGATGTGATTATGTTGGTGACGAGGCATTGGCTACCTTAAGAGAGTCATAGTGCTTTCTGCCAGTTGCTCACACAAATACAAATTTTGAGATACTGTGGCCAGTCTGCCTGAAGCGATACGCCACTAGTTGTGTATCTTAAGAGAAACATCGTTACTCTTGCCAGCGGTTTCTTGACTTTGAAGATGTGATTATACTGGTGACTAGATATTGGCTACCCTAAGAGAGTCACAGTGTTTCCTGCCAGTTGCTCACCCAAATACACATTTTTTAGATACTGTTTCCAGTGTGCCTGAAGCGATACGCCACTAGTTGTGTATCTTAAGAGAAACATCGTTACTTTTGAAAGGGGTTTCTAGAAGTTGCTGATTTGATTCTGCTGGTGACGAAGCATTGGCTACCTCAAGAGAGTCATAGAGATTCCTGTCAGTTCTTCACCCAAATACACATTTTTTAGATATTCTTTCCAGTCTGCCTGATAGCTACGCCACTAGTTGTGTATCTTAAGAGTCATTGTAACTTTTGCCAGGGGTTTCTTGAAGTTGCTGATGTGATTATGCTGGTGACGAGGCATTGGCTACCCTATGAGTGTCATAGTGATTCCTGCTAGTTGCTCACCCAAATACACATTTTTTTGATACTTTGGCCAGTCTGCCTCAAGTGACACCCCACTAGCTGTGTATCTTATGAGAAGCTTCGTTACCTTTGCAAGCGGTTTCTTGAAGTTGGTGATGTGATTATGTTGGTGACGAGGCATTGGCTACCCTAAGAGAGTCACAGTGTTTCCTGCCAGTTGCTCACCCAAATACACATTTTTTAGATACTGTTTCCAGTCTGCCTGAAGCGATACGCCACTAGTTGTGTATCTTAAGAGAAACATCGTTACTCTTGCCAGCGGTTTCTTGACTTTGAAGATGTGATTATACTGGTGACTAGATATTGGCTACCCTAAGAGAGTCACAGTGTTTCCTGCCAGTTGCTCACCCAAATACACATTTTTTAGATACTGTTTCCAGTGTGCCTGAAGCGATACGCCACTAGTTGTGTATCTTAAGAGAAACATCGTTACTTTTGAAAGGGGTTTCTAGAAGTTGCTGATTTGATTCTGCTGGTGACGAAGCATTGGCTACCTCAAGAGAGTCATAGAGATTCCTGTCAGTTCTTCACCCAAATACACATTTTTTAGATATTCTTTCCAGTCTGCCTGATAGCTACGCCACTAGTTGTGTATCTTAAGAGTCATTGTAACTTTTGCCAGGGGTTTCTTGAAGTTGCTGATGTGATTATGCTGGTGACGAGGCATTGGCTACCCTATGAGTGTCATAGTGATTCCTGCTAGTTGCTCACCCAAATACACATTTTTTTGATACTTTGGCCAGTCTGCCTCAAGTGACACCCCACTAGCTGTGTATCTTATGAGAAGCTTCGTTACCTTTGCAAGCGGTTTCTTGAAGTTGGTGATGTGATTATGTTGGTGACGAGGCATTGGCTACCTTAAGAGAGTCATAGTGCTTTCTGCCAGTTGCTCACACAAATACAAATTTTGAGATACTGTGGCCAGTCTGCCTGAAGCGATACGCCACTAGTTGTGTATCTTAAGAGAAACATCGTTACTCTTGCTAGCGGTTTCTTGACTTTGAAGATGTGATTATACTGGTGACGAGATATTGGCTATCCTAAGAGAGTCACAGTGTTTCCTGCCAGTTGCTCACCCAAATACACATTTTTTAGATACTGTTTCCAGTGTGCCTGAAGCGATACGCCACTAGTTGTGTATCTTAAGAGAAACATCGTTACTTTTGCCAGGGGTTTATAGAAGTTGCTGATTTGATTCTGCTGGTGACGAGGCATTGGCTACCTCAAGAGAGTCATAGAGATTCCTGCCAGTTCTTCACCCAAATACACATTTTTTAGATACTCATTCCAGTCTGCCTGATAGCTACGCCACTAGTTGTGCATCTTAAGAGTCATTGTAACTTTTGCCAGGGGTTTCTTGAAGTTGCTGATGTGATTATGCTGGTGACGAGGCATTGGCTACCCTATGAGTGTCATAGTGATTCCTGCTAGTTGCTCACCCAAATACACATTTTTTTGATACTTTGGCCAGTCTGCCTCAAGTGACACCCCACTAGCTGCGTATCTTATGAGAAGCTTCGTTACCTTTGCAAGCGGTTTCTTGAAGTTGGTGATGTGATTATGTTGGTGACGAGGCATTGGCTACCTTAAGAGAGTCATAGTGCTTTCTGCCAGTTGCTCACACAAATACAAATTTTGAGATACTGTGGCGTCTGCCTGAAGCGATACGCCACTAGTTGTGTATCTTAAGAGAAACATCGTTACTCTTGCCAGCGGTTTCTTGACTTTGAAGATGTGATTATACTGGTGACTAGATATTGGCTACCCTAAGAGAGTCACAGTGTTTCCTGCCAGTTGCTCACCCAAATACACATTTTTTAGATACTGTTTCCAGTGTGCCTGAAGCGATACGCCACTAGTTGTGTATCTTAAGAGAAACATCGTTACTTTTGAAAGGGGTTTCTAGAAGTTGCTGATTTGATTCTGCTGGTGACGAAGCATTGGCTACCTCAAGAGAGTCATAGAGATTCCTGTCAGTTCTTCACCCAAATACACATTTTTTAGATATTCTTTCCAGTCTGCCTGATAGCTACGCCACTAGTTGTGTATCTTAAGAGTCATTGTAACTTTTGCCAGGGGTTTCTTGAAGTTGCTGATGTGATTATGCTGGTGACGAGGCATTGGCTACCCTATGAGTGTCATAGTGATTCCTGCTAGTTGCTCACCCAAATACACATTTTTTTGATACTTTGGCCAGTCTGCCTCAAGTGACACCCCACTAGCTGTGTATCTTATGAGAAGCTTCGTTACCTTTGCAAGCGGTTTCTTGAAGTTGGTGATGTGATTATGTTGGTGACGAGGCATTGGCTACCTTAAGAGAGTCATAGTGCTTTCTGCCAGTTGCTCACACAAATACAAATTTTGAGATACTGTGGCCAGTCTGCCTGAAGCGATACGCCACTAGTTGTGTATCTTAAGAGAAACATCGTTACTCTTGCTAGCGGTTTCTTGACTTTGAAGATGTGATTATACTGGTGACTAGATATTGGCTACCCTAAGAGAGTCACAGTGTTTCCTGCCAGTTGCTCACCCAAATACACATTTTTTAGATACTGTTTCCAGTGTGCCTGAAGCGATACGCCACTAGTTGTGTATCTTAAGAGAAACATCGTTACTTTTGAAAGGGGTTTCTAGAAGTTGCTGATTTGATTCTGCTGGTGACGAAGCATTGGCTACCTCAAGAGAGTCATAGAGATTCCTGTCAGTTCTTCACCCAAATACACATTTTTTAGATATTCTTTCCAGTCTGCCTGATAGCTACGCCACTAGTTGTGTATCTTAAGAGTCATTGTAACTTTTGCCAGGGGTTTCTTGAAGTTGCTGATGTGATTATGCTGGTGACGAGGCATTGGCTACCCTATGAGTGTCATAGTGATTCCTGCTAGTTGCTCACCCAAATACACATTTTTTTGATACTTTGGCCAGTCTGCCTCAAGTGACACCCCACTAGCTGTGTATCTTATGAGAAGCTTCGTTACCTTTGCAAGCGGTTTCTTGAAGTTGGTGATGTGATTATGTTGGTGACGAGGCATTGGCTACCCTAAGAGAGTCACAGTGTTTCCTGCCAGTTGCTCACCCAAATACACATTTTTTAGATACTGTTTCCAGTCTGCCTGAAGCGATACGCCACTAGTTGTGTATCTTAAGAGAAACATCGTTACTCTTGCCAGCGGTTTCTTGACTTTGAAGATGTGATTATACTGGTGACTAGATATTGGCTACCCTAAGAGAGTCACAGTGTTTCCTGCCAGTTGCTCACCCAAATACACATTTTTTAGATACTGTTTCCAGTGTGCCTGAAGCGATACGCCACTAGTTGTGTATCTTAAGAGAAACATCGTTACTTTTGAAAGGGGTTTCTAGAAGTTGCTGATTTGATTCTGCTGGTGACGAAGCATTGGCTACCTCAAGAGAGTCATAGAGATTCCTGTCAGTTCTTCACCCAAATACACATTTTTTAGATATTCTTTCCAGTCTGCCTGATAGCTACGCCACTAGTTGTGTATCTTAAGAGTCATTGTAACTTTTGCCAGGGGTTTCTTGAAGTTGCTGATGTGATTATGCTGGTGACGAGGCATTGGCTACCCTATGAGTGTCATAGTGATTCCTGCTAGTTGCTCACCCAAATACACATTTTTTTGATACTTTGGCCAGTCTGCCTCAAGTGACACCCCACTAGCTGTGTATCTTATGAGAAGCTTCGTTACCTTTCCAAGCGGTTTCTTGAAGTTGGTGATGTGATTATGTTGGTGACGAGGCATTGGCTACCTTAAGAGAGTCATAGTGCTTTCTGCCAGTTGCTCACACAAATACAAATTTTGAGATACTGTGGCCAGTCTGCCTGAAGCGATACGCCACTAGTTGTGTATCTTAAGAGAAACATCGTTACTCTTGCTAGCGGTTTCTTGACTTTGAAGATGTGATTATACTGGTGACGAGATATTGGCTATCCTAAGAGAGTCACAGTGTTTCCTGCCAGTTGCTCACCCAAATACACATTTTTTAGATACTGTTTCCAGTGTGCCTGAAGCGATACGCCACTAGTTGTGTATCTTAAGAGAAACATCGTTACTTTTGCCAGGGGTTTATAGAAGTTGCTGATTTGATTCTGCTGGTGACGAGGCATTGGCTACCTCAAGAGAGTCATAGAGATTCCTGCCAGTTCTTCACCCAAATACACATTTTTTAGATACTCATTCCAGTCTGCCTGATAGCTACGCCACTAGTTGTGCATCTTAAGAGTCATTGTAACTTTTGCCAGGGGTTTCTTGAAGTTGCTGATGTGATTATGCTGGTGACGAGGCATTGGCTACCCTATGAGTGTCATAGTGATTCCTGCTAGTTGCTCACCCAAATACACATTTTTTTGATACTTTGGCCAGTCTGCCTCAAGTGACACCCCACTAGCTGCGTATCTTATGAGAAGCTTCGTTACCTTTGCAAGCGGTTTCTTGAAGTTGGTGATGTGATTATGTTGGTGACGAGGCATTGGCTACCTTAAGAGAGTCATAGTGCTTTCTGCCAGTTGCTCACACAAATACAAATTTTGAGATACTGTGGCCAGTCTGCCTGAAGCGATACGCCACTAGTTGTGTATCTTAAGAGAAACATCGTTACTCTTGCCAGCGGTTTCTTGACTTTGAAGATGTGATTATACTGGTGACTAGATATTGGCTACCCTAAGAGAGTCACAGTGTTTCCTGCCAGTTGCTCACCCAAATACACATTTTTTAGATACTGTTTCCAGTGTGCCTGAAGCGATACGCCACTAGTTGTGTATCTTAAGAGAAACATCGTTACTTTTGAAAGGGGTTTCTAGAAGTTGCTGATTTGATTCTGCTGGTGACGAAGCATTGGCTACCTCAAGAGAGTCATAGAGATTCCTGTCAGTTCTTCACCCAAATACACATTTTTTAGATATTCTTTCCAGTCTGCCTGATAGCTACGCCACTAGTTGTGTATCTTAAGAGTCATTGTAACTTTTGCCAGGGGTTTCTTGAAGTTGCTGATGTGATTATGCTGGTGACGAGGCATTGGCTACCCTATGAGTGTCATAGTGATTCCTGCTAGTTGCTCACCCAAATACACATTTTTTTGATACTTTGGCCAGTCTGCCTCAAGTGACACCCCACTAGCTGTGTATCTTATGAGAAGCTTCGTTACCTTTGCAAGCGGTTTCTTGAAGTTGGTGATGTGATTATGTTGGTGACGAGGCATTGGCTACCTTAAGAGAGTCATAGTGCTTTCTGCCAGTTGCTCACACAAATACAAATTTTGAGATACTGTGGCCAGTCTGCCTGAAGCGATACGCCACTAGTTGTGTATCTTAAGAGAAACATCGTTACTCTTGCTAGCGGTTTCTTGACTTTGAAGATGTGATTATACTGGTGACTAGATATTGGCTACCCTAAGAGAGTCACAGTGTTTCCTGCCAGTTGCTCACCCAAATACACATTTTTTAGATACTGTTTCCAGTGTGCCTGAAGCGATACGCCACTAGTTGTGTATCTTAAGAGAAACATCGTTACTTTTGCCAGGGGTTTATAGAAGTTGCTGATTTGATTCTGCTGGTGACGAGGCATTGGCTACCTCAAGAGAGTCATAGAGATTCCTGCCAGTTCTTCACCCAAATACACATTTTTTAGATACTCATTCCAGTCTGCCTGATAGCTACGCCACTAGTTGTGCATCTTAAGAGTCATTGTAACTTTTGCCAGGGGTTTCTTGAAGTTGCTGATGTGATTATGCTGGTGACGAGGCATTGGCTACCCTATGAGTGTCATAGTGATTCCTGCTAGTTGCTCACCCAAATACACATTTTTTTGATACTTTGGCCAGTCTGCCTCAAGTGACACCCCACTAGCTGCGTATCTTATGAGAAGCTTCGTTACCTTTGCAAGCGGTTTCTTGAAGTTGGTGATGTGATTATGTTGGTGACGAGGCATTGGCTACCTTAAGAGAGTCATAGTGCTTTCTGCCAGTTGCTCACACAAATACAAATTTTGAGATACTGTGGCCAGTCTGCCTGAAGCGATACGCCACTAGTTGTGTATCTTAAGAGAAACATCGTTACTCTTGCCAGCGGTTTCTTGACTTTGAAGATGTGATTATACTGGTGACTAGATATTGGCTACCCTAAGAGAGTCACAGTGTTTCCTGCCAGTTGCTCACCCAAATACACATTTTTTAGATACTGTTTCCAGTGTGCCTGAAGCGATACGCCACTAGTTGTGTATCTTAAGAGAAACATCGTTACTTTTGAAAGGGGTTTCTAGAAGTTGCTGATTTGATTCTGCTGGTGACGAAGCATTGGCTACCTCAAGAGAGTCATAGAGATTCCTGTCAGTTCTTCACCCAAATACACATTTTTTAGATATTCTTTCCAGTCTGCCTGATAGCTACGCCACTAGTTGTGTATCTTAAGAGTCATTGTAACTTTTGCCAGGGGTTTCTTGAAGTTGCTGATGTGATTATGCTGGTGACGAGGCATTGGCTACCCTATGAGTGTCATAGTGATTCCTGCTAGTTGCTCACCCAAATACACATTTTTTTGATACTTTGGCCAGTCTGCCTCAAGTGACACCCCACTAGCTGTGTATCTTATGAGAAGCTTCGTTACCTTTGCAAGCGGTTTCTTGAAGTTGGTGATGTGATTATGTTGGTGACGAGGCATTGGCTACCTTAAGAGAGTCATAGTGCTTTCTGCCAGTTGCTCACACAAATACAAATTTTGAGATACTGTGGCCAGTCTGCCTGAAGCGATACGCCACTAGTTGTGTATCTTAAGAGAAACATCGTTACTCTTGCTAGCGGTTTCTTGACTTTGAAGATGTGATTATACTGGTGACTAGATATTGGCTACCCTAAGAGAGTCACAGTGTTTCCTGCCAGTTGCTCACCCAAATACACATTTTTTAGATACTGTTTCCAGTGTGCCTGAAGCGATACGCCACTAGTTGTGTATCTTAAGAGAAACATCGTTACTTTTGAAAGGGGTTTCTAGAAGTTGCTGATTTGATTCTGCTGGTGACGAAGCATTGGCTACCTCAAGAGAGTCATAGAGATTCCTGTCAGTTCTTCACCCAAATACACATTTTTTAGATATTCTTTCCAGTCTGCCTGATAGCTACGCCACTAGTTGTGTATCTTAAGAGTCATTGTAACTTTTGCCAGGGGTTTCTTGAAGTTGCTGATGTGATTATGCTGGTGACGAGGCATTGGCTACCCTATGAGTGTCATAGTGATTCCTGCTAGTTGCTCACCCAAATACACATTTTTTTGATACTTTGGCCAGTCTGCCTCAAGTGA
This sequence comes from Schistocerca nitens, assembly GCF_023898315.1. Classification (NCBI taxonomy): domain Eukaryota; kingdom Metazoa; phylum Arthropoda; class Insecta; order Orthoptera; family Acrididae; genus Schistocerca; species Schistocerca nitens. The sequence continues at coordinate 178,993,362 of NC_064623.1, forward strand.
CACCCCACTAGCTGTGTATCTTATGAGAAGCTTCGTTACCTTTCCAAGCGGTTTCTTGAAGTTGGTGATGTGATTATGTTGGTGACGAGGCATTGGCTACCTTAAGAGAGTCATAGTGCTTTCTGCCAGTTGCTCACACAAATACAAATTTTGAGATACTGTGGCCAGTCTGCCTGAAGCGATACGCCACTAGTTGTGTATCTTAAGAGAAACATCGTTACTCTTGCTAGCGGTTTCTTGACTTTGAAGATGTGATTATACTGGTGACGAGATATTGGCTATCCTAAGAGAGTCACAGTGTTTCCTGCCAGTTGCTCACCCAAATACACATTTTTTAGATACTGTTTCCAGTGTGCCTGAAGCGATACGCCACTAGTTGTGTATCTTAAGAGAAACATCGTTACTTTTGCCAGGGGTTTATAGAAGTTGCTGATTTGATTCTGCTGGTGACGAGGCATTGGCTACCTCAAGAGAGTCATAGAGATTCCTGCCAGTTCTTCACCCAAATACACATTTTTTAGATACTCATTCCAGTCTGCCTGATAGCTACGCCACTAGTTGTGCATCTTAAGAGTCATTGTAACTTTTGCCAGGGGTTTCTTGAAGTTGCTGATGTGATTATGCTGGTGACGAGGCATTGGCTACCCTATGAGTGTCATAGTGATTCCTGCTAGTTGCTCACCCAAATACACATTTTTTTGATACTTTGGCCAGTCTGCCTCAAGTGACACCCCACTAGCTGCGTATCTTATGAGAAGCTTCGTTACCTTTGCAAGCGGTTTCTTGAAGTTGGTGATGTGATTATGTTGGTGACGAGGCATTGGCTACCTTAAGAGAGTCATAGTGCTTTCTGCCAGTTGCTCACACAAATACAAATTTTGAGATACTGTGGCCAGTCTGCCTGAAGCGATACGCCACTAGTTGTGTATCTTAAGAGAAACATCGTTACTCTTGCCAGCGGTTTCTTGACTTTGAAGATGTGATTATACTGGTGACTAGATATTGGCTACCCTAAGAGAGTCACAGTGTTTCCTGCCAGTTGCTCACCCAAATACACATTTTTTAGATACTGTTTCCAGTGTGCCTGAAGCGATACGCCACTAGTTGTGTATCTTAAGAGAAACATCGTTACTTTTGAAAGGGGTTTCTAGAAGTTGCTGATTTGATTCTGCTGGTGACGAAGCATTGGCTACCTCAAGAGAGTCATAGAGATTCCTGTCAGTTCTTCACCCAAATACACATTTTTTAGATATTCTTTCCAGTCTGCCTGATAGCTACGCCACTAGTTGTGTATCTTAAGAGTCATTGTAACTTTTGCCAGGGGTTTCTTGAAGTTGCTGATGTGATTATGCTGGTGACGAGGCATTGGCTACCCTATGAGTGTCATAGTGATTCCTGCTAGTTGCTCACCCAAATACACATTTTTTTGATACTTTGGCCAGTCTGCCTCAAGTGACACCCCACTAGCTGTGTATCTTATGAGAAGCTTCGTTACCTTTGCAAGCGGTTTCTTGAAGTTGGTGATGTGATTATGTTGGTGACGAGGCATTGGCTACCTTAAGAGAGTCATAGTGCTTTCTGCCAGTTGCTCACACAAATACAAATTTTGAGATACTGTGGCCAGTCTGCCTGAAGCGATACGCCACTAGTTGTGTATCTTAAGAGAAACATCGTTACTCTTGCTAGCGGTTTCTTGACTTTGAAGATGTGATTATACTGGTGACTAGATATTGGCTACCCTAAGAGAGTCACAGTGTTTCCTGCCAGTTGCTCACCCAAATACACATTTTTTAGATACTGTTTCCAGTGTGCCTGAAGCGATACGCCACTAGTTGTGTATCTTAAGAGAAACATCGTTACTTTTGAAAGGGGTTTCTAGAAGTTGCTGATTTGATTCTGCTGGTGACGAAGCATTGGCTACCTCAAGAGAGTCATAGAGATTCCTGTCAGTTCTTCACCCAAATACACATTTTTTAGATATTCTTTCCAGTCTGCCTGATAGCTACGCCACTAGTTGTGTATCTTAAGAGTCATTGTAACTTTTGCCAGGGGTTTCTTGAAGTTGCTGATGTGATTATGCTGGTGACGAGGCATTGGCTACCCTATGAGTGTCATAGTGATTCCTGCTAGTTGCTCACCCAAATACACATTTTTTTGATACTTTGGCCAGTCTGCCTCAAGTGACACCCCACTAGCTGTGTATCTTATGAGAAGCTTCGTTACCTTTGCAAGCGGTTTCTTGAAGTTGGTGATGTGATTATGTTGGTGACGAGGCATTGGCTACCTTAAGAGAGTCATAGTGCTTTCTGCCAGTTGCTCACACAAATACAAATTTTGAGATACTGTGGCCAGTCTGCCTGAAGCGATACGCCACTAGTTGTGTATCTTAAGAGAAACATCGTTACTCTTGCTAGCGGTTTCTTGACTTTGAAGATGTGATTATACTGGTGACTAGATATTGGCTACCCTAAGAGAGTCACAGTGTTTCCTGCCAGTTGCTCACCCAAATACACATTTTTTAGATACTGTTTCCAGTGTGCCTGAAGCGATACGCCACTAGTTGTGTATCTTAAGAGAAACATCGTTACTTTTGAAAGGGGTTTCTAGAAGTTGCTGATTTGATTCTGCTGGTGACGAAGCATTGGCTACCTCAAGAGAGTCATAGAGATTCCTGTCAGTTCTTCACCCAAATACACATTTTTTAGATATTCTTTCCAGTCTGCCTGATAGCTACGCCACTAGTTGTGTATCTTAAGAGTCATTGTAACTTTTGCCAGGGGTTTCTTGAAGTTGCTGATGTGATTATGCTGGTGACGAGGCATTGGCTACCCTATGAGTGTCATAGTGATTCCTGCTAGTTGCTCACCCAAATACACATTTTTTTGATACTTTGGCCAGTCTGCCTCAAGTGACACCCCACTAGCTGTGTATCTTATGAGAAGCTTCGTTACCTTTCCAAGCGGTTTCTTGAAGTTGGTGATGTGATTATGTTGGTGACGAGGCATTGGCTACCTTAAGAGAGTCATAGTGCTTTCTGCCAGTTGCTCACACAAATACAAATTTTGAGATACTGTGGCCAGTCTGCCTGAAGCGATACGCCACTAGTTGTGTATCTTAAGAGAAACATCGTTACTCTTGCTAGCGGTTTCTTGACTTTGAAGATGTGATTATACTGGTGACGAGATATTGGCTATCCTAAGAGAGTCACAGTGTTTCCTGCCAGTTGCTCACCCAAATACACATTTTTTAGATACTGTTTCCAGTGTGCCTGAAGCGATACGCCACTAGTTGTGTATCTTAAGAGAAACATCGTTACTTTTGCCAGGGGTTTATAGAAGTTGCTGATTTGATTCTGCTGGTGACGAGGCATTGGCTACCTCAAGAGAGTCATAGAGATTCCTGCCAGTTCTTCACCCAAATACACATTTTTTAGATACTCATTCCAGTCTGCCTGATAGCTACGCCACTAGTTGTGCATCTTAAGAGTCATTGTAACTTTTGCCAGGGGTTTCTTGAAGTTGCTGATGTGATTATGCTGGTGACGAGGCATTGGCTACCCTATGAGTGTCATAGTGATTCCTGCTAGTTGCTCACCCAAATACACATTTTTTTGATACTTTGGCCAGTCTGCCTCAAGTGACACCCCACTAGCTGTGTATCTTATGAGAAGCTTCGTTACCTTTGCAAGCGGTTTCTTGAAGTTGGTGATGTGATTATGTTGGTGACGAGGCATTGGCTACCTTAAGAGAGTCATAGTGCTTTCTGCCAGTTGCTCACACAAATACAAATTTTGAGATACTGTGGCCAGTCTGCCTGAAGCGATACGCCACTAGTTGTGTATCTTAAGAGAAACATCGTTACTCTTGCTAGCGGTTTCTTGACTTTGAAGATGTGATTATACTGGTGACTAGATATTGGCTACCCTAAGAGAGTCACAGTGTTTCCTGCCAGTTGCTCACCCAAATACACATTTTTTAGATACTGTTTCCAGTGTGCCTGAAACGATACGCCACTAGTTGTGTATCTTAAGAGAAACATCGTTACTTTTGAAAGGGGTTTCTAGAAGTTGCTGATTTGATTCTGCTGGTGACGAAGCATTGGCTACCTCAAGAGAGTCATAGAGATTCCTGTCAGTTCTTCACCCAAATACACATTTTTTAGATATTCTTTCCAGTCTGCCTGATAGCTACGCCACTAGTTGTGTATCTTAAGAGTCATTGTAACTTTTGCCAGGGGTTTCTTGAAGTTGCTGATGTGATTATGCTGGTGACGAGGCATTGGCTACCCTATGAGTGTCATAGTGATTCCTGCTAGTTGCTCACCCAAATACACATTTTTTTGATACTTTGGCCAGTCTGCCTCAAGTGACACCCCACTAGCTGTGTATCTTATGAGAAGCTTCGTTACCTTTGCAAGCGGTTTCTTGAAGTTGGTGATGTGATTATGTTGGTGACGAGGCATTGGCTACCTTAAGAGAGTCATAGTGCTTTCTGCCAGTTGCTCACACAAATACAAATTTTGAGATACTGTGGCCAGTCTGCCTGAAGCGATACGCCACTAGTTGTGTATCTTAAGAGAAACATCGTTACTCTTGCTAGCGGTTTCTTGACTTTGAAGATGTGATTATACTGGTGACTAGATATTGGCTACCCTAAGAGAGTCACAGTGTTTCCTGCCAGTTGCTCACCCAAATACACATTTTTTAGATACTGTTTCCAGTGTGCCTGAAGCGATACGCCACTAGTTGTGTATCTTAAGAGAAACATCGTTACTTTTGAAAGGGGTTTCTAGAAGTTGCTGATTTGATTCTGCTGGTGACGAAGCATTGGCTACCTCAAGAGAGTCATAGAGATTCCTGTCAGTTCTTCACCCAAATACACATTTTTTAGATATTCTTTCCAGTCTGCCTGATAGCTACGCCACTAGTTGTGTATCTTAAGAGTCATTGTAACTTTTGCCAGGGGTTTCTTGAAGTTGCTGATGTGATTATGCTGGTGACGAGGCATTGGCTACCCTATGAGTGTCATAGTGATTCCTGCTAGTTGCTCACCCAAATACACATTTTTTTGATACTTTGGCCAGTCTGCCTCAAGTGACACCCCACTAGCTGTGTATCTTATGAGAAGCTTCGTTACCTTTCCAAGCGGTTTCTTGAAGTTGGTGATGTGATTATGTTGGTGACGAGGCATTGGCTACCTTAAGAGAGTCATAGTGCTTTCTGCCAGTTGCTCACACAAATACAAATTTTGAGATACTGTGGCCAGTCTGCCTGAAGCGATACGCCACTAGTTGTGTATCTTAAGAGAAACATCGTTACTCTTGCTAGCGGTTTCTTGACTTTGAAGATGTGATTATACTGGTGACGAGATATTGGCTATCCTAAGAGAGTCACAGTGTTTCCTGCCAGTTGCTCACCCAAATACACATTTTTTAGATACTGTTTCCAGTGTGCCTGAAGCGATACGCCACTAGTTGTGTATCTTAAGAGAAACATCGTTACTTTTGCCAGGGGTTTATAGAAGTTGCTGATTTGATTCTGCTGGTGACGAGGCATTGGCTACCTCAAGAGAGTCATAGAGATTCCTGCCAGTTCTTCACCCAAATACACATTTTTTAGATACTCATTCCAGTCTGCCTGATAGCTACGCCACTAGTTGTGCATCTTAAGAGTCATTGTAACTTTTGCCAGGGGTTTCTTGAAGTTGCTGATGTGATTATGCTGGTGACGAGGCATTGGCTACCCTATGAGTGTCATAGTGATTCCTGCTAGTTGCTCACCCAAATACACATTTTTTTGATACTTTGGCCAGTCTGCCTCAAGTGACACCCCACTAGCTGCGTATCTTATGAGAAGCTTCGTTACCTTTGCAAGCGGTTTCTTGAAGTTGGTGATGTGATTATGTTGGTGACGAGGCATTGGCTACCTTAAGAGAGTCATAGTGCTTTCTGCCAGTTGCTCACACAAATACAAATTTTGAGATACTGTGGCCAGTCTGCCTGAAGCGATACGCCACTAGTTGTGTATCTTAAGAGAAACATCGTTACTCTTGCCAGCGGTTTCTTGACTTTGAAGATGTGATTATACTGGTGACTAGATATTGGCTACCCTAAGAGAGTCACAGTGTTTCCTGCCAGTTGCTCACCCAAATACACATTTTTTAGATACTGTTTCCAGTGCGCCTGAAGCGATACGCCACTAGTTGTGTATCTTAAGAGAAACATCGTTACTTTTGAAAGGGGTTTCTAGAAGTTGCTGATTTGATTCTGCTGGTGACGAAGCATTGGCTACCTCAAGAGAGTCATAGAGATTCCTGTCAGTTCTTCACCCAAATACACATTTTTTAGATATTCTTTCCAGTCTGCCTGATAGCTACGCCACTAGTTGTGTATCTTAAGAGTCATTGTAACTTTTGCCAGGGGTTTCTTGAAGTTGCTGATGTGATTATGCTGGTGACGAGGCATTGGCTACCCTATGAGTGTCATAGTGATTCCTGCTAGTTGCTCACCCAAATACACATTTTTTTGATACTTTGGCCAGTCTGCCTCAAGTGACACCCCACTAGCTGTGTATCTTATGAGAAGCTTCGTTACCTTTGCAAGCGGTTTCTTGAAGTTGGTGATGCGATTATGTTGGTGACGAGGCATTGACTACCTTAAGAGAGTCATAGTGCTTTCTGCCAGTTGCTCACCCAAATACACATTTTGAGATACTGTGGCCAGTCTGCCTGAAGCGATACGCCACTAGTTGTGTATCTTAAGAGAAACATCGTTACTCTTGCCAGCGGTTTCTTGACTTTGAAGATGTGATTATACTGGTGACTAGATATTGGCTACCCTAAGAGAGTCACAGTGTTTCCTGCCAGTTGCTCACCCAAATACACATTTTTTAGATACTGTTTCCAGTGTGCCTGAAGCGATACGCCACTAGTTGTGTATCTTAAGAGAAACATCGTTACTTTTGAAAGGGGTTTCTAGAAGTTGCTGATTTGATTCTGCTGGTGACGAAGCATTGGCTACCTCAAGAGAGTCATAGAGATTCCTGTCAGTTCTTCACCCAAATACACATTTTTTAGATATTCTTTCCAGTCTGCCTGATAGCTACGCCACTAGTTGTGTATCTTAAGAGTCATTGTAACTTTTGCCAGGGGTTTCTTGAAGTTGCTGATGTGATTATGCTGGTGACGAGGCATTGGCTACCCTATGAGTGTCATAGTGATTCCTGCTAGTTGCTCACCCAAATACACATTTTTTTGATACTTTGGCCAGTCTGCCTCAAGTGACACCCCACTAGCTGTGTATCTTATGAGAAGCTTCGTTACCTTTCCAAGCGGTTTCTTGAAGTTGGTGATGTGATTATGTTGGTGACGAGGCATTGGCTACCTTAAGAGAGTCATAGTGCTTTCTGCCAGTTGCTCACACAAATACAAATTTTGAGATACTGTGGCCAGTCTGCCTGAAGCGATACGCCACTAGTTGTGTATCTTAAGAGAAACATCGTTACTCTTGCTAGCGGTTTCTTGACTTTGAAGATGTGATTATACTGGTGACGAGATATTGGCTATCCTAAGAGAGTCACAGTGTTTCCTGCCAGTTGCTCACCCAAATACACATTTTTTAGATACTGTTTCCAGTGTGCCTGAAGCGATACGCCACTAGTTGTGTATCTTAAGAGAAACATCGTTACTTTTGCCAGGGGTTTATAGAAGTTGCTGATTTGATTCTGCTGGTGACGAGGCATTGGCTACCTCAAGAGAGTCATAGAGATTCCTGCCAGTTCTTCACCCAAATACACATTTTTTAGATACTCATTCCAGTCTGCCTGATAGCTACGCCACTAGTTGTGCATCTTAAGAGTCATTGTAACTTTTGCCAGGGGTTTCTTGAAGTTGCTGATGTGATTATGCTGGTGACGAGGCATTGGCTACCCTATGAGTGTCATAGTGATTCCTGCTAGTTGCTCACCCAAATACACATTTTTTTGATACTTTGGCCAGTCTGCCTCAAGTGACACCCCACTAGCTGTGTATCTTATGAGAAGCTTCGTTACCTTTGCAAGCGGTTTCTTGAAGTTGGTGATGTGATTATGTTGGTGACGAGGCATTGGCTACCTTAAGAGAGTCATAGTGCTTTCTGCCAGTTGCTCACACAAATACAAATTTTGAGATACTGTGGCCAGTCTGCCTGAAGCGATACGCCACTAGTTGTGTATCTTAAGAGAAACATCGTTACTCTTGCTAGCGGTTTCTTGACTTTGAAGATGTGATTATACTGGTGACTAGATATTGGCTACCCTAAGAGAGTCACAGTGTTTCCTGCCAGTTGCTCACCCAAATACACATTTTTTAGATACTGTTTCCAGTGTGCCTGAAACGATACGCCACTAGTTGTGTATCTTAAGAGAAACATCGTTACTTTTGAAAGGGGTTTCTAGAAGTTGCTGATTTGATTCTGCTGGTGACGAAGCATTGGCTACCTCAAGAGAGTCATAGAGATTCCTGTCAGTTCTTCACCCAAATACACATTTTTTAGATATTCTTTCCAGTCTGCCTGATAGCTACGCCACTAGTTGTGTATCTTAAGAGTCATTGTAACTTTTGCCAGGGGTTTCTTGAAGTTGCTGATGTGATTATGCTGGTGACGAGGCATTGGCTACCCTATGAGTGTCATAGTGATTCCTGCTAGTTGCTCACCCAAATACACATTTTTTTGATACTTTGGCCAGTCTGCCTCAAGTGACACCCCACTAGCTGTGTATCTTATGAGAAGCTTCGTTACCTTTGCAAGCGGTTTCTTGAAGTTGGTGATGTGATTATGTTGGTGACGAGGCATTGGCTACCTTAAGAGAGTCATAGTGCTTTCTGCCAGTTGCTCACACAAATACAAATTTTGAGATACTGTGGCCAGTCTGCCTGAAGCGATACGCCACTAGTTGTGTATCTTAAGAGAAACATCGTTACTCTTGCTAGCGGTTTCTTGACTTTGAAGATGTGATTATACTGGTGACGAGATATTGGCTATCCTAAGAGAGTCACAGTGTTTCCTGCCAGTTGCTCACCCAAATACACATTTTTTAGATACTGTTTCCAGTGTGCCTGAAGCGATACGCCACTAGTTGTGTATCTTAAGAGAAACATCGTTACTTTTGCCAGGGGTTTATAGAAGTTGCTGATTTGATTCTGCTGGTGACGAGGCATTGGCTACCTCAAGAGAGTCATAGAGATTCCTGCCAGTTCTTCACCCAAATACACATTTTTTAGATACTCATTCCAGTCTGCCTGATAGCTACGCCACTAGTTGTGCATCTTAAGAGTCATTGTAACTTTTGCCAGGGGTTTCTTGAAGTTGCTGATGTGATTATGCTGGTGACGAGGCATTGGCTACCCTATGAGTGTCATAGTGATTCCTGCTAGTTGCTCACCCAAATACACATTTTTTTGATACTTTGGCCAGTCTGCCTCAAGTGACACCCCACTAGCTGCGTATCTTATGAGAAGCTTCGTTACCTTTGCAAGCGGTTTCTTGAAGTTGGTGATGTGATTATGTTGGTGACGAGGCATTGGCTACCTTAAGAGAGTCATAGTGCTTTCTGCCAGTTGCTCACACAAATACAAATTTTGAGATACTGTGGCCAGTCTGCCTGAAGCGATACGCCACTAGTTGTGTATCTTAAGAGAAACATCGTTACTCTTGCCAGCGGTTTCTTGACTTTGAAGATGTGATTATACTGGTGACTAGATATTGGCTACCCTAAGAGAGTCACAGTGTTTCCTGCCAGTTGCTCACCCAAATACACATTTTTTAGATACTGTTTCCAGTGCGCCTGAAGCGATACGCCACTAGTTGTGTATCTTAAGAGAAACATCGTTACTTTTGAAAGGGGTTTCTAGAAGTTGCTGATTTGATTCTGCTGGTGACGAAGCATTGGCTACCTCAAGAGAGTCATAGAGATTCCTGTCAGTTCTTCACCCAAATACACATTTTTTAGATATTCTTTCCAGTCTGCCTGATAGCTACGCCACTAGTTGTGTATCTTAAGAGTCATTGTAACTTTTGCCAGGGGTTTCTTGAAGTTGCTGATGTGATTATGCTGGTGACGAGGCATTGGCTACCCTATGAGTGTCATAGTGATTCCTGCTAGTTGCTCACCCAAATACACATTTTTTTGATACTTTGGCCAGTCTGCCTCAAGTGACACCCCACTAGCTGTGTATCTTATGAGAAGCTTCGTTACCTTTCCAAGCGGTTTCTTGAAGTTGGTGATGTGATTATGTTGGTGACGAGGCATTGGCTACCTTAAGAGAGTCATAGTGCTTTCTGCCAGTTGCTCACACAAATACAAATTTTGAGATACTGTGGCCAGTCTGCCTGAAGCGATACGCCACTAGTTGTGTATCTTAAGAGAAACATCGTTACTCTTGCTAGCGGTTTCTTGACTTTGAAGATGTGATTATACTGGTGACGAGATATTGGCTATCCTAAGAGAGTCACAGTGTTTCCTGCCAGTTGCTCACCCAAATACACATTTTTTAGATACTGTTTCCAGTGTGCCTGAAGCGATACGCCACTAGTTGTGTATCTTAAGAGAAACATCGTTACTTTTGCCAGGGGTTTATAGAAGTTGCTGATTTGATTCTGCTGGTGACGAGGCATTGGCTACCTCAAGAGAGTCATAGAGATTCCTGCCAGTTCTTCACCCAAATACACATTTTTTAGATACTCATTCCAGTCTGCCTGATAGCTACGCCACTAGTTGTGCATCTTAAGAGTCATTGTAACTTTTGCCAGGGGTTTCTTGAAGTTGCTGATGTGATTATGCTGGTGACGAGGCATTGGCTACCCTATGAGTGTCATAGTGATTCCTGCTAGTTGCTCACCCAAATACACATTTTTTTGATACTTTGGCCAGTCTGCCTCAAGTGACACCCCACTAGCTGCGTATCTTATGAGAAGCTTCGTTACCTTTGCAAGCGGTTTCTTGAAGTTGGTGATGTGATTATGTTGGTGACGAGGCATTGGCTACCTTAAGAGAGTCATAGTGCTTTCTGCCAGTTGCTCACACAAATACAAATTTTGAGATACTGTGGCCAGTCTGCCTGAAGCGATACGCCACTAGTTGTGTATCTTAAGAGAAACATCGTTACTCTTGCTAGCGGTTTCTTGACTTTGAAGATGTGATTATACTGGTGACTAGATATTGGCTACCCTAAGAGAGTCACAGTGTTTCCTGCCAGTTGCTCACCCAAATACACATTTTTTAGATACTGTTTCCAGTGTGCCTGAAGCGATACGCCACTAGTTGTGTATCTTAAGAGAAACATCGTTACTTTTGAAAGGGGTTTCTAGAAGTTGCTGATTTGATTCTGCTGGTGACGAAGCATTGGCTACCTCAAGAGAGTCATAGAGATTCCTGTCAGTTCTTCACCCAAATACACATTTTTTAGATATTCTTTCCAGTCTGCCTGATAGCTACGCCACTAGTTGTGTATCTTAAGAGTCATTGTAACTTTTGCCAGGGGTTTCTTGAAGTTGCTGATGTGATTATGCTGGTGACGAGGCATTGGCTACCCTATGAGTGTCATAGTGATTCCTGCTAGTTGCTCACCCAAATACACATTTTTTTGATACTTTGGCCAGTCTGCCTCAAGTGACACCCCACTAGCTGTGTATCTTATGAGAAGCTTCGTTACCTTTCCAAGCGGTTTCTTGAAGTTGGTGATGTGATTATGTTGGTGACGAGGCATTGGCTACCTTAAGAGAGTCATAGTGCTTTCTGCCAGTTGCTCACACAAATACAAATTTTGAGATACTGTGGCCAGTCTGCCTGAAGCGATACGCCACTAGTTGTGTATCTTAAGAGAAACATCGTTACTCTTGCTAGCGGTTTCTTGACTTTGAAGATGTGATTATACTGGTGACGAGATATTGGCTATCCTAAGAGAGTCACAGTGTTTCCTGCCAGTTGCTCACCCAAATACACATTTTTTAGATACTGTTTCCAGTGTGCCTGAAGCGATACGCCACTAGTTGTGTATCTTAAGAGAAACATCGTTACTTTTGCCAGGGGTTTATAGAAGTTGCTGATTTGATTCTGCTGGTGACGAGGCATTGGCTACCTCAAGAGAGTCATAGAGATTCCTGCCAGTTCTTCACCCAAATACACATTTTTTAGATACTCATTCCAGTCTGCCTGATAGCTACGCCACTAGTTGTGCATCTTAAGAGTCATTGTAACTTTTGCCAGGGGTTTCTTGAAGTTGCTGATGTGATTATGCTGGTGACGAGGCATTGGCTACCCTATGAGTGTCATAGTGATTCCTGCTAGTTGCTCACCCAAATACACATTTTTTTGATACTTTGGCCAGTCTGCCTCAAGTGACACCCCACTAGCTGCGTATCTTATGAGAAGCTTCGTTACCTTTGCAAGCGGTTTCTTGAAGTTGGTGATGTGATTATGTTGGTGACGAGGCATTGGCTACCTTAAGAGAGTCATAGTGCTTTCTGCCAGTTGCTCACACAAATACAAATTTTGAGATACTGTGGCCAGTCTGCCTGAAGCGATACGCCACTAGTTGTGTATCTTAAGAGAAACATCGTTACTCTTGCCAGCGGTTTCTTGACTTTGAAGATGTGATTATACTGGTGACTAGATATTGGCTACCCTAAGAGAGTCACAGTGTTTCCTGCCAGTTGCTCACCCAAATACACATTTTTTAGATACTGTTTCCAGTGCGCCTGAAGCGATACGCCACTAGTTGTGTATCTTAAGAGAAACATCGTTACTTTTGAAAGGGGTTTCTAGAAGTTGCTGATTTGATTCTGCTGGTGACGAAGCATTGGCTACCTCAAGAGAGTCATAGAGATTCCTGTCAGTTCTTCACCCAAATACACATTTTTTAGATATTCTTTCCAGTCTGCCTGATAGCTACGCCACTAGTTGTGTATCTTAAGAGTCATTGTAACTTTTGCCAGGGGTTTCTTGAAGTTGCTGATGTGATTATGCTGGTGACGAGGCATTGGCTACCCTATGAGTGTCATAGTGATTCCTGCTAGTTGCTCACCCAAATACACATTTTTTTGATACTTTGGCCAGTCTGCCTCAAGTGACACCCCACTAGCTGTGTATCTTATGAGAAGCTTCGTTACCTTTGCAAGCGGTTTCTTGAAGTTGGTGATGCGATTATGTTGGTGACGAGGCATTGACTACCTTAAGAGAGTCATAGTGCTTTCTGCCAGTTGCTCACCCAAATACACATTTTGAGATACTGTGGCCAGTCTGCCTGAAGCGATACGCCACTAGTTGTGTATCTTAAGAGAAACATCGTTACTCTTGCCAGCGGTTTCTTGACTTTGAAGATGTGATTATACTGGTGACTAGATATTGGCTACCCTAAGAGAGTCACAGTGTTTCCTGCCAGTTGCTCACCCAAATACACATTTTTTAGATACTGTTTCCAGTGTGCCTGAAGCGATACGCCACTAGTTGTGTATCTTAAGAGAAACATCGTTACTTTTGAAAGGGGTTTCTAGAAGTTGCTGATTTGATTCTGCTGGTGACGAAGCATTGGCTACCTCAAGAGAGTCATAGAGATTCCTGTCAGTTCTTCACCCAAATACACATTTTTTAGATATTCTTTCCAGTCTGCCTGATAGCTACGCCACTAGTTGTGTATCTTAAGAGTCATTGTAACTTTTGCCAGGGGTTTCTTGAAGTTGCTGATGTGATTATGCTGGTGACGAGGCATTGGCTACCCTATGAGTGTCATAGTGATTCCTGCTAGTTGCTCACCCAAATACACATTTTTTTGATACTTTGGCCAGTCTGCCTCAAGTGACACCCCACTAGCTGTGTATCTTATGAGAAGCTTCGTTACCTTTCCAAGCGGTTTCTTGAAGTTGGTGATGTGATTATGTTGGTGACGAGGCATTGGCTACCTTAAGAGAGTCATAGTGCTTTCTGCCAGTTGCTCACACAAATACAAATTTTGAGATACTGTGGCCAGTCTGCCTGAAGCGATACGCCACTAGTTGTGTATCTTAAGAGAAACATCGTTACTCTTGCTAGCGGTTTCTTGACTTTGAAGATGTGATTATACTGGTGACGAGATATTGGCTATCCTAAGAGAGTCACAGTGTTTCCTGCCAGTTGCTCACCCAAATACACATTTTTTAGATACTGTTTCCAGTGTGCCTGAAGCGATACGCCACTAGTTGTGTATCTTAAGAGAAACATCGTTACTTTTGCCAGGGGTTTATAGAAGTTGCTGATTTGATTCTGCTGGTGACGAGGCATTGGCTACCTCAAGAGAGTCATAGAGATTCCTGCCAGTTCTTCACCCAAATACACATTTTTTAGATACTCATTCCAGTCTGCCTGATAGCTACGCCACTAGTTGTGCATCTTAAGAGTCATTGTAACTTTTGCCAGGGGTTTCTTGAAGTTGCTGATGTGATTATGCTGGTGACGAGGCATTGGCTACCCTATGAGTGTCATAGTGATTCCTGCTAGTTGCTCACCCAAATACACATTTTTTTGATACTTTGGCCAGTCTGCCTCAAGTGACACCCCACTAGCTGCGTATCTTATGAGAAGCTTCGTTACCTTTGCAAGCGGTTTCTTGAAGTTGGTGATGTGATTATGTTGGTGACGAGGCATTGGCTACCTTAAGAGAGTCATAGTGCTTTCTGCCAGTTGCTCACACAAATACAAATTTTGAGATACTGTGGCCAGTCTGCCTGAAGCGATACGCCACTAGTTGTGTATCTTAAGAGAAACATCGTTACTCTTGCCAGCGGTTTCTTGACTTTGAAGATGTGATTATACTGGTGACTAGATATTGGCTACCCTAAGAGAGTCACAGTGTTTCCTGCCAGTTGCTCACCCAAATACACATTTTTTAGATACTGTTTCCAGTGTGCCTGAAGCGATACGCCACTAGTTGTGTATCTTAAGAGAAACATCGTTACTTTTGAAAGGGGTTTCTAGAAGTTGCTGATTTGATTCTGCTGGTGACGAAGCATTGGCTACCTCAAGAGAGTCATAGAGATTCCTGTCAGTTCTTCACCCAAATACACATTTTTTAGATATTCTTTCCAGTCTGCCTGATAGCTACGCCACTAGTTGTGTATCTTAAGAGTCATTGTAACTTTTGCCAGGGGTTTCTTGAAGTTGCTGATGTGATTATGCTGGTGACGAGGCATTGGCTACCCTATGAGTGTCATAGTGATTCCTGCTAGTTGCTCACCCAAATACACATTTTTTTGATACTTTGGCCAGTCTGCCTCAAGTGACACCCCACTAGCTGTGTATCTTATGAGAAGCTTCGTTACCTTTCCAAGCGGTTTCTTGAAGTTGGTGATGTGATTATGTTGGTGACGAGGCATTGGCTACCTTAAGAGAGTCATAGTGCTTTCTGCCAGTTGCTCACACAAATACAAATTTTGAGATACTGTGGCCAGTCTGCCTGAAGCGATACGCCACTAGTTGTGTATCTTAAGAGAAACATCGTTACTCTTGCTAGCGGTTTCTTGACTTTGAAGATGTGATTATACTGGTGACGAGATATTGGCTATCCTAAGAGAGTCACAGTGTTTCCTGCCAGTTGCTCACCCAAATACACATTTTTTAGATACTGTTTCCAGTGTGCCTGAAGCGATACGCCACTAGTTGTGTATCTTAAGAGAAACATCGTTACTTTTGCCAGGGGTTTATAGAAGTTGCTGATTTGATTCTGCTGGTGACGAGGCATTGGCTACCTCAAGAGAGTCATAGAGATTCCTGCCAGTTCTTCACCCAAATACACATTTTTTAGATACTCATTCCAGTCTGCCTGATAGCTACGCCACTAGTTGTGCATCTTAAGAGTCATTGTAACTTTTGCCAGGGGTTTCTTGAAGTTGCTGATGTGATTATGCTGGTGACGAGGCATTGGCTACCCTATGAGTGTCATAGTGATTCCTGCTAGTTGCTCACCCAAATACACATTTTTTTGATACTTTGGCCAGTCTGCCTCAAGTGACACCCCACTAGCTGCGTATCTTATGAGAAGCTTCGTTACCTTTGCAAGCGGTTTCTTGAAGTTGGTGATGTGATTATGTTGGTGACGAGGCATTGGCTACCTTAAGAGAGTCATAGTGCTTTCTGCCAGTTGCTCACACAAATACAAATTTTGAGATACTGTGGCCAGTCTGCCTGAAGCGATACGCCACTAGTTGTGTATCTTAAGAGAAACATCGTTACTCTTGCCAGCGGTTTCTTGACTTTGAAGATGTGATTATACTGGTGACTAGATATTGGCTACCCTAAGAGAGTCACAGTGTTTCCTGCCAGTTGCTCACCCAAATACACATTTTTTAGATACTGTTTCCAGTGTGCCTGAAGCGATACGCCACTAGTTGTGTATCTTAAGAGAAACATCGTTACTTTTGAAAGGGGTTTCTAGAAGTTGCTGATTTGATTCTGCTGGTGACGAAGCATTGGCTACCTCAAGAGAGTCATAGAGATTCCTGTCAGTTCTTCACCCAAATACACATTTTTTAGATATTCTTTCCAGTCTGCCTGATAGCTACGCCACTAGTTGTGTATCTTAAGAGTCATTGTAACTTTTGCCAGGGGTTTCTTGAAGTTGCTGATGTGATTATGCTGGTGACGAGGCATTGGCTACCCTATGAGTGTCATAGTGATTCCTGCTAGTTGCTCACCCAAATACACATTTTTTTGATACTTTGGCCAGTCTGCCTCAAGTGACACCCCACTAGCTGTGTATCTTATGAGAAGCTTCGTTACCTTTGCAAGCGGTTTCTTGAAGTTGGTGATGTGATTATGTTGGTGACGAGGCATTGGCTACCTTAAGAGAGTCATAGTGCTTTCTGCCAGTTGCTCACACAAATACAAATTTTGAGATACTGTGGCCAGTCTGCCTGAAGCGATACGCCACTAGTTGTGTATCTTAAGAGAAACATCGTTACTCTTGCTAGCGGTTTCTTGACTTTGAAGATGTGATTATACTGGTGACTAGATATTGGCTACCCTAAGAGAGTCACAGTGTTTCCTGCCAGTTGCTCACCCAAATACACATTTTTTAGATACTGTTTCCAGTGTGCCTGAAGCGATACGCCACTAGTTGTGTATCTTAAGAGAAACATCGTTACTTTTGAAAGGGGTTTCTAGAAGTTGCTGATTTGATTCTGCTGGTGACGAAGCATTGGCTACCTCAAGAGAGTCATAGAGATTCCTGTCAGTTCTTCACCCAAATACACATTTTTTAGATATTCTTTCCAGTCTGCCTGCTAGCTACGCCACTAGTTGTGTATCTTAAGAGTCATTGTAACTTTTGCCAGGGGTTTCTTGAAGTTGCTGATGTGATTATGCTGGTGACGAGGCATTGGCTACCCTATGAGTGTCATAGTGATTCCTGCTAGTTGCTCACCCAAATACACATTTTTTTGATACTTTGGCCAGTCTGCCTCAAGTGACACCCCACTAGCTGTGTATCTTATGAGAAGCTTCGTTACCTTTGCAAGCGGTTTCTTGAAGTTGGTGATGTGATTATGTTGGTGACGAGGCATTGGCTACCTTAAGAGAGTCATAGTGCTTTCTGCCAGTTGCTCACACAAATACAAATTTTGAGATACTGTGGCCAGTCTGCCTGAAGCGATACGCCACTAGTTGTGTATCTTAAGAGAAACATCGTTACTCTTGCTAGCGGTTTCTTGACTTTGAAGATGTGATTATACTGGTGACTAGATATTGGCTACCCTAAGAGAGTCACAGTGTTTCCTGCCAGTTGCTCACCCAAATACACATTTTTTAGATACTGTTTCCAGTGTGCCTGAAGCGATACGCCACTAGTTGTGTATCTTAAGAGAAACATCGTTACTTTTGAAAGGGGTTTCTAGAAGTTGCTGATTTGATTCTGCTGGTGACGAAGCATTGGCTACCTCAAGAGAGTCATAGAGATTCCTGTCAGTTCTTCACCCAAATACACATTTTTTAGATATTCTTTCCAGTCTGCCTGATAGCTACGCCACTAGTTGTGTATCTTAAGAGTCATTGTAACTTTTGCCAGGGGTTTCTTGAAGTTGCTGATGTGATTATGCTGGTGACGAGGCATTGGCTACCCTATGAGTGTCATAGTGATTCCTGCTAGTTGCTCACCCAAATACACATTTTTTTGATACTTTGGCCAGTCTGCCTCAAGTGACACCCCACTAGCTGTGTATCTTATGAGAAGCTTCGTTACCTTTCCAAGCGGTTTCTTGAAGTTGGTGATGTGATTATGTTGGTGACGAGGCATTGGCTACCTTAAGAGAGTCATAGTGCTTTCTGCCAGTTGCTCACACAAATACAAATTTTGAGATACTGTGGCCAGTCTGCCTGAAGCGATACGCCACTAGTTGTGTATCTTAAGAGAAACATCGTTACTCTTGCTAGCGGTTTCTTGACTTTGAAGATGTGATTATACTGGTGACGAGATATTGGCTATCCTAAGAGAGTCACAGTGTTTCCTGCCAGTTGCTCACCCAAATACACATTTTTTAGATACTGTTTCCAGTGTGCCTGAAGCGATACGCCACTAGTTGTGTATCTTAAGAGAAACATCGTTACTTTTGCCAGGGGTTTATAGAAGTTGCTGATTTGATTCTGCTGGTGACGAGGCATTGGCTACCTCAAGAGAGTCATAGAGATTCCTGCCAGTTCTTCACCCAAATACACATTTTTTAGATACTCATTCCAGTCTGCCTGATAGCTACGCCACTAGTTGTGCATCTTAAGAGTCATTGTAACTTTTGCCAGGGGTTTCTTGAAGTTGCTGATGTGATTATGCTGGTGACGAGGCATTGGCTACCCTATGAGTGTCATAGTGATTCCTGCTAGTTGCTCACCCAAATACACATTTTTTTGATACTTTGGCCAGTCTGCCTCAAGTGACACCCCACTAGCTGCGTATCTTATGAGAAGCTTCGTTACCTTTGCAAGCGGTTTCTTGAAGTTGGTGATGTGATTATGTTGGTGACGAGGCATTGGCTACCTTAAGAGAGTCATAGTGCTTTCTGCCAGTTGCTCACACAAATACAAATTTTGAGATACTGTGGCCAGTCTGCCTGAAGCGATACGCCACTAGTTGTGTATCTTAAGAGAAACATCGTTACTCTTGCCAGCGGTTTCTTGACTTTGAAGATGTGATTATACTGGTGACTAGATATTGGCTACCCTAAGAGAGTCGCAGTGTTTCCTGCCAGTTGCTCACCCAAATACACATTTTTTAGATACTGTTTCCAGTGCGCCTGAAGCGATACGCCACTAGTTGTGTATCTTAAGAGAAACATCGTTACTTTTGAAAGGGGTTTCTAGAAGTTGCTGATTTGATTCTGCTGGTGACGAAGCATTGGCTACCTCAAGAGAGTCATAGAGATTCCTGTCAGTTCTTCACCCAAATACACATTTTTTAGATATTCTTTCCAGTCTGCCTGATAGCTACGCCACTAGTTGTGTATCTTAAGAGTCATTGTAACTTTTGCCAGGGGTTTCTTGAAGTTGCTGATGTGATTATGCTGGTGACGAGGCATTGGCTACCCTATGAGTGTCATAGTGATTCCTGCTAGTTGCTCACCCAAATACACATTTTTTTGATACTTTGGCCAGTCTGCCTCAAGTGACACCCCACTAGCTGTGTATCTTATGAGAAGCTTCGTTACCTTTGCAAGCGGTTTCTTGAAGTTGGTGATGCGATTATGTTGGTGACGAGGCATTGACTACCTTAAGAGAGTCATAGTGCTTTCTGCCAGTTGCTCACCCAAATACACATTTTGAGATACTGTGGCCAGTCTGCCTGAAGCGATACGCCACTAGTTGTGTATCTTAAGAGAAACATCGTTACTCTTGCCAGCGGTTTCTTGACTTTGAAGATGTGATTATACTGGTGACTAGATATTGGCTACCCTAAGAGAGTCACAGTGTTTCCTGCCAGTTGCTCACCCAAATACACATTTTTTAGATACTGTTTCCAGTGTGCCTGAAGCGATACGCCACTAGTTGTGTATCTTAAGAGAAACATCGTTACTTTTGAAAGGGGTTTCTAGAAGTTGCTGATTTGATTCTGCTGGTGACGAAGCATTGGCTACCTCAAGAGAGTCATAGAGATTGCTGTCAGTTCTTCACCCAAATACACATTTTTTAGATATTCTTTCCAGTCTGCCTGATAGCTACGCCACTAGTTGTGTATCTTAAGAGTCATTGTAACTTTTGCCAGGGGTTTCTTGAAGTTGCTGATGTGATTATGCTGGTGACGAGGCATTGGCTACCCTATGAGTGTCATAGTGATCCCTGCTAGTTGCTCACCCAAATACACATTTTTTTGATACTTTGGCCAGTCTGCCTCAAGTGACACCCCACTAGCTGTGTATCTTATGAGAAGCTTCGTTACCTTTGCAAGCGGTTTCTTGAAGTTGGTGATGCGATTATGTTGGTGACGAGGCATTGACTACCTTAAGAGAGTCATAGTGCTTTCTGCCAGTTGCTCACCCAAATACACATTTTGAGATACTGTGGCCAGTCTGCCTGAAGCGATACGCCACTAGTTGTGTATCTTAAGAGAAACATCGTTACTCTTGCCAGCGGTTTCTTGACTTTGAAGATGTGATTATACTGGTGACTAGATATTGGCTACCCTAAGAGAGTCACAGTGTTTCCTGCCAGTTGCTCACCCAAATACACATTTTTTAGATACTGTTTCCAGTGTGCCTGAAGCGATACGCCACTAGTTGTGTATCTTAAGAGAAACATCGTTACTTTTGAAAGGGGTTTCTAGAAGTTGCTGATTTGATTCTGCTGGTGACGAAGCATTGGCTACCTCAAGAGAGTCATAGAGATTCCTGTCAGTTCTTCACCCAAATACACATTTTTTAGATATTCTTTCCAGTCTGCCTGATAGCTACGCCACTAGTTGTGTATCTTAAGAGTCATTGTAACTTTTGCCAGGGGTTTCTTGAAGTTGCTGATGTGATTATGCTGGTGACGAGGCATTGGCTACCCTATGAGTGTCATAGTGATTCCTGCTAGTTGCTCACCCAAATACACATTTTTTTGATACTTTGGCCAGTCTGCCTCAAGTGACACCCCACTAGCTGTGTATCTTATGAGAAGCTTCGTTACCTTTGCAAGCGGTTTCTTGAAGTTGGTGATGCGATTATGTTGGTGACGAGGCATTGACTACCTTAAGAGAGTCATAGTGCTTTCTGCCAGTTGCTCACCCAAATACACATTTTGAGATACTGTGGCCAGTCTGCCTGAAGCGATACGCCACTAGTTGTGTATCTTAAGAGAAACATCGTTACTCTTGCCAGCGGTTTCTTGACTTTGAAGATGTGATTATACTGGTGACTAGATATTGGCTACCCTAAGAGAGTCACAGTGTTTCCTGCCAGTTGCTCACCCAAATACACATTTTTTAGATACTGTTTCCAGTGTGCCTGAAGCGATACGCCACTAGTTGTGTATCTTAAGAGAAACATCGTTACTTTTGAAAGGGGTTTCTAGAAGTTGCTGATTTGATTCTGCTGGTGACGAAGCATTGGCTACCTCAAGAGAGTCATAGAGATTGCTGTCAGTTCTTCACCCAAATACACATTTTTTAGATATTCTTTCCAGTCTGCCTGATAGCTACGCCACTAGTTGTGTATCTTAAGAGTCATTGTAACTTTTGCCAGGGGTTTCTTGAAGTTGCTGATGTGATTATGCTGGTGACGAGGCATTGGCTACCCTATGAGTGTCATAGTGATCCCTGCTAGTTGCTCACCCAAATACACATTTTTTTGATACTTTGGCCAGTCTGCCTCAAGTGACACCCCACTAGCTGTGTATCTTATGAGAAGCTTCGTTACCTTTGCAAGCGGTTTCTTGAAGTTGGTGATGCGATTATGTTGGTGACGAGGCATTGGCTACCTTAAGAGAGTCATAGTGCTTTCTGCCAGTTGCTCACACAAATACAAATTTTGAGATACTGTGGCCAGTCTGCCTGAAGCGATACGCCACTAGTTGTGTATCTTAAGAGAAACATCGTTACTCTTGCTAGCGGTTTCTTGACTTTGAAGATGTGATTATACTGGTGACTAGATATTGGCTACCCTAAGAGAGTCACAGTGTTTCCTGCCAGTTGCTCACCCAAATACACATTTTTTAGATACTGTTTCCAGTGTGCCTGAAGCGATACGCCACTAGTTGTGTATCTTAAGAGAAACATCGTTACTTTTGAAAGGGGTTTCTAGAAGTTGCTGATTTGATTGTGCTGGTGACGAAGCATTGGCTACCTCAAGAGAGTCATAGAGATTCCTGTCAGTTCTTCACCCAAATACACATTTTTTAGATATTCTTTCCAGTCTGCCTGATAGCTACGCCACTAGTTGTGTATCTTAAGAGTCATTGTAACTTTTGCCAGGGGTTTCTTGAAGTTGCTGATGTGATTATGCTGGTGACGAGGCATTGGCTACCCTATGAGTGTCATAGTGATTCCTGCTAGTTGCTCACCCAAATACACATTTTTTTGATACTTTGGCCAGTCTGCCTCAAGTGACACCCCACTAGCTGTGTATCTTATGAGAAGCTTCGTTACCTTTCCAAGCGGTTTCTTGAAGTTGGTGATGTGATTATGTTGGTGACGAGGCATTGGCTACCTTAAGAGAGTCATAGTGCTTTCTGCCAGTTGCTCACACAAATACAAATTTTGAGATACTGTGGCCAGTCTGCCTGAAGCGATACGCCACTAGTTGTGTATCTTAAGAGAAACATCGTTACTCTTGCTAGCGGTTTCTTGACTTTGAAGATGTGATTATACTGGTGACGAGATATTGGCTATCCTAAGAGAGTCACAGTGTTTCCTGCCAGTTGCTCACCCAAATACACATTTTTTAGATACTGTTTCCAGTGTGCCTGAAGCGATACGCCACTAGTTGTGTATCTTAAGAGAAACATCGTTACTTTTGCCAGGGGTTTATAGAAGTTGCTGATTTGATTCTGCTGGTGACGAGGCATTGGCTACCTCAAGAGAGTCATAGAGATTCCTGCCAGTTCTTCACCCAAATACACATTTTTTAGATACTCATTCCAGTCTGCCTGATAGCTACGCCACTAGTTGTGCATCTTAAGAGTCATTGTAACTTTTGCCAGGGGTTTCTTGAAGTTGCTGATGTGATTATGCTGGTGACGAGGCATTGGCTACCCTATGAGTGTCATAGTGATTCCTGCTAGTTGCTCACCCAAATACACATTTTTTTGATACTTTGGCCAGTCTGCCTCAAGTGACACCCCACTAGCTGCGTATCTTATGAGAAGCTTCGTTACCTTTGCAAGCGGTTTCTTGAAGTTGGTGATGTGATTATGTTGGTGACGAGGCATTGGCTACCTTAAGAGAGTCATAGTGCTTTCTGCCAGTTGCTCACACAAATACAAATTTTGAGATACTGTGGCCAGTCTGCCTGAAGCGATACGCCACTAGTTGTGTATCTTAAGAGAAACATCGTTACTCTTGCCAGCGGTTTCTTGACTTTGAAGATGTGATTATACTGGTGACTAGATATTGGCTACCCTAAGAGAGTCACAGTGTTTCCTGCCAGTTGCTCACCCAAATACACATTTTTTAGATACTGTTTCCAGTGCGCCTGAAGCGATACGCCACTAGTTCTGTATCTTAAGAGAAACATCGTTACTTTTGAAAGGGGTTTCTAGAAGTTGCTGATTTGATTCTGCTGGTGACGAAGCATTGGCTACCTCAAGAGAGTCATAGAGATTCCTGTCAGTTCTTCACCCAAATACACATTTTTTAGATATTCTTTCCAGTCTGCCTGATAGCTACGCCACTAGTTGTGTATCTTAAGAGTCATTGTAACTTTTGCCAGGGGTTTCTTGAAGTTGCTGATGTGATTATGCTGGTGACGAGGCATTGGCTACCCTATGAGTGTCATAGTGATTCCTGCTAGTTGCTCACCCAAATACACATTTTTTTGATACTTTGGCCAGTCTGCCTCAAGTGACACCCCACTAGCTGTGTATCTTATGAGAAGCTTCGTTACCTTTGCAAGCGGTTTCTTGAAGTTGGTGATGCGATTATGTTGGTGACGAGGCAATGACTACCTTAAGAGAGTCATAGTGCTTTCTGCCAGTTGCTCACCCAAATACACATTTTGAGATACTGTGGCCAGTCTGCCTGAAGCGATACGCCACTAGTTGTGTATCTTAAGAGAAACATCGTTACTCTTGCCAGCGGTTTCTTGACTTTGAAGATGTGATTATACTGGTGACTAGATATTGGCTACCCTAAGAGAGTCACAGTGTTTCCTGCCAGTTGCTCACCCAAATACACATTTTTTAGATACTGTTTCCAGTGTGCCTGAAGCGATACGCCACTAGTTGTGTATCTTAAGAGAAACATCGTTACTTTTGAAAGGGGTTTCTAGAAGTTGCTGATTTGATTCTGCTGGTGACGAAGCATTGGCTACCTCAAGAGAGTCATAGAGATTGCTGTCAGTTCTTCACCCAAATACACATTTTTTAGATATTCTTTCCAGTCTGCCTGATAGCTACGCCACTAGTTGTGTATCTTAAGAGTCATTGTAACTTTTGCCAGGGGTTTCTTGAAGTTGCTGATGTGATTATGCTGGTGACGAGGCATTGGCTACCCTATGAGTGTCATAGTGATTCCTGCTAGTTGCTCACCCAAATACACATTTTTTTGATACTTTGGCCAGTCTGCCTCAAGTGACACCCCACTAGCTGTGTATCTTATGAGAAGCTTCGTTACCTTTGCAAGCGGTTTCTTGAAGTTGGTGATGCGATTATGTTGGTGACGAGGCATTGGCTACCTTAAGAGAGTCATAGTGCTTTCTGCCAGTTGCTCACACAAATACAAATTTTGAGATACTGTGGCCAGTCTGCCTGAAGCGATACGCCACTAGTTGTGTATCTTAAGAGAAACATCGTTACTCTTGCTAGCGGTTTCTTGACTTTGAAGATGTGATTATACTGGTGACTAGATATTGGCTACCCTAAGAGAGTCACAGTGTTTCCTGCCAGTTGCTCACCCAAATACACATTTTTTAGATACTGTTTCCAGTGTGCCTGAAGCGATACGCCACTAGTTGTGTATCTTAAGAGAAACATCGTTACTTTTGAAAGGGGTTTCTAGAAGTTGCTGATTTGATTCTGCTGGTGACGAAGCATTGGCTACCTCAAGAGAGTCATAGAGATTCCTGTCAGTTCTTCACCCAAATACACATTTTTTAGATATTCTTTCCAGTCTGCCTGATAGCTACGCCACTAGTTGTGTATCTTAAGAGTCATTGTAACTTTTGCCAGGGGTTTCTTGAAGTTGCTGATGTGATTATGCTGGTGACGAGGCATTGGCTACCCTATGAGTGTCATAGTGATTCCTGCTAGTTGCTCACCCAAATACACATTTTTTTGATACTTTGGCCAGTCTGCCTCAAGTGACACCCCACTAGCTGTGTATCTTATGAGAAGCTTCGTTACCTTTACAAGCGGTTTCTTGAAGTTGGTGATGTGATTATGTTGGTGACGAGGCATTGGCTACCTTAAGAGAGTCATAGTGCTTTCTGCCAGTTGCTCACACAAATACAAATTTTGAGATACTGTGGCCAGTCTGCCTGAAGCGATACGCCACTAGTTGTGTATCTTAAGAGAGACATCGTTACTATTGCCAGCGGTTTCTTGACTTTGAAGATGTGATTATACTGGTGACTAGATATTGGCTACCCTAAGAGAGTCACAGTGTTTCCTGCCAGTTGCTCACCCAAATACACATTTTTTAGATACTGTTTCCAGTGTGCCTGAAGCGATACGCCACTAGTTGTGTATCTTAAGAGAAACATCGTTACTTTTGAAAGGGGTTTCTAGAAGTTGCTGATTTGATTCTGCTGGTGACGAAGCATTGGCTACCTCAAGAGAGTCATAGAGAATCCTGTCAGTTCTTCACCCAAATACACATTTTTTAGATATTCTTTCCAGTCTGCCTGATAGCTACGCCACTAGTTGTGTATCTTAAGAGTCATTGTAACTTTTGCCAGGGGTTTCTTGAAGTTGCTGATGTGATTATGCTGGTGACGAGGCATTGGCTACCCTATGAGTGTCATAGTGATTCCTGCTAGTTGCTCTCCCAAATACACATTTTTTTGATACTTTGGCCAGTCTGCCTCAAGTAACACCCCACTAGCTGTGTATCTTATGAGAAGCTTCGTTACCTTTGCAAGCGGTTTCTTGAAGTTGGTGATGCGATTATGTTGGTGACGAGGCATTGACTACCTTAAGACAGTCATAGTGCTTTCTGCCAGTTGCTCACCCAAATACACATTTTGAGATACTGTGGCGTCTGCCTGAAGCGATACGCCACTAGTTGTGTATCTTAAGAGAAACATCGTTACTCTTGCCAGTGGTTTCTTGACTTTCAAGATGTGATTATACTGGTGACGAGATATTGGTTACCCTAAGAGAGTCACAGTGTTTCGTGCCAGTTGCTCACCCAAATACACATTTTTTAGATACTGTTTCCAGTGTGCCTGAAGCGATACGCCACTAGTTGAGTATCTTAAGAGAAACATCGTTACTTTTGCCAGGGGTTTATAGAAGTTGCTGATTTGATTCTGCTGGTGACGAGGCATTGGCTACCTCAAGAGAGTCATAGAGATTCCTGCCAGTTCTTCACCCAAATACACATTTTTTAGATACTCATTCCAGTCTGCCTGATAGCTACGCCACTAGTTGTGCATCTTAAGAGTCATTGTAACTTTTGCCAGGGGTTTCTTGAAGTTGCTGATGTGATTATGCTGGTGACGAGGCATTGGCTACCCTATGAGTGTCATAGTGATTCCTGCTAGTTGCTCACCCAAATACACATTTTTTTGATACTTTGGCCAGTCTGCCTCAAGTGACACCCCACTAGCTGCGTATCTTATGAGAAGCTTCGTTACCTTTGCAAGCGGTTTCTTGAAGTTGGTGATGTGATTATGTTGGTGACGAGGCATTGGCTACCTTAAGAGAGTCATAGTGCTTTCTGCCAGTTGCTCACACAAATACAAATTTTGAGATACTGTGGCCAGTCTGCCTGAAGCGATACGCCACTAGTTGTGTATCTTAAGAGAAACATCGTTACTCTTGCCAGTGGTTTCTTGACTTTCAAGATGTGATTATACTGGTGACGAGATATTGGTTACCCTAAGAGAGTCACAGTGTTTCGTGCCAGTTGCTCACCCAAATACACATTTTTTAGATACTGTTTCCAGTGTGCCTGAAGCGATACGCCACTAGTTGAGTATCTTAAGAGAAACATCGTTACTTTTGCCAGGGGTTTATAGAAGTTGCTGATTTGATTCTGCTGGTGACGAGGCATTGGCTACCTCAAGAGAGTCATAGAGATTCCTGCCAGTTCTTCACCCAAATACACATTTTTTAGATACTCATTCCAGTCTGCCTGATAGCTACGCCACTAGTTGTGCATCTTAAGAGTCATTGTAACTTTTGCCAGGGGTTTCTTGAAGTTGCTGATGTGATTATGCTGGTGACGAGGCATTGGCTACCCTATGAGTGTCATAGTGATTCCTGCTAGTTGCTCACCCAAATACACATTTTTTTGATACTTTGGCCAGTCTGCCTCAAGTGACACCCCACTAGCTGCGTATCTTATGAGAAGCTTCGTTACCTTTGCAAGCGGTTTCTTGAAGTTGGTGATGTGATTATGTTGGTGACGAGGCATTGGCTACCTTAAGAGAGTCATAGTGCTTTCTGCCAGTTGCTCACACAAATACAAATTTTGAGATACTGTGGCCAGTCTGCCTGAAGCGATACGCCACTAGTTGTGTATCTTAAGAGAAACATCGTTACTCTTGCCAGCGGTTTCTTGACTTTGAAGATGTGATTATACTGGTGACTAGATATTGGCTACCCTAAGAGAGTCACAGTGTTTCCTGCCAGTTGCTCACCCAAATACACATTTTTTAGATACTGTTTCCAGTGCGCCTGAAGCGATACGCCACTAGTTGTGTATCTTAAGAGAAACATCGTTACTTTTGAAAGGGGTTTCTAGAAGTTGCTGATTTGATTCTGCTGGTGACGAGGCATTGGCTACCTCATGAGAGTCATAGAGATTCCTGCAAGTTCTTCACCCAAATACACATTTTTTAGATACTCATTCCAGTCTGCCTGATAGCTACGCCACTAGTTGTGCATCTTAAGAGTCATTGTAACTTTTGCCAGGGGTTTCTTGAAGTTGCTGATGTGATTATGCTGGTGACGAGGCATTGGCTATCCTATGAGTGTCATAGTGATTCCTGCTAGTTGCTCACCCAAATACACATTTTTTTGATACTTTGGCCAGTCTGCCTCAAGTGACACCCCACTAGCTGTGTATCTTATGAGAAGCTTCGTTACCTTTACAAGCGGTTTCTTGAAGTTGGTGATGTGATTATGTTGGTGACGAGGCATTGGCTACCTTAAGAGAGTCATAGTGCTTTCTGCCAGTTGCTCACACAAATACAAATTTTGAGATACTGTGGCCAGTCTGCCTGAAGCGATACGCCACTAGTTGTGTATCTTAAGAGAGACATCGTTACTATTGCCAGCGGTTTCTTGACTTTGAAGATGTGATTATACTGGTGACTAGATATTGGCTACCCTAAGAGAGTCACAGTGTTTCCTGCCAGTTGCTCACCCAAATACACATTTTTTAGATACTGTTTCCAGTGTGCCTGAAGCGATACGCCACTAGTTGTGTATCTTAAGAGAAACATCGTTACTTTTGAAAGGGGTTTCTAGAAGTTGCTGATTTGATTCTGCTGGTGACGAAGCATTGGCTACCTCAAGAGAGTCATAGAGAATCCTGTCAGTTCTTCACCCAAATACACATTTTTTAGATATTCTTTCCAGTCTGCCTGATAGCTACGCCACTAGTTGTGTATCTTAAGAGTCATTGTAACTTTTGCCAGGGGTTTCTTGAAGTTGCTGATGTGATTATGCTGGTGACGAGGCATTGGCTACCCTATGAGTGTCATAGTGATTCCTGCTAGTTGCTCTCCCAAATACACATTTTTTTGATACTTTGGCCAGTCTGCCTCAAGTGACACCCCACTAGCTGTGTATCTTATGAGAAGCTTCGTTACCTTTGCAAGCGGTTTCTTGAAGTTGGTGATGCGATTATGTTGGTGACGAGGCATTGACTACCTTAAGACAGTCATAGTGCTTTCTGCCAGTTGCTCACCCAAATACACATTTTGAGATACTGTGGCCAGTCTGCCTGAAGCGATACGCCACTAGTTGTGTATCT
Source organism: Schistocerca nitens (assembly GCF_023898315.1). Taxonomy (NCBI): domain Eukaryota; kingdom Metazoa; phylum Arthropoda; class Insecta; order Orthoptera; family Acrididae; genus Schistocerca; species Schistocerca nitens. The sequence goes on from NC_064623.1 coordinate 179,022,683, forward strand.
TAAGAGAAACATCGTTACTCTTGCCAGTGGTTTCTTGACTTTCAAGATGTGATTATACTGGTGACGAGATATTGGTTACCCTAAGAGAGTCACAGTGTTTCGTGCCAGTTGCTCACCCAAATACACATTTTTTAGATACTGTTTCCAGTGTGCCTGAAGCGATACGCCACTAGTTGAGTATCTTAAGAGAAACATCGTTACTTTTGCCAGGGGTTTATAGAAGTTGCTGATTTGATTCTGCTGGTGACGAGGCATTGGCTACCTCAAGAGAGTCATAGAGATTCCTGCCAGTTCTTCACCCAAATACACATTTTTTAGATACTCATTCCAGTCTGCCTGATAGCTACGCCACTAGTTGTGCATCTTAAGAGTCATTGTAACTTTTGCCAGGGGTTTCTTGAAGTTGCTGATGTAATTATGCTGGTGACGAGGCATTGGCTACCCTATGAGTGTCATAGTGATTCCTGCTAGTTGCTCACCCAAATACACATTTTTTTGATACTTTGGCCAGTCTGCCTCAAGTGACACCCCACTAGCTGCGTATCTTATGAGAAGCTTCGTTACCTTTGCAAGCGGTTTCTTGAAGTTGGTGATGTGATTATGTTGGTGACGAGGCATTGGCTACCTTAAGAGAGTCATAGTGCTTTCTGCCAGTTGCTCACACAAATACAAATTTTGAGATACTGTGGCCAGTCTGCCTGAAGCGATACGCCACTAGTTGTGTATCTTAAGAGAAACATCGTTACTCTTGCCAGTGGTTTCTTGACTTTCAAGATGTGATTATACTGGTGACGAGATATTGGTTACCCTAAGAGAGTCACAGTGTTTCGTGCCAGTTGCTCACCCAAATACACATTTTTTAGATACTGTTTCCAGTGTGCCTGAAGCGATACGCCACTAGTTGAGTATCTTAAGAGAAACATCGTTACTTTTGCCAGGGGTTTATAGAAGTTGCTGATTTGATTCTGCTGGTGACGAGGCATTGGCTACCTCAAGAGAGTCATAGAGATTCCTGCCAGTTCTTCACCCAAATACACATTTTTTAGATACTCATTCCAGTCTGCCTGATAGCTACGCCACTAGTTGTGCATCTTAACAGTCATTGTAACTTTTGCCAGGGGTTTCTTGAAGTTGCTGATGTGATTATGCTGGTGACGAGGCATTGGCTACCCTATGAGTGTCATAGTGATTCCTGCTAGTTGCTCACCCAAATACACATTTTTTTGATACTTTGGCCAGTCTGCCTCAAGTGACACCCCACTAGCTGCGTATCTTATGAGAAGCTTCGTTACCTTTGCAAGCGGTTTCTTGAAGTTGGTGATGTGATTATGTTGGTGACGAGGCATTGGCTACCTTAAGAGAGTCATAGTGCTTTCTGCCAGTTGCTCACACAAATACAAATTTTGAGATACTGTGGCCAGTCTGCCTGAAGCGATACGCCACTAGTTGTGTATCTTAAGAGAAACATCGTTACTCTTGCCAGCGGTTTCTTGACTTTGAAGATGTGATTATACTGGTGACTAGATATTGGCTACCCTAAGAGAGTCACAGTGTTTCCTGCCAGTTGCTCACCCAAATACACATTTTTTAGATACTGTTTCCAGTGCGCCTGAAGCGATACGCCACTAGTTGTGTATCTTAAGAGAAACATCGTTACTTTTGAAAGGGGTTTCTAGAAGTTGCTGATTTGATTCTGCTGGTGACGAGGCATTGGCTACCTCATGAGAGTCATAGAGATTCCTGCAAGTTCTTCACCCAAATACACATTTTTTAGATACTCATTCCAGTCTGCCTGATAGCTACGCCACTAGTTGTGCATCTTAAGAGTCATTGTAACTTTTGCCAGGGGTTTCTTGAAGTTGCTGATGTGATTATGCTGGTGACGAGGCATTGGCTATCCTATGAGTGTCATAGTGATTCCTGCTAGTTGCTCACCCAAATACACATTTTTTTGATACTTTGGCCAGTCTGCCTCAAGTGACACCCCACTAGCTGTGTATCTTATGAGAAGCTTCGTTACCTTTGCAAGCGGTTTCTTGAAGTTGGTGATGTGATTATGTTGGTGACGAGGCATTGGCTACCTTAAGAGACTCATAGTGCTTTCTGCCAGTTGCTCACACAAATACAAATTTTGAGATACTGTGGCGTCTGCCTGAAGCGATACGCCACTAGTTGTGTATCTTAAGAGAAACATCGTTACTCTTGCCAGCGGTTTCTTGACTTTGAAGATGTGATTATACTGGTGACTAGATATTGGCTACCCTAAGAGAGTCACAGTGTTTCCTGCCAGTTGCTCACCCAAATACACATTTTTTAGATACTGTTTCCAGTGTGCCTGAAGCGATACGCCACTAGTTGTGTATCTTAAGAGAAACATCGCTACTTTTGAAAGGGATTTCTAGAAGTTGCTGATTTGATTCTGCTGGTGACGAAGCATTGGCTACCTCAAGAGAGTCATAGAGATTCCTGTCAGTTCTTCACCCAAATACACACTTTTTAGATATTCTTTCCAGTCTGCCTGATAGCTACGCCACTAGTTGTGTATCTTAAGAGTCATTGTAACTTTTGCCAGGGGTTTCTTGAAGTTGCTGATGTGATTATGCTGGTGACGAGGCATTGGCTACCCTATGAGTGTCATAGTGATTCCTGCTAGTTGCTCACCCAAATACACATTTTTTTGATACTTTGGCCAGTCTGCCTCAAGTGACACCCCACTAGCTGTGTATCTTATGAGAAGCTTCGTTACCTTTGCAAGCGGTTTCTTGAAGTTGGTGATGCGATTATGTTGGTGACGAGGCATTGACTACCTTAAGAGAGTCATAGTGCTTTCTGCCAGTTGCTCACCCAAATACACATTTTGAGATACTGTGGCCAGTCTGCCTGAAGCGATACGCCACTAGTTGTGTATCTTAAGAGAAACATCGTTACTCTTGCCAGCGGTTTCTTGACTTTGAAGATGTGATTATACTGGTGACGAGATATTGGTTACCCTAAGAGAGTCACAGTGTTTCGTGCCAGTTGCTCACCCTAATAAACATTTTTTAGATACTGTTTCCAGTGTGCCTGAAGCGATACGCCACTAGTTGTGTATCTTAAGAGAAACATCGTTACTTTTGAAAGGGGTTTCTAGAAGTTGCTGATTTGATTCTGCTGGTGACGAGGCATTGGCTACCTCAAGAGAGTCATAGAGATTCCTGCCAGTTCTTCACCCAAATACACATTTTTTAGATATTCTTTCCAGTCTGCCTGATAGCTACGCCACTAGTTGTTTATCTTAAGAGTCATTGTAACTTTTGCCAGGGGTTTCTTGAAGTTGCTGATGTGATTATGCTGGTGACGAGGCATTGGCTACCCTATGAGTGTCATAGTGATTCCTGCTAGTTGCTCACCCAAATACACATTTTTTTGATACTTTGGCCAGTCTGCCTCAAGTGACACCCCACTAGCTGTGTATCTTATGAGAAGCTTCGTTACCTTTGCAAGCGGTTTCTTGAAGTTGGTGATGCGATTATGTTGGTGACGAGGCATTGGCTACCTTAAGAGAGTCATAGTGCTTTCTGCCAGTTGCTCACCCAAATACACATTTTGAGATACTGTGGCCAGTCTGCCTGAAGCGATACGCCACTAGTTGTGTATCTTAAGAGAAACATCGTTACTCTTGCCAGCGGTTTCTTGACTTTGAAGATGTGATTATACTGGTGACGAGATATTGGTTACCCTAAGAGAGTCACAGTGTTTCGTGCCAGTTGCTCACCCAAATACACATTTTTTAGATACTGTTTCCAGTGTGCCTGAAGCGATACGCCACTAGTTGTGTATCTTAAGAGAAACATCGTTACTTTTGAAAGGGGTTTCTAGAAGTTGCTGATTTGATTCTGCTGGTGACGAAGCATTGGCTACCTCAAGAGAGTCATAGAGATTCCTGTCAGTTCTTCACCCAAATACACATTTTTTAGATATTCGTTCCAGTCTGCCTGATAGCTACGCCACTAGTTGTGTATCTTAAGAGTCATTGTAACTTTTGCCAGGGGTTTCTTGAAGTTGCTGATGTGATTATGCTGGTGACGAGGCATTGGCTACCCTATGAGTGTCATAGTGATTCCTGCTAGTTGCTCACCCAAATACACATTTTTTTGATACTTTGGCCAGTCTGCCTCAAGTGACACCCCACTAGCTGTGTATCTTATGAGAAGCTTCGTTACCTTTGCAAGCGGTTTCTTGAAGTTGGTGATGCGATTATGTTGGTGACGAGGCATTGACTACCTTAAGAGAGTCATAGTGCTTTCTGCCAGTTGCTCACCCAAATACACATTTTGAGATACTGTGGCCAGTCTGCCTGAAGCGATACGCCACTAGTTGTGTATCTTAAGAGAAACATCGTTACTCTTGCCAGTGGTTTCTTGACTTTCAAGATGTGATTATACTGGTGACGAGATATTGGTTACCCTAAGAGAGTCACAGTGTTTCGTGCCAGTTGCTCACCCAAATACACATTTTTTAGATACTGTTTCCAGTGTGCCTGAAGCGATACGCCACTAGTTGAGTATCTTAAGAGAAACATCGTTACTTTTGCCAGGGGTTTATAGAAGTTGCTGATTTGATTCTGCTGGTGACGAGGCATTGGCTACCTCAAGAGAGTCATAGAGATTCCTGCCAGTTCTTCACCCAAATACACATTTTTTAGATACTCATTCCAGTCTGCCTGATAGCTACGCCACTAGTTGTGCATCTTAAGAGTCATTGTAACTTTTGCCAGGGGTTTCTTGAAGTTGCTGATGTGATTATGCTGGTGACGAGGCATTGGCTACCCTATGAGTGTCATAGTGATTCCTGCTAGTTGCTCACCCAAATACACATTTTTTTGATACTTTGGCCAGTCTGCCTCAAGTGACACCCCACTAGCTGCGTATCTTATGAGAAGCTTCGTTACCTTTGCAAGCGGTTTCTTGAAGTTGGTGATGTGATTATGTTGGTGACGAGGCATTGGCTACCTTAAGAGAGTCATAGTGCTTTCTGCCAGTTGCTCACACAAATACAAATTTTGAGATACTGTGGCCAGTCTGCCTGAAGCGATACGCCACTAGTTGTGTATCTTAAGAGAAACATCGTTACTCTTGCCAGCGGTTTCTTGACTTTGAAGATGTGATTATACTGGTGACTAGATATTGGCTACCCTAAGAGAGTCACAGTGTTTCCTGCCAGTTGCTCACCCAAATACACATTTTTTAGATACTGTTTCCAGTGCGCCTGAAGCGATACGCCACTAGTTGTGTATCTTAAGAGAAACATCGTTACTTTTGAAAGGGGTTTCTAGAAGTTGCTGATTTGATTCTGCTGGTGACGAGGCATTGGCTACCTCATGAGAGTCATAGAGATTCCTGCAAGTTCTTCACCCAAATACACATTTTTTAGATACTCATTCCAGTCTGCCTGATAGCTACGCCACTAGTTGTGCATCTTAAGAGTCATTGTAACTTTTGCCAGGGGTTTCTTGAAGTTGCTGATGTGATTATGCTGGTGACGAGGCATTGGCTATCCTATGAGTGTCATAGTGATTCCTGCTAGTTGCTCACCCAAATACACATTTTTTTGATACTTTGGCCAGTCTGCCTCAAGTGACACCCCACTAGCTGTGTATCTTATGAGAAGCTTCGTTACCTTTACAAGCGGTTTCTTGAAGTTGGTGATGTGATTATGTTGGTGACGAGGCATTGGCTACCTTAAGAGAGTCATAGTGCTTTCTGCCAGTTGCTCACACAAATACAAATTTTGAGATACTGTGGCCAGTCTGCCTGAAGCGATACGCCACTAGTTGTGTATCTTAAGAGAGACATCGTTACTATTGCCAGCGGTTTCTTGACTTTGAAGATGTGATTATACTGGTGACTAGATATTGGCTACCCTAAGAGAGTCACAGTGTTTCCTGCCAGTTGCTCACCCAAATACACATTTTTTAGATACTGTTTCCAGTGTGCCTGAAGCGATACGCCACTAGTTGTGTATCTTAAGAGAAACATCGTTACTTTTGAAAGGGGTTTCTAGAAGTTGCTGATTTGATTCTGCTGGTGACGAAGCATTGGCTACCTCAAGAGAGTCATAGAGAATCCTGTCAGTTCTTCACCCAAATACACATTTTTTAGATATTCTTTCCAGTCTGCCTGATAGCTACGCCACTAGTTGTGTATCTTAAGAGTCATTGTAACTTTTGCCAGGGGTTTCTTGAAGTTGCTGATGTGATTATGCTGGTGACGAGGCATTGGCTACCCTATGAGTGTCATAGTGATTCCTGCTAGTTGCTCTCCCAAATACACATTTTTTTGATACTTTGGCCAGTCTGCCTCAAGTGACACCCCACTAGCTGTGTATCTTATGAGAAGCTTCGTTACCTTTGCAAGCGGTTTCTTGAAGTTGGTGATGCGATTATGTTGGTGACGAGGCATTGACTACCTTAAGAGAGTCATAGTGCTTTCTGCCAGTTGCTCACACAAATACAAATTTTGAGATACTGTGGCCAGTCTGCCTGAAGCGATACGCCACTAGTTGTGTATCTTAAGAGAAACATCGTTACTCTTGCCAGTGGTTTCTTGACTTTCAAGATGTGATTATACTGGTGACGAGATATTGGTTACCCTAAGAGAGTCACAGTGTTTCGTGCCAGTTGCTCACCCAAATACACATTTTTTAGATACTGTTTCCAGTGTGCCTGAAGCGATACGCCACTAGTTGAGTATCTTAAGAGAAACATCGTTACTTTTGCCAGGGGTTTATAGAAGTTGCTGATTTGATTCTGCTGGTGACGAGGCATTGGCTACCTCAAGAGAGTCATAGAGATTCCTGCCAGTTCTTCACCCAAATACACATTTTTTAGATACTCATTCCAGTCTGCCTGATAGCTACGCCACTAGTTGTGCATCTTAAGAGTCATTGTAACTTTTGCCAGGGGTTTCTTGAAGTTGCTGATGTGATTATGCTGGTGACGAGGCATTGGCTACCCTATGAGTGTCATAGTGATTCCTGCTAGTTGCTCACCCAAATACACATTTTTTTGATACTTTGGCCAGTCTGCCTCAAGTGACACCCCACTAGCTGCGTATCTTATGAGAAGCTTCGTTACCTTTGCAAGCGGTTTCTTGAAGTTGGTGATGTGATTATGTTGGTGACGAGGCATTGGCTACCTTAAGAGAGTCATAGTGCTTTCTGCCAGTTGCTCACACAAATACAAATTTTGAGATACTGTGGCCAGTCTGCCTGAAGCGATACGCCACTAGTTGTGTATCTTAAGAGAAACATCGTTACTCTTGCCAGCGGTTTCTTGACTTTGAAGATGTGATTATACTGGTGACTAGATATTGGCTACCCTAAGAGAGTCACAGTGTTTCCTGCCAGTTGCTCACCCAAATACACATTTTTTAGATACTGTTTCCAGTGCGCCTGAAGCGATACGCCACTAGTTGTGTATCTTAAGAGAAACATCGTTACTTTTGAAAGGGGTTTCTAGAAGTTGCTGATTTGATTCTGCTGGTGACGAGGCATTGGCTACCTCATGAGAGTCATAGAGATTCCTGCAAGTTCTTCACCCAAATACACATTTTTTAGATACTCATTCCAGTCTGCCTGATAGCTACGCCACTAGTTGTGCATCTTAAGAGTCATTGTAACTTTTGCCAGGGGTTTCTTGAAGTTGCTGATGTGATTATGCTGGTGACGAGGCATTGGCTATCCTATGAGTGTCATAGTGATTCCTGCTAGTTGCTCACCCAAATACACATTTTTTTGATACTTTGGCCAGTCTGCCTCAAGTGACACCCCACTAGCTGTGTATCTTATGAGAAGCTTCGTTACCTTTGCAAGCGGTTTCTTGAAGTTGGTGATGTGATTATGTTGGTGACGAGGCATTGGCTACCTTAAGAGACTCATAGTGCTTTCTGCCAGTTGCTCACACAAATACAAATTTTGAGATACTGTGGCGTCTGCCTGAAGCGATACGCCACTAGTTGTGTATCTTAAGAGAAACATCGTTACTCTTGCCAGCGGTTTCTTGACTTTGAAGATGTGATTATACTGGTGACTAGATATTGGCTACCCTAAGAGAGTCACAGTGTTTCCTGCCAGTTGCTCACCCAAATACACATTTTTTAGATACTGTTTCCAGTGTGCCTGAAGCGATACGCCACTAGTTGTGTATCTTAAGAGAAACATCGCTACTTTTGAAAGGGATTTCTAGAAGTTGCTGATTTGATTCTGCTGGTGACGAAGCATTGGCTACCTCAAGAGAGTCATAGAGATTCCTGTCAGTTCTTCACCCAAATACACACTTTTTAGATATTCTTTCCAGTCTGCCTGATAGCTACGCCACTAGTTGTGTATCTTAAGAGTCATTGTAACTTTTGCCAGGGGTTTCTTGAAGTTGCTGATGTGATTATGCTGGTGACGAGGCATTGGCTACCCTATGAGTGTCATAGTGATTCCTGCTAGTTGCTCACCCAAATACACATTTTTTTGATACTTTGGCCAGTCTGCCTCAAGTGACACCCCACTAGCTGTGTATCTTATGAGAAGCTTCGTTACCTTTGCAAGCGGTTTCTTGAAGTTGGTGATGCGATTATGTTGGTGACGAGGCATTGACTACCTTAAGAGAGTCATAGTGCTTTCTGCCAGTTGCTCACCCAAATACACATTTTGAGATACTGTGGCCAGTCTGCCTGAAGCGATACGCCACTAGTTGTGTATCTTAAGAGAAACATCGTTACTCTTGCCAGCGGTTTCTTGACTTTGAAGATGTGATTATACTGGTGACGAGATATTGGTTACCCTAAGAGAGTCACAGTGTTTCGTGCCAGTTGCTCACCCTAATAAACATTTTTTAGATACTGTTTCCAGTGTGCCTGAAGCGATACGCCACTAGTTGTGTATCTTAAGAGAAACATCGTTACTTTTGAAAGGGGTTTCTAGAAGTTGCTGATTTGATTCTGCTGGTGACGAGGCATTGGCTACCTCAAGAGAGTCATAGAGATTCCTGCCAGTTCTTCACCCAAATACACATTTTTTAGATATTCTTTCCAGTCTGCCTGATAGCTACGCCACTAGTTGTTTATCTTAAGAGTCATTGTAACTTTTGCCAGGGGTTTCTTGAAGTTGCTGATGTGATTATGCTGGTGACGAGGCATTGGCTACCCTATGAGTGTCATAGTGATTCCTGCTAGTTGCTCACCCAAATACACATTTTTTTGATACTTTGGCCAGTCTGCCTCAAGTGACACCCCACTAGCTGTGTATCTTATGAGAAGCTTCGTTACCTTTGCAAGCGGTTTCTTGAAGTTGGTGATGCGATTATGTTGGTGACGAGGCATTGGCTACCTTAAGAGAGTCATAGTGCTTTCTGCCAGTTGCTCACCCAAATACACATTTTGAGATACTGTGGCCAGTCTGCCTGAAGCGATACGCCACTAGTTGTGTATCTTAAGAGAAACATCGTTACTCTTGCCAGCGGTTTCTTGACTTTGAAGATGTGATTATACTGGTGACTAGATATTGGCTACCCTAAGAGAGTCACAGTGTTTCCTGCCAGTTGCTCACCCAAATACACATTTTTTAGATACTGTTTCCAGTGCGCCTGAAGCGATACGCCACTAGTTGTGTATCTTAAGAGAAACATCGTTACTTTTGAAAGGGGTTTCTAGAAGTTGCTGATTTGATTCTGCTGGTGACGAGGCATTGGCTACCTCATGAGAGTCATAGAGATTCCTGCAAGTTCTTCACCCAAATACACATTTTTTAGATACTCATTCCAGTCTGCCTGATAGCTACGCCACTAGTTGTGCATCTTAAGAGTCATTGTAACTTTTGCCAGGGGTTTCTTGAAGTTGCTGATGTGATTATGCTGGTGACGAGGCATTGGCTATCCTATGAGTGTCATAGTGATTCCTGCTAGTTGCTCACCCAAATACACATTTTTTTGATACTTTGGCCAGTCTGCCTCAAGTGACACCCCACTAGCTGTGTATCTTATGAGAAGCTTCGTTACCTTTGCAAGCGGTTTCTTGAAGTTGGTGATGTGATTATGTTGGTGACGAGGCATTGGCTACCTTAAGAGACTCATAGTGCTTTCTGCCAGTTGCTCACACAAATACAAATTTTGAGATACTGTGGCGTCTGCCTGAAGCGATACGCCACTAGTTGTGTATCTTAAGAGAAACATCGTTACTCTTGCCAGCGGTTTCTTGACTTTGAAGATGTGATTATACTGGTGACTAGATATTGGCTACCCTAAGAGAGTCACAGTGTTTCCTGCCAGTTGCTCACCCAAATACACATTTTTTAGATACTGTTTCCAGTGTGCCTGAAGCGATACGCCACTAGTTGTGTATCTTAAGAGAAACATCGCTACTTTTGAAAGGGATTTCTAGAAGTTGCTGATTTGATTCTGCTGGTGACGAAGCATTGGCTACCTCAAGAGAGTCATAGAGATTCCTGTCAGTTCTTCACCCAAATACACACTTTTTAGATATTCTTTCCAGTCTGCCTGATAGCTACGCCACTAGTTGTGTATCTTAAGAGTCATTGTAACTTTTGCCAGGGGTTTCTTGAAGTTGCTGATGTGATTATGCTGGTGACGAGGCATTGGCTACCCTATGAGTGTCATAGTGATTCCTGCTAGTTGCTCACCCAAATACACATTTTTTTGATACTTTGGCCAGTCTGCCTCAAGTGACACCCCACTAGCTGTGTATCTTATGAGAAGCTTCGTTACCTTTGCAAGCGGTTTCTTGAAGTTGGTGATGCGATTATGTTGGTGACGAGGCATTGACTACCTTAAGAGAGTCATAGTGCTTTCTGCCAGTTGCTCACCCAAATACACATTTTGAGATACTGTGGCCAGTCTGCCTGAAGCGATACGCCACTAGTTGTGTATCTTAAGAGAAACATCGTTACTCTTGCCAGCGGTTTCTTGACTTTGAAGATGTGATTATACTGGTGACGAGATATTGGTTACCCTAAGAGAGTCACAGTGTTTCGTGCCAGTTGCTCACCCTAATAAACATTTTTTAGATACTGTTTCCAGTGTGCCTGAAGCGATACGCCACTAGTTGTGTATCTTAAGAGAAACATCGTTACTTTTGAAAGGGGTTTCTAGAAGTTGCTGATTTGATTCTGCTGGTGACGAGGCATTGGCTACCTCAAGAGAGTCATAGAGATTCCTGCCAGTTCTTCACCCAAATACACATTTTTTAGATATTCTTTCCAGTCTGCCTGATAGCTACGCCACTAGTTGTTTATCTTAAGAGTCATTGTAACTTTTGCCAGGGGTTTCTTGAAGTTGCTGATGTGATTATGCTGGTGACGAGGCATTGGCTACCCTATGAGTGTCATAGTGATTCCTGCTAGTTGCTCACCCAAATACACATTTTTTTGATACTTTGGCCAGTCTGCCTCAAGTGACACCCCACTAGCTGTGTATCTTATGAGAAGCTTCGTTACCTTTGCAAGCGGTTTCTTGAAGTTGGTGATGCGATTATGTTGGTGACGAGGCATTGGCTACCTTAAGAGAGTCATAGTGCTTTCTGCCAGTTGCTCACCCAAATACACATTTTGAGATACTGTGGCCAGTCTGCCTGAAGCGATACGCCACTAGTTGTGTATCTTAAGAGAAACATCGTTACTCTTGCCAGCGGTTTCTTGACTTTGAAGATGTGATTATACTGGTGACGAGATATTGGTTACCCTAAGAGAGTCACAGTGTTTCGTGCCAGTTGCTCACCCAAATACACATTTTTTAGATACTGTTTCCAGTGTGCCTGAAGCGATACGCCACTAGTTGTGTATCTTAAGAGAAACATCGTTACTTTTGAAAGGGGTTTCTAGAAGTTGCTGATTTGATTCTGCTGGTGACGAGGCATTGGCTACCTCAAGAGAGTCATAGAGATTCCTGCCAGTTCTTCACCCAAATACACATTTTTTAGATACTCTTTCCAGTCTGCCTGATAGCTACGCGACTAGTTGTTTATCTTAAGAGTCATTGTAACTTTTGCCAGGGGTTTCTTGAAGTTGCTGATGTGATTATGCTGGTGACGAGGCATTGGCTACCCTATGAGTGTCATAGTGATTCCTGCTAGTTGCTCACCCAAATACACATTTTTTGATACTTTGGCCAGTCTGCCTCAAGTGACACCCCACTAGCTGCGTATCTTATGAGAAGCTTCGTTACCTTTGCAAGCGGTTTCTTGAAGTTGGTGATGTGATTATGTTGGTGACGAGGCATTGGCTACCTTAAGAGAGTCATAGTGCTTTCTGCCAGTTGCTCAACCAAATACACATTTTGAGATACTGTGGCCAGTCTGCCTGAAGCGATACGCCACTAGTTGTGTATCTTAAGAGAAACATCGTTACTCTTGCCAGTGGTTTCTTGACTTTGAAGATGTGATTATACTGGTGACGAGATATTGGTTACCCTAAGAGAGTCACAGTGTTTCGTGCCAGTTGCTCACCCAAATACACATTTTTTAGATACTGTTTCCAGTGTGCCTGAAGCGATACGCCACTAGTTGTGTATCTTAAGAGAAACATCGTTACTTTTGAAAGGGGTTTCTAGAAGTTGCTGATTTGATTGTGCTGGTGACGAAGCATTGGCTACCTCAAGAGAGTCATAGAGATTCCTGTCAGTTCTTCACCCAAATACACATTTTTTAGATATTCGTTCCAGTCTGCCTGATAGCTACGCCACTAGTTGTGTATCTTAAGAGTCATTGTAACTTTTGCCAGGGGTTTCTTGAAGTTGCTGATGTGATTATGCTGGTGACGAGGCATTGGCTACCCTATGAGTGTCATAGTGATTCCTGCTAGTTGCTCACCCAAATACACATTTTTTTGATACTTTGGCCAGTCTGCCTCAAGTGACACCCCACTAGCTGTGTATCTTATGAGAAGCTTCGTTACCTTTGCAAGCGGTTTCTTGAAGTTGGTGATGCGATTATGTTGGTGACGAGGCATTGACTACCTTAAGAGAGTCATAGTGCTTTCTGCCAGTTGCTCACCCAAATACACATTTTGAGATACTGTGGCCAGTCTGCCTGAAGCGATACGCCACTAGTTGTGTATCTTAAGAGAAACATCGTTACTCTTGCCAGTGGTTTCTTGACTTTGAAGATGTGATTATACTGGTGACGAGATATTGGTTACCCTAAGAGAGTCACAGTGTTTCGTGCCAGTTGCTCACCCAAATACACATTTTTTAGATACTGTTTCCAGTGTGCCTGAAGCGATACGCCACTAGTTGTGTATCTTAAGAGAAACATCGTTACTTTTGAAAGGGGTTTCTAGAAGTTGCTGATTTGATTGTGCTGGTGACGAAGCATTGGCTACCTCAAGAGAGTCATAGAGATTCCTGTCAGTTCTTCACCCAAATACACATTTTTTAGATATTCGTTCCAGTCTGCCTGATAGCTACGCCACTAGTTGTGTATCTTAAGAGTCATTGTAACTTTTGCCAGGGGTTTCTTGAAGTTGCTGATGTGATTATGCTGGTGACGAGGCATTGGCTACCCTATGAGTGTCATAGTGATTCCTGCTAGTTGCTCACCCAAATACACATTTTTTTGATACTTTGGCCAGTCTGCCTCAAGTGACACCCCACTAGCTGTGTATCTTATGAGAAGCTTCGTTACCTTTGCAAGCGGTTTCTTGAAGTTGGTGATGCGATTATGTTGGTGACGAGGCATTGACTACCTTAAGAGAGTCATAGTGCTTTCTGCCAGTTGCTCACCCAAATACACATTTTGAGATACTGTGGCCAGTCTGCCTGAAGCGATACGCCACTAGTTGTGTATCTTAAGAGAAACATCGTTACTCTTGCCAGCGGTTTCTTGACTTTGAAGATGTGATTATACTGGTGACTAGATATTGGCTACCCTAAGAGAGTCACAGTGTTTCCTGCCAGTTGCTCACCCAAATACACATTTTTTAGATACTGTTTCCAGTGTGCCTGAAGCGATACGCCACTAGTTGTGTATCTTAAGAGAAACATCGTTACTTTTGAAAGGGGTTTCTAGAAGTTGCTGATTTGATTCTGCTGGTGACGAGGCATTGGCTACCTCAAGAGAGTCATAGAGATTCCTGCCAGTTCTTCACCCAAATACATATTTTTTAGATATTCTTTCCAGTCTGCCTGATAGCTACGCCACTAGTTGTGCATCTTAAGAGTCATTGTAACTTTTGCCAGGGGTTTCTTGAAGTTGCTGATGTGATTATGCTGGTGACGAGGCATTGGCTACCCTATGAGTGTCATAGTGATTCCTGCTAGTTGCTCACCCAAATACACATTTTTTTGATACTTTGGCCAGTCTGCCTCAAGTGACACCCCACTAGCTGTGTATCTTATGAGAAGCTTCGTTACCTTTGCAAGCGGTTTCTTGAAGTTGGTGATGTGATTATGTTGGTGACGAGGCATTGGCTACCTTAAGAGACTCATAGTGCTTTCTGCCAGTTGCTCACACAAATACAAATTTTGAGATACTGTGGCGTCTGCCTGAAGCGATACGCCACTAGTTGTGTATCTTAAGAGAAACATCGTTACTCTTGCCAGCGGTTTCTTGACTTTGAAGATGTGATTATACTGGTGACTAGATATTGGCTACCCTAAGAGAGTCACAGTGTTTCCTGCCAGTTGCTCACCCAAATACACATTTTTTAGATACTGTTTCCAGTGTGCCTGAAGCGATACGCCACTAGTTGTGTATCTTAAGAGAAACATCGTTACTTTTGAAAGGGGTTTCTAGAAGTTGCTGATTTGATTGTGCTGGTGACGAAGCATTGGCTACCTCAAGAGAGTCATAGAGATTCCTGTCAGTTCTTCACCCAAATACACATTTTTTAGATATTCGTTCCAGTCTGCCTGATAGCTACGCCACTAGTTGTGTATCTTAAGAGTCATTGTAACTTTTGCCAGGGGTTTCTTGAAGTTGCTGATGTGATTATGCTGGTGACGAGGCATTGGCTACCCTATGAGTGTCATAGTGATTCCTGCTAGTTGCTCACCCAAATACACATTTTTTTGATACTTTGGCCAGTCTGCCTCAAGTGACACCCCACTAGCTGTGTATCTTATGAGAAGCTTCGTTACCTTTGCAAGCGGTTTCTTGAAGTTGGTGATGCGATTATGTTGGTGACGAGGCATTGACTACCTTAAGAGAGTCATAGTGCTTTCTGCCAGTTGCTCACCCAAATACACATTTTGAGATACTGTGGCCAGTCTGCCTGAAGCGATACGCCACTAGTTGTGTATCTTAAGAGAAACATCGTTACTCTTGCCAGCGGTTTCTTGACTTTGAAGATGTGATTATACTGGTGACTAGATATTGGCTACCCTAAGAGAGTCACAGTGTTTCCTGCCAGTTGCTCACCCAAATACACATTTTTTAGATACTGTTTCCAGTGTGCCTGAAGCGATACGCCACTAGTTGTGTATCTTAAGAGAAACATCGTTACTTTTGAAAGGGGTTTCTAGAAGTTGCTGATTTGATTCTGCTGGTGACGAGGCATTGGCTACCTCAAGAGAGTCATAGAGATTCCTGCCAGTTCTTCACCCAAATACATATTTTTTAGATATTCTTTCCAGTCTGCCTGATAGCTACGCCACTAGTTGTGCATCTTAAGAGTCATTGTAACTTTTGCCAGGGGTTTCTTGAAGTTGCTGATGTGATTATGCTGGTGACGAGGCATTGGCTACCCTATGAGTGTCATAGTGATTCCTGCTAGTTGCTCACCCAAATACACATTTTTTTGATACTTTGGCCAGTCTGCCTCAAGTGACACCCCACTAGCTGTGTATCTTATGAGAAGCTTCGTTACCTTTGCAAGCGGTTTCTTGAAGTTGGTGATGTGATTATGTTGGTGACGAGGCATTGGCTACCTTAAGAGACTCATAGTGCTTTCTGCCTGTTGCTCACACAAATACAAATTTTGAGATACTGTGGCGTCTGCCTGAAGCGATACGCCACTAGTTGTGTATCTTAAGAGAAACATCGTTACTCTTGCCAGCGGTTTCTTGACTTTGAAGATGTGATTATACTGGTGACTAGATATTGGCTACCCTAAGAGAGTCACAGTGTTTCCTGCCAGTTGCTCACCCAAATACACATTTTTTAGATACTGTTTCCAGTGTGCCTGAAGCGATACGCCACTAGTTGTGTATCTTAAGAGAAACATCGTTACTTTTGAAAGGGATTTCTAGAAGTTGCTGATTTGATTCTGCTGGTGACGAAGCATTGGCTACCTCAAGAGAGTCATAGAGATTCCTGTCAGTTCTTCACCCAAATACACACTTTTTAGATATTCTTTCCAGTCTGCCTGATAGCTACGCCACTAGTTGTGTATCTTAAGAGTCATTGTAACTTTTGCCAGGGGTTTCTTGAAGTTGCTGATGTGATTATGCTGGTGACGAGGCATTGGCTACCCTATGAGTGTCATAGTGATTCCTGCTAGTTGCTCACCCAAATACACATTTTTTTGATACTTTGGCCAGTCTGCCTCAAGTGAC
Organism: Schistocerca nitens; assembly: GCF_023898315.1. Classification (NCBI taxonomy): domain Eukaryota; kingdom Metazoa; phylum Arthropoda; class Insecta; order Orthoptera; family Acrididae; genus Schistocerca; species Schistocerca nitens. The sequence continues at coordinate 179,039,214 of NC_064623.1, forward strand.
ACCCCACTAGCTGTGTATCTTATGAGAAGCTTCGTTACCTTTGCAAGCGGTTTCTTGAAGTTGGTGATGCGATTATGTTGGTGACGAGGCATTGACTACCTTAAGAGAGTCATAGTGCTTTCTGCCAGTTGCTCACCCAAATACACATTTTGAGATACTGTGGCCAGTCTGCCTGAAGGGATACGCCACTAGTTGTGTATCTTAAGAGAAACATCGTTACTCTTGCCAGCGGTTTCTTGACTTTGAAGATGTGATTATACTGGTGACGAGATATTGGTTACCCTAAGAGAGTCACAGTGTTTCGTGCCAGTTGCTCACCCAAATACACATTTTTTAGATACTGTTTCCAGTGTGCCTGAAGCGATACGCCACTAGTTGTGTATCTTAAGAGAAACATCGTTACTTTTGAAAGGGGTTTCTAGAAGTTGCTGATTTGATTCTGCTGGTGACGAGGCATTGGCTACCTCAAGAGAGTCATAGAGATTCCTGCCAGTTCTTCACCCAAATACACATTTTTTAGATATTCTTTCCAGTCTGCCTGATAGCTACGCCACTAGTTGTGCATCTTAAGAGTCATTGTAACTTTTGCCAGGGGTTTCTTGAAGTTGCTGATGTGATTATGCTGGTGACGAGGCATTGGCTACCCTATGAGTGTCATAGTGATTCCTGCTAGTTGCTCACCCAAATACACATTTTTTTGATACTTTGGCCAGTCTGCCTCAAGTGACACCCCACTAGCTGTGTATCTTATGAGAAGCTTCGTTACCTTTGCAAGCGGTTTCTTGAAGTTGGTGATGTGATTATGTTGGTGACGAGGCATTGGCTACCTTAAGAGACTCATAGTGCTTTCTGCCAGTTGCTCACACAAATACAAATTTTGAGATACTGTGGCGTCTGCCTGAAGCGATACGCCACTAGTTGTGTATCTTAAGAGAAACATCGTTACTCTTGCCAGCGGTTTCTTGACTTTGAAGATGTGATTATACTGGTGACTAGATATTGGCTACCCTAAGAGAGTCACAGTGTTTCCTGCCAGTTGCTCACCCAAATACACATTTTTTAGATACTGTTTCCAGTGTGCCTGAAGCGATACGCCACTAGTTGTGTATCTTAAGAGAAACATCGTTACTTTTGAAAGGGATTTCTAGAAGTTGCTGATTTGATTCTGCTGGTGTCGAAGCATTGGCTACCTCAAGAGAGTCATAGAGATTCCTGTCAGTTCTTCACCCAAATACACACTTTTTAGATATTCTTTCCAGTCTGCCTGATAGCTACGCCACTAGTTGTGTATCTTAAGAGTCATTGTAACTTTTGCCAGGGGTTTCTTGAAGTTGCTGATGTGATTATGCTGGTGACGAGGCATTGGCTACCCTATGAGTGTCATAGTGATTCCTGCTAGTTGCTCACCCAAATACACATTTTTTTGATACTTTGGCCAGTCTGCCTCAAGTGACACCCCACTAGCTGTGTATCTTATGAGAAGCTTCGTTACCTTTGCAAGCGGTTTCTTGAAGTTGGTGATGCGATTATGTTGGTGACGAGGCATTGACTACCTTAAGAGAGTCATAGTGCTTTCTGCCAGTTGCTCACCCAAATACACATTTTGAGATACTGTGGCCAGTCTGCCTGAAGCGATACGCCACTAGTTGTGTATCTTAAGAGAAACATCGTTACTCTTGCCAGCGGTTTCTTGACTTTGAAGATGTGATTATACTGGTGACGAGATATTGGTTACCCTAAGAGAGTCACAGTGTTTCGTGCCAGTTGCTCACCCAAATACACATTTTTTAGATACTGTTTCCAGTGTGCCTGAAGCGATACGCCACTAGTTGTGTATCTTAAGAGAAACATCGTTACTTTTGAAAGGGGTTTCTAGAAGTTGCTGATTTGATTCTGCTGGTGACGAGGCATTGGCTACCTCAAGAGAGTCATAGAGATTCCTGCCAGTTCTTCACCCAAATACACATTTTTTAGATACTCTTTCCAGTCTGCCTGATAGCTACGCGACTAATTGTTTATCTTAAGAGTCATTGTAACTTTTGCCAGGGGTTTCTTGAAGTTGCTGATGTGATTATGCTGGTGACGAGGCATTGGCTACCCTATGAGTGTCATAGTGATTCCTGCTAGTTGCTCACCCAAATACACATTTTTTGATACTTTGGCCAGTCTGCCTCAAGTGACACCCCACTAGCTGCGTATCTTATGAGAAGCTTCGTTACCTTTGCAAGCGGTTTCTTGAAGTTGGTGATGTGATTATGTTGGTGACGAGGCATTGGCTACCTTAAGAGAGTCATAGTGCTTTCTGCCAGTTGCTCAACCAAATACACATTTTGAGATACTGTGGCCAGTCTGCCTGAAGCGATACGCCACTAGTTGTGTATCTTAAGAGAAACATCGTTACTCTTGCCAGTGGTTTCTTGACTTTGAAGATGTGATTATACTGGTGACGAGATATTGGTTACCCTAAGAGAGTCACAGTGTTTCGTGCCAGTTGCTCACCCAAATACACATTTTTTAGATACTGTTTCCAGTGTGCCTGAAGCGATACGCCACTAGTTGTGTATCTTAAGAGAAACATCGTTACTTTTGAAAGGGGTTTCTAGAAGTTGCTGATTTGATTGTGCTGGTGACGAAGCATTGGCTACCTCAAGAGAGTCATAGAGATTCCTGTCAGTTCTTCACCCAAATACACATTTTTTAGATATTCGTTCCAGTCTGCCTGATAGCTACGCCACTAGTTGTGTATCTTAAGAGTCATTGTAACTTTTGCCAGGGGTTTCTTGAAGTTGCTGATGTGATTATGCTGGTGACGAGGCATTGGCTACCCTATGAGTGTCATAGTGATTCCTGCTAGTTGCTCACCCAAATACACATTTTTTTGATACTTTGGCCAGTCTGCCTCAAGTGACACCCCACTAGCTGTGTATCTTATGAGAAGCTTCGTTACCTTTGCAAGCGGTTTCTTGAAGTTGGTGATGCGATTATGTTGGTGACGAGGCATTGGCTACCTTAAGAGAGTCATAGTGCTTTCTGCCAGTTGCTCACCCAAATACACATTTTGAGATACTGTGGCCAGTCTGCCTGAAGCGATACGCCACTAGTTGTGTATCTTAAGAGAAACATCGTTACTCTTGCCAGCGGTTTCTTGACTTTGAAGATGTGATTATACTGGTGACGAGATATTGGTTACCCTAAGAGAGTCACAGTGTTTCGTGCCAGTTGCTCACCCAAATACACATTTTTTAGATACTGTTTCCAGTGTGCCTGAAGCGATACGCCACTAGTTGTGTATCTTAAGAGAAACATCGTTACTTTTGAAAGGGGTTTCTAGAAGTTGCTGATTTGATTCTGCTGGTGACGAGGCATTGGCTACCTCAAGAGAGTCATAGAGATTCCTGCCAGTTCTTCACCCAAATACACATTTTTTAGATACTCTTTCCAGTCTGCCTGATAGCTACGCGACTAGTTGTTTATCTTAAGAGTCATTGTAACTTTTGCCAGGGGTTTCTTGAAGTTGCTGATGTGATTATGCTGGTGACGAGGCATTGGCTACCCTATGAGTGTCATAGTGATTCCTGCTAGTTGCTCACCCAAATACACATTTTTTGATACTTTGGCCAGTCTGCCTCAAGTGACACCCCACTAGCTGCGTATCTTATGAGAAGCTTCGTTACCTTTGCAAGCGGTTTCTTGAAGTTGGTGATGTGATTATGTTGGTGACGAGGCATTGGCTACCTTAAGAGAGTCATAGTGCTTTCTGCCAGTTGCTCAACCAAATACACATTTTGAGATACTGTGGCCAGTCTGCCTGAAGCGATACGCCACTAGTTGTGTATCTTAAGAGAAACATCGTTACTATTGCCAGTGGTTTCTTGACTTTGAAGATGTGATTATACTGGTGACGAGATATTGGTTACCCTAAGAGAGTCACAGTGTTTCGTGCCAGTTGCTCACCCAAATACACATTTTTTAGATACTGTTTCCAGTGTGCCTGAAGCGATACGCCACTAGTTGTGTATCTTAAGAGAAACATCGTTACTTTTGAAAGGGGTTTCTAGAAGTTGCTGATTTGATTCTGCTGGTGACGAGGCATTGGCTACCTCAAGAGAGTCATAGAGATTCCTGCCAGTTCTTCACCCAAATACACATTTTTTAGATACTCTTTCCAGTCTGCCTGATAGCTACGCGACTAGTTGTTTATCTTAAGAGTCATTGTAACTTTTGCCAGGGGTTTCTTGAAGTTGCTGATGTGATTATGCTGGTGACGAGGCATTGGCTACCCTATGAGTGTCATAGTGATTCCTGCTAGTTGCTCACCCAAATACACATTTTTTTGATACTTTGGCCAGTCTGCCTCAAGTGACACCCCACTAGCTGTGTATCTTATGAGAAGCTTCGTTACCTTTGCAAGCGGTTTCTTGAAGTTGGTGATGCGATTATGTTGGTGACGAGGCATTGGCTACCTTAAGAGAGTCATAGTGCTTTCTGCCAGTTGCTCACCCAAATACACATTTTGAGATACTGTGGCCAGTCTGCCTGAAGCGATACGCCACTAGTTGTGTATCTTAAGAGAAACATCGTTACTCTTGCCAGCGGTTTCTTGACTTTGAAGATGTGATTATACTGGTGACGAGATATTGGTTACCCTAAGAGAGTCACAGTGTTTCGTGCCAGTTGCTCACCCAAATACACATTTTTTAGATACTGTTTCCAGTGTGCCTGAAGCGATACGCCACTAGTTGTGTATCTTAAGAGAAACATCGTTACTTTTGAAAGGGGTTTCTAGAAGTTGCTGATTTGATTCTGCTGGTGACGAGGCATTGGCTACCTCAAGAGAGTCATAGAGATTCCTGCCAGTTCTTCACCCAAATACACATTTTTTAGATACTCTTTCCAGTCTGCCTGATAGCTACGCCACTAGTTGTTTATCTTAAGAGTCATTGTAACTTTTGCCAGGGGTTTCTTGAAGTTGCTGATGTGATTATGCTGGTGACGAGGCATTGGCTACCCTATGAGTGTCATAGTGATTCCTGCTAGTTGCTCACCCAAATACACATTTTTTTGATACTTTGGCCAGTCTGCCTCAAGTGACACCCCACTAGCTGCGTATCTTATGAGAAGCTTCGTTACCTTTGCAAGCGGTTTCTTGAAGTTGGTGATGTGATTATGTTGGTGACGAGGCATTGGCTACCTTAAGAGAGTCATAGTGCTTTCTGCCAGTTGCTCAACCAAATACACATTTTGAGATACTGTGGCCAGTCTGCCTGAAGCGATACGCCACTAGTTGTGTATCTTAAGAGAAACATCGTTACTCTTGCCAGCGGTTTCTTGACTTTGAAGATGTGATTATACTGGTGACGAGATATTGGTTACCCTAAGAGAGTCACAGTGTTTCGTGCCAGTTGCTCACCCAAATACACATTTTTTAGATACTGTTTCCAGTGTGCCTGAAGCGATACGCCACTAGTTGTGTATCTTAAGAGAAACATCGTTACTTTTGAAAGGGGTTTCTAGAAGTTGCTGATTTGATTCTGCTGGTGACGAGGCATTGGCTACCTCAAGAGAGTCATAGAGATTCCTGTCAGTTCTTCACCCAAATACACATTTTTTAGATATTCGTTCCAGTCTGCCTGATAGCTACGCCACTAGTTGTGTATCTTAAGAGTCATTGTAACTTTTGCCAGGGGTTTCTTGAAGTTGCTGATGTGATTATGCTGGTGACGAGGCATTGGCTACCCTATGAGTGTCATAGTGATTCCTGCTAGTTGCTCACCCAAATACACATTTTTTTGATACTTTGGCCAGTCTGCCTCAAGTGACACCCCACTAGCTGTGTATCTTATGAGAAGCTTCGTTACCTTTGCAAGCGGTTTCTTGAAGTTGGTGATGTGATTATGTTGGTGACGAGGCATTGGCTACCTTAAGAGAGTCATAGTGCTTTCTGCCAGTTGCTCACACAAATACTAATTTTGAGATACTGTGGCCAGTCTGCCTGAAGCGATACGCCACTAGTTGTGTATCTTAAGAGAAACATCGTTACTCTTGCCAGTGGTTTCTTGACTTTGAAGATGTGATTATACTGGTGACGAGATATTGGTTACCCTAAGAGAGTCACAGTGTTTCGTGCCAGTTGCTCACCCAAATACACATTTTTTAGATACTGTTTCCAGTGTGCCTGAAGCGATACGCCACTAGTTGTGTATCTTAAGAGAAACATCGTTACTTTTGAAAGGGGTTTCTAGAAGTTGCTAATTTGATTGTGCTGGTGACGAAGCATTGGCTACCTCAAGAGAGTCATAGAGATTCCTGTCAGTTCTTCACCCAAATACACATTTTTTAGATATTCTTTCCAGTCTGCCTGATAGCTACGCCACTAGTTGTGTATCTTAAGAGTCATTGTAACTTTTGCCAGGGGTTTCTTGAAGTTGCTGATGTGATTATGCTGGTGACGAGGCATTGGCTACCCTATGAGTGTCATAGTGATTCCTGCTAGTTGCTCACCCAAATACACATTTTTTTGATACTTTGGCCAGTCTGCCTCAAGTGACACCCCACTAGCTGTGTATCTTATGAGAAGCTTCGTTACCTTTGCAAGCGGTTTCTTGAAGTTGGTGATGCGATTATGTTGGTGACGAGGCATTGACTACCTTAAGAGAGTCATAGTGCTTTCTGCCAGTTGCTCACCCAAATACACATTTTGAGATACTGTGGCGTCTGCCTGAAGCGATACGCCACTAGTTGTGTATCTTAAGAGAAACATCGTTACTCTTGCCAGCGGTTTCTTGACTTTGAAGATGTGATTATACTGGTGACGAGATATTGGTTACCCTAAGAGAGTCACAGTGTTTCGTGCCAGTTGCTCACCCAAATACACATTTTTTAGATACTGTTTCCAGTGTGCCTGAAGCGATACGCCACTAGTTGTGTATCTTAAGAGAAACATCGTTACTTTTGAAAGGGGTTTCTAGAAGTTGCTGATTTGATTCTGCTGGTGACGAGGCATTGGCTACCTCAAGAGAGTCATAGAGATTCCTGCCAGTTCTTCACCCAAATACACATTTTTTAGATACTCTTTCCAGTCTGCCTGATAGCTACGCCACTAGTTGTTTATCTTAAGAGTCATTGTAACTTTTGCCAGGGGTTTCTTGAAGTTGCTGATGTGATTATGCTGGTGACGAGGCATTGGCTACCCTATGAGTGTCATAGTGATTCCTGCTAGTTGCTCACCCAAATACACATTTTTTTGATACATTGGCCAGTCTGCCTCAAGTGACACCCCACTAGCTGCGTATCTTATGAGAAGCTTCGTTACCTTTGCAAGCGGTTTCTTGAAGTTGGTGATGTGATTATGTTGGTGACGAGGCATTGGCTACCTTAAGAGAGTCATAGTGCTTTCTGCCAGTTGCTCAACCAAATACACATTTTGAGATACTGTGGCCAGTCTGCCTGAAGCGATACGCCACTAGTTGTGTATCTTAAGAGAAACATCGTTACTCTTGCCAGTGGTTTCTTGACTTTGAAGATGTGATTATACTGGTGACGAGATATTGGTTACCCTAAGAGAGTCACAGTGTTTCGTGCCAGTTGCTCACCCAAATACACATTTTTTAGATACTGTTTCCAGTGTGCCTGAAGCGATACGCCACTAGTTGTGTATCTTAAGAGAAACATCGTTACTTTTGAAAGGGGTTTCTAGAAGTTGCTGATTTGATTCTGCTGGTGACGAAGCATTGGCTACCTCAAGAGAGTCATAGAGATTCCTGTCAGTTCTTCACCCAAATACACATTTTTTAGATATTCTTTCCAGTCTGCCTGATAGCTACGCCACTAGTTGTGTATCTTAAGAGTCATTGTAACTTTTGCCAGGGGTTTCTTGAAGTTGCTGATGTGATTATGCTGGTGACGAGGCATTGGCTACCCTATGAGTGTCATAGTGATTCCTGCTAGTTGCTCACCCAAATACACATTCTTTTGATACTTTGGCCAGTCTGCCTCAAGTGACACCCCACTAGCTGTGTATCTTATGAGAAGCTTCGTTACCTTTGCAAGCGGTTTCTTGAAGTTGGTGATGTGATTATGTTGGTGACGAGGCATTGGCTACCTTAAGAGACTCATAGTGCTTTCTGCCAGTTGCTCACACAAATACAAATTTTGAGATACTGTGGCCAGTCTGCCTGAAGCGATACGCCACTAGTTGTGTATCTTAAGAGAAACATCGTTACTCTTGCCAGTGGTTTCTTGACTTTGAAGATGTGATTATACTGGTGACGAGATATTGGTTACCCTAAGAGAGTCACAGTGTTTCGTGCCAGTTGCTCACCCAAATACACATTTTTTAGATACTGTTTCCAGTGTGCCTGAAGCGATACGCCACTAGTTGTGTATCTTAAGAGAAACATCGTTACTTTTGAAAGGGGTTTCTAGAAGTTGCTGATTTGATTCTGCTGGTGACGAAGCATTGGCTACCTCAAGAGAGTCATAGAGATTCCTGTCAGTTCTTCACCCAAATACACATTTTTTAGATATTCTTTCCAGTCTGCCTGATAGCTACGCCACTAGTTGTGTATCTTAAGAGTCATTGTAACTTTTGCCAGGGGTTTCTTGAAGTTGCTGATGTGATTATGCTGGTGACGAGGCATTGGCTACCCTATGAGTGTCATAGTGATTCCTGCTAGTTGCTCACCCAAATACACATTTTTTTGATACTTTGGCCAGTCTGCCTCAAGTGACACCCCACTAGCTGTGTATCTTATGAGAAGCTTCGTAACCTTTGCAAGCGGTTTCTTGAAGTTGGTGATGTGATTATGTTGGTGACGAGGCATTGGCTACCTTAAGAGACTCATAGTGCTTTCTGCCAGTTGCTCACACAAATACAAATTTTGAGATACTGTGGCCAGTCTGCCTGAAGCGATACGCCACTAGTTGTGTATCTTAAGAGAAACATCGTTACTCTTGCCAGCGGTTTCTTGACTTTGAAGATGTGATTATACTGGTGACGAGATATTGGTTACCCTAAGAGAGTCACAGTGTTTCGTGCCAGTTGCTCACCCAAATACACATTTTTTAGATACTGTTTCCAGTGTGCCTGAAGCGATACGCCACTAGTTGTGTATCTTAAGAGAAACATCGTTACTTTTGAAAGGGGTTTCTAGAAGTTGCTGATTTGATTCTGCTGGTGACGAGGCATTGGCTACCTCAAGAGAGTCATAGAGATTCCTGCCAGTTCTTCAGCCAAATACACATTTTTTAGATATTCTTTCCAGTCTGCCTGATAGCTACGCCACTAGTTGTTTATCTTAAGAGTCATTGTAACTTTTGCCAGGGGTTTCTTGAAGTTGCTGATGTGATTATGCTGGTGACGAGGCATTGGCTACCCTATGAGTGTCATAGTGATTCCTGCTAGTTGCTCACCCAAATACACATTTTTTTGATACTTTGGCCAGTCTGCCTCAAGTGACACCCCACTAGCTGTGTATCTTATGAGAAGCTTCGTTACCTTTGCAAGCGGTTTCTTGAAGTTGGTGATGCGATTATGTTGGTGACGAGGCATTGGCTACCTTAAGAGAGTCATAGTGCTTTCTGCCAGTTGCTCACCCAAATACACATTTTGAGATACTGTGGCCAGTCTGCCTGAAGCGATACGCCACTAGTTGTGTATCTTAAGAGAAACATCGTTACTCTTGCCAGCGGTTTCTTGACTTTGAAGATGTGATTATACTGGTGACGAGATATTGGTTACCCTAAGAGAGTCACAGTGTTTCGTGCCAGTTGCTCACCCAAATACACATTTTTTAGATACTGTTTCCAGTGTGCCTGAAGCGATACGCCACTAGTTGTGTATCTTAAGAGAAACATCGTTACTTTTGAAAGGGGTTTCTAGAAGTTGCTGATTTGATTCTGCTGGTGACGAGGCATTGGCTACCTCAAGAGAGTCATAGAGATTCCTGCCAGTTCTTCACCCAAATACACATTTTTTAGATACTCTTTCCAGTCTGCCTGATAGCTACGCCACTAGTTGTTTATCTTAAGAGTCATTGTAACTTTTGCCAGGGGTTTCTTGAAGTTGCTGATGTGATTATGCTGGTGACGAGGCATTGGCTACCCTATGAGTGTCATAGTGATTCCTGCTAGTTGCTCACCCAAATACACATTTTTTTGATACTTTGGCCAGTCTGCCTCAAGTGACACCCCACTAGCTGCGTATCTTATGAGAAGCTTCGTTACCTTTGCAAGCGGTTTCTTGAAGTTGGTGATGTGATTATGTTGGTGACGAGGCATTGGCTACCTTAAGAGAGTCATAGTGCTTTCTGCCAGTTGCTCAACCAAATACACATTTTGAGATACTGTGGCCAGTCTGCCTGAAGCGATACGCCACTAGTTGTGTATCTTAAGAGAAACATCGTTACTCTTGCCAGCGGTTTCTTGACTTTGAAGATGTGATTATACTGGTGACGAGATATTGGTTACCCTAAGAGAGTCACAGTGTTTCGTGCCAGTTGCTCACCCAAATACACATTTTTTAGATACTGTTTCCAGTGTGCCTGAAGCGATACGCCACTAGTTGTGTATCTTAAGAGAAACATCGTTACTTTTGAAAGGGGTTTCTAGAAGTTGCTGATTTGATTCTGCTGGTGACGAGGCATTGGCTACCTCAAGAGAGTCATAGAGATTCCTGTCAGTTCTTCACCCAAATACACATTTTTTAGATATTCGTTCCAGTCTGCCTGATAGCTACGCCACTAGTTGTGTATCTTAAGAGTCATTGTAACTTTTGCCAGGGGTTTCTTGAAGTTGCTGATGTGATTATGCTGGTGACGAGGCATTGGCTACCCTATGAGTGTCATAGTGATTCCTGCTAGTTGCTCACCCAAATACACATTTTTTTGATACTTTGGCCAGTCTGCCTCAAGTGACACCCCACTAGCTGTGTATCTTATGAGAAGCTTCGTTACCTTTGCAAGCGGTTTCTTGAAGTTGGTGATGTGATTATGTTGGTGACGAGGCATTGGCTACCTTAAGAGAGTCATAGTGCTTTCTGCCAGTTGCTCACACAAATACTAATTTTGAGATACTGTGGCCAGTCTGCCTGAAGCGATACGCCACTAGTTGTGTATCTTAAGAGAAACATCGTTACTCTTGCCAGCGGTTTCTTGACTTTGAAGATGTGATTATACTGGTGACTAGATATTGGCTACCCTAAGAGAGTCACAGTGTTTCCTGCCAGTTGCTCACCCAAATACACATTTTTTAGATACTGTTTCCAGTGTGCCTGAAGCGATACGCCACTAGTTGTGTATCTTAAGAGAAACATCGTTACTTTTGAAAGGGGTTTCTAGAAGTTGCTGATTTGATTCTGCTGGTGACGAAGCATTGGCTACCTCAATAGAGTCATAGAGATTCCTGTCAGTTCTTCACCCAAATACACATTTTTTAGATATTCGTTCCAGTCTGCCTGATAGCTACGCCACTAGTTGTGTATCTTAAGAGTCATTGTAACTTTTGCCAGGGGTTTCTTGAAGTTGCTGATGTGATTATGCTGGTGACGAGGCATTGGCTACCCTATGAGTGTCATAGTGATTCCTGCTAGTTGCTCACCCAAATACACATTTTTTTGATACTTTGGCCAGTCTGCCTCAAGTGACACCCCACTAGCTGTGTATCTTATGAGAAGCTTCGTTACCTTTGCAAGCGGTTTCTTGAAGTTAGTGATGCGATTATGTTGGTGACGAGGCATTGACTACCTTAAGAGAGTCATATTGCTTTCTGCCAGTTGCTCACCCAAATACACATTTTGAGATACTGTGGCCAGTCTGCCTGAAGCAATACGCCACTAGTTGTGTATCTTAAGAGAAACATCGTTACTCTTGCCAGCGGTTTCTTGACTTTGAAGATGTGATTATACTGGTGACGAGATATTGGTTACCCTAAGAGAGTCACAGTGTTTCGTGCCAGTTGCTCACCCAAATACACATTTTTTAGATACTGTTTCCAGTGTGCCTGAAGCGATACGCCACTAGTTGTGTATCTTAAGAGAAACATCGTTACTTTTGAAAGGGGTTTCTAGAAGTTGCTGATTTGATTCTGCTGGTGACGAGGCATTGGCTACCTCAAGAGAGTCATAGAGATTCCTGCCAGTTCTTCAGCCAAATACACATTTTTTAGATACTCTTTCCAGTCTGCCTGATAGCTACGCCACTAGTTGTTTATCTTAAGAGTCATTGTAACTTTTGCCAGGGGTTTCTTGAAGTTGCTGATGTGATTATGCTGGTGACGAGGCATTGGCTACCTCAAGAGAGTCATAGAGATTCCTGTCAGTTCTTCACCCAAATACACATTTTTTAGATATTCGTTCCAGTCTGCCTGATAGCTACGCCACTAGTTGTGTATCTTAAGAGTCATTGTAACTTTTGCCAGGGGTTTCTTGAAGTTGCTGATGTGATTATGCTGGTGACGAGGCATTGGCTACCCTATGAGTGTCATAGTGATTCCTGCTAGTTGCTCACCCAAATACACATTTTTTTGATACTTTGGCCAGTCTGCCTCAAGTGACACCCCACTAGCTGTGTATCTTATGAGAAGCTTCGTTACCTTTGCAAGCGGTTTCTTGAAGTTAGTGATGCGATTATGTTGGTGACGAGGCATTGACTACCTTAAGAGAGTCATAGTGCTTTCTGCCAGTTGCTCACCCAAATACACATTTTGAGATACTGTGGCCAGTCTGCCTGAAGCGATACGCCACTAGTTGTGTATCTTAAGAGAAACATCGTTACTCTTGCCAGCGGTTTCTTGACTTTGAAGATGTGATTATACTGGTGACGAGATATTGGTTACCCTAAGAGAGTCACAGTGTTTCGTGCCAGTTGCTCACCCAAATACACATTTTTTAGATACTGTTTCCAGTGTGCCTGAAGCGATACGCCACTAGTTGTGTATCTTAAGAGAAACATCGTTACTTTTGAAAGGGGTTTCTAGAAGTTGCTGATTTGATTCTGCTGGTGACGAAGCATTGGCTACCTCAAGAGAGTCATAGAGATTTCTGTCAGTTCTTCACCCAAATACACATTTTTTAGATATTCTTTCCAGTCTGCCTGATAGCTACGCCACTAGTTGTGTATCTTAAGAGTCATTGTAACTTTTGCCAGGGGTTTCTTGAAGTTGCTGATGTGATTATGCTGGTGACGAGGCATTGGCTACCCTATGAGTGTCATAGTGATTCCTGCTAGTTGCTCACCCAAATACACATTTTTTTGATACTTTGGCCAGTCTGCCTCAAGTGACACCCCACTAGCTGTGTATCTTATGAGAAGCTTCGTTACCTTTGCAAGCGGTTTCTTGAAGTTGGTGATGCGATTATGTTGGTGACGAGGCATTGGCTACCTTAAGAGAGTCATAGTGCTTTCTGCCAGTTGCTCACCCAAATACACATTTTGAGATACTGTGGCCAGTCTGCCTGAAGCGATACGCCACTAGTTGTGTATCTTAAGAGAAACATCGTTACTCTTGACAGCGGTTTCTTGACTTTGAAGATGTGATTATACTGGTGACTAGATATTGGCTACCCTAAGAGAGTCACAGTGTTTCCTGCCAGTTGCTCACCCAAATACACATTTTTTAGATACTGTTTCCAGTGTGCCTGAAGCGATACGCCACTAGTTGTGTATCTTAAGAGAAACATCGTTACTTTTGAAAGGGGTTTCTAGAAGTTGCTGATTTGATTCTGCTGGTGACGAAGCATTGGCTACCTCAATAGAGTCATAGAGATTCCTGTCAGTTCTTCACCCAAATACACATTTTTTAGATATTCTTTCCAGTCTGCCTGATAGCTACGCCACTAGTTGTGTATCTTAAGAGTCATTGTAACTTTTGCCAGGGGTTTCTTGAAGTTGCTGATGTGATTATGCTGGTGACGAGGCATTGGCTACCCTATGAGTGTCATAGTGATTCCTGCTAGTTGCTCACCCAAATACACATTTTTTTGATACTTTGGCCAGTCTGCCTCAAGTGACACCCCACTAGCTGTGTATCTTATGAGAAGCTTCGTTACCTTTGCAAGCGGTTTCTTGAAGTTAGTGATGCGATTATGTTGGTGACGAGGCATTGACTACCTTAAGAGAGTCATAGTGCTTTCTGCCAGTTGCTCACCCAAATACACATTTTGAGATACTGTGGCCAGTCTGCCTGAAGCAATACGCCACTAGTTGTGTATCTTAAGAGAAACATCGTTACTCTTGCCAGCGGTTTCTTGACTTTGAAGATGTGATTATACTGGTGACGAGATATTGGTTACCCTAAGAGAGTCACAGTGTTTCGTGCCAGTTGCTCACCCAAATACACATTTTTTAGATACTGTTTCCAGTGTGCCTGAAGCGATACGCCACTAGTTGTGTATCTTAAGAGAAACATCGTTACTTTTGAAAGGGGTTTCTAGAAGTTGCTGATTTGATTCTGCTGGTGACGAAGCATTGGCTACCTCAAGAGAGTCATAGAGATTCCTGTCAGTTCTTCACCCAAATACACATTTTTTAGATATTCTTTCCAGTCTGCCTGATAGCTACGCCACTAGTTGTGTATCTTAAGAGTCATTGTAACTTTTGCCAGGGGTTTCTTGAAGTTGCTGATGTGATTATGCTGGTGACGAGGCATTGGCTACCCTATGAGTGTCATAGTGATTCCTGCTAGTTGCTCACCCAAATACACATTTTTTTGATACTTTGGCCAGTCTGCCTCAAGTGACACCCCACTAGCTGTGTATCATATGAGAAGCTTCGTTACCTTTGCAAGCGGTTTCTTGAAGTTGGTGATGCGATTATGTTGGTGACGAGGCATTGACTACCTTAAGAGAGTCATAGTGCTTTCTGCCAGTTGCTCACCCAAATACACATTTTGAGATACTGTGGCCAGTCTGCCTGAAGCGATACGCCACTAGTTGTGTATCTTAAGAGAAACATCGTTACTCTTGCCAGCGGTTTCTTGACTTTGAAGATGTGATTATACTGGTGACGAGATATTGGTTACCCTAAGAGAGTCACAGTGTTTCGTGCCAGTTGCTCACCCAAATACACATTTTTTAGATACTGTTTCCAGTGTGCCTGAAGCGATACGCCACTAGTTGTGTATCTTAAGAGAAACATCGTTACTTTTGAAAGGGGTTTCTAGAAGTTGCTGATTTGATTCTGCTGGTGACGAGGCATTGGCTACCTCAAGAGAGTCATAGAGATTCCTGCCAGTTCTTCACCCAAATACACATTTTTTAGATACTCTTTCCAGTCTGCCTGATAGCTACGCGACTAGTTGTTTATCTTAAGAGTCATTGTAACTTTTGCCAGGGGTTTCTTGAAGTTGCTGATGTGATTATGCTGGTGACGAGGCATTGGCTACCCTATGAGTGTCATAGTGATTCCTGCTAGTTGCTCACCCAAATACACATTTTTTTGATACTTTGGCCAGTCTGCCTCAAGTGACACCCCACTAGCTGTGTATCTTATGAGAAGCTTCGTTACCTTTGCAAGCGGTTTCTTGAAGTTAGTGATGCGATTATGTTGGTGACGAGGCATTGACTACCTTAAGAGAGTCATAGTGCTTTCTGCCAGTTGCTCACCCAAATACACATTTTGAGATACTGTGGCCAGTCTGCCTGAAGCGATACGCCACTAGTTGTGTATCTTAAGAGAAACATCGTTACTCTTGCCAGCGGTTTCTTGACTTTGAAGATGTGATTATACTGGTGACGAGATATTGGTTACCCTAAGAGAGTCACAGTGTTTCGTGCCAGTTGCTCACCCAAATACACATTTTTTAGATACTGTTTCCAGTGTGCCTGAAGCGATACGCCACTAGTTGTGTATCTTAAGAGAAACATCGTTACTTTTGAAAGGGGTTTCTAGAAGTTGCTGATTTGATTCTGCTGGTGACGAAGCATTGGCTACCTCAAGAGAGTCATAGAGATTCCTGTCAGTTCTTCACCCAAATACACATTTTTTAGATATTCTTTCCAGTCTGCCTGATAGCTACGCCACTAGTTGTGTATCTTAAGAGTCATTGTAACTTTTGCCAGGGGTTTCTTGAAGTTGCTGATGTGATTATGCTGGTGACGAGGCATTGGCTACCCTATGAGTGTCATAGTGATTCCTGCTAGTTGCTCACCCAAATACACATTTTTTTGATACTTTGGCCAGTCTGCCTCAAGTGACACCCCACTAGCTGTGTATCTTATGAGAAGCTTCGTTACCTTTGCAAGCGGTTTCTTGAAGTTGGTGATGCGATTATGTTGGTGACGAGGCATTGGCTACCTTAAGAGAGTCATAGTGCTTTCTGCCAGTTGCTCACCCAAATACACATTTTGAGATACTGTGGCCAGTCTGCCTGAAGCGATACGCCACTAGTTGTGTATCTTAAGAGAAACATCGTTACTCTTGCCAGCGGTTTCTTGACTTTGAAGATGTGATTATACTGGTGACTAGATATTGGCTACCCTAAGAGAGTCACAGTGTTTCCTGCCAGTTGCTCACCCAAATACACATTTTTTAGATACTGTTTCCAGTGTGCCTGAAGCGATACGCCACTAGTTGTGTATCTTAAGAGAAACATCGTTACTTTTGAAAGGGGTTTCTAGAAGTTGCTGATTTGATTCTGCTGGTGACGAAGCATTGGCTACCTCAATAGAGTCATAGAGATTCCTGTCAGTTCTTCACCCAAATACACATTTTTTAGATATTCTTTCCAGTCTGCCTGATAGCTACGCCACTAGTTGTGTATCTTAAGAGTCATTGTAACTTTTGCCAGGGGTTTCTTGAAGTTGCTGATGTGATTATGCTGGTGACGAGGCATTGGCTACCCTATGAGTGTCATAGTGATTCCTGCTAGTTGCTCACCCAAATACACATTTTTTTGATACTTTGGCCAGTCTGCCTCAAGTGACACCCCACTAGCTGTGTATCTTATGAGAAGCTTCGTTACCTTTGCAAGCGGTTTCTTGAAGTTAGTGATGCGATTATGTTGGTGACGAGGCATTGACTACCTTAAGAGAGTCATAGTGCTTTCTGCCAGTTGCTCACCCAAATACACATTTTGAGATACTGTGGCCAGTCTGCCTGAAGCAATACGCCACTAGTTGTGTATCTTAAGAGAAACATCGTTACTCTTGCCAGCGGTTTCTTGACTTTGAAGATGTGATTATACTGGTGACGAGATATTGGTTACCCTAAGAGAGTCACAGTGTTTCGTGCCAGTTGCTCACCCAAATACACATTTTTTAGATACTGTTTCCAGTGTGCCTGAAGCGATACGCCACTAGTTGTGTATCTTAAGAGAAACATCGTTACTTTTGAAAGGGGTTTCTAGAAGTTGCTGATTTGATTCTGCTGGTGACGAAGCATTGGCTACCTCAAGAGAGTCATAGAGATTCCTGTCAGTTCTTCACCCAAATACACATTTTTTAGATATTCTTTCCAGTCTGCCTGATAGCTACGCCACTAGTTGTGTATCTTAAGAGTCATTGTAACTTTTGCCAGGGGTTTCTTGAAGTTGCTGATGTGATTATGCTGGTGACGAGGCATTGGCTACCCTATGAGTGTCATAGTGATTCCTGCTAGTTGCTCACCCAAATACACATTTTTTTGATACTTTGGCCAGTCTGCCTCAAGTGACACCCCACTAGCTGTGTATCATATGAGAAGCTTCGTTACCTTTGCAAGCGGTTTCTTGAAGTTGGTGATGCGATTATGTTGGTGACGAGGCATTGACTACCTTAAGAGAGTCATAGTGCTTTCTGCCAGTTGCTCACCCAAATACACATTTTGAGATACTGTGGCCAGTCTGCCTGAAGCGATACGCCACTAGTTGTGTATCTTAAGAGAAACATCGTTACTCTTGCCAGCGGTTTCTTGACTTTGAAGATGTGATTATACTGGTGACGAGATATTGGTTACCCTAAGAGAGTCACAGTGTTTCGTGCCAGTTGCTCACCCAAATACACATTTTTTAGATACTGTTTCCAGTGTGCCTGAAGCGATACGCCACTAGTTGTGTATCTTAAGAGAAACATCGTTACTTTTGAAAGGGGTTTCTAGAAGTTGCTGATTTGATTCTGCTGGTGACGAGGCATTGGCTACCTCAAGAGAGTCATAGAGATTCCTGCCAGTTCTTCACCCAAATACACATTTTTTAGATACTCTTTCCAGTCTGCCTGATAGCTACGCCACTAGTTGTTTATCTTAAGAGTCATTGTAACTTTTGCCAGGGGTTTCTTGAAGTTGCTGATGTGATTATGCTGGTGACGAGGCATTGGCTACCCTATGAGTGTCATAGTGATTCCTGCTAGTTGCTCACCCAAATACACATTTTTTGATACTTTGGCCAGTCTGCCTCAAGTGACACCCCACTAGCTGCGTATCTTATGAGAAGCTTCGTTACCTTTGCAAGCGGTTTCTTGAAGTTGGTGATGTGATTATGTTGGTGACGAGGCATTGGCTACCTTAAGAGAGTCATAGTGCTTTCTGCCAGTTGCTCAATCAAATACACATTTTGAGATACTGTGGCCAGTCTGCCTGAAGCGATACGCCACTAGTTGTGTATCTTAAGAGAAACATCGTTACTCTTGCCAGCGGTTTCTTGACTTTGAAGATGTGATTATACTGGTGACGAGATATTGGTTACCCTAAGAGAGTCACAGTGTTTCGTGCCAGTTGCTCACCCAAATACACATTTTTTAGATACTGTTTCCAGTGTGCCTGAAGCGATACGCCACTAGTTGTGTATCTTCAGAGAAACATCGTTACTTTTGAAAGGGGTTTCTAGAAGTTGCTGATTTGATTCTGCTGGTGACGAGGCATTGGCTACCTTAAGAGAGTCATAGAGATTCCTGCCAGTTCTTCAGCCAAATACACATTTTTTAGATACTCTTTCCAGTCTGCCTGATAGCTACGCCACTAGTTGTTTATGTTAAGAGTCATTGTAACTTTTGCCAGGGGTTTCTTGAAGTTGCTGATGTGATTATGCTGGTGACGAGGCATTGGCTACCCTATGAGTGTCATAGTGATTCCTGCTAGTTGCTCACCCAAATACACATTTTTTTGATACTTTGGCCAGTCTGCCTCAAGTGACACCCCACTAGCTGCGTATCTTATGAGAAGCTTCGTTACCTTTGCAAGCGGTTTCTTGAAGTTGGTGATGTGATTATGTTGGTGACGAGGCATTGGCTACCTTAAGAGAGTCATAGTGCTTTCTGCCAGTTGCTCAACCAAATACACATTTTGAGATACTGTGGCGTCTGCCTGAAGCGATACGCCACTAGTTGTGTATCTTAAGAGAAACATCGTTACTCTTGCCAGTGGTTTCTTGACTTTGAAGATGTGATTATACTGGTGACGAGATATTGGTTACCCTAAGAGAGTCACAGTGTTTCGTGCCAGTTGCTCACCCAAATACACATTTTTTAGATACTGTTTCCAGTGTGCCTGAAGCGATACGCCACTAGTTGTGTATCTTAAGAGAAACATCGTTACTTTTGAAAGGGGTTTCTAGAAGTTGCTGATTTGATTCTGCTGGTGACGAAGCATTGGCTACCTCAAGAGAGTCATAGAGATTCCTGTCAGTTCTTCACCCAAATACACATTTTTTAGATATTCTTTCCAGTCTGCCTGATAGCTACGCCACTAGTTGTGTATCTTAAGAGTCATTGTAACTTTTGCCAGGGGTTTCTTGAAGTTGCTGATGTGATTATGCTGGTGACGAGGCATTGGCTACCCTATGAGTGTCATAGTGATTCCTGCTAGTTGCTCACCCAAATACACATTTTTTTGATACTTTGGCCAGTCTGCCTCAAGTGACACCCCACTAGCTGTGTATCATATGAGAAGCTTCGTTACCTTTGCAAGCGGTTTCTTGAAGTTGGTGATGCGATTATGTTGGTGACGAGGCATTGACTACCTTAAGAGAGTCATAGTGCTTTCTGCCAGTTGCTCACCCAAATACACATTTTGAGATACTGTGGCCAGTCTGCCTGAAGCGATACGCCACTAGTTGTGTATCTTAAGAGAAACATCGTTACTCTTGCCAGCGGTTTCTTGACTTTGAAGATGTGATTATACTGGTGACGAGATATTGGTTACCCTAAGAGAGTCACAGTGTTTCGTGCCAGTTGCTCACCCAAATACACATTTTTTAGATACTGTTTCCAGTGTGCCTGAAGCGATACGCCACTAGTTGTGTATCTTAAGAGAAACATCGTTACTTTTGAAAGGGGTTTCTAGAAGTTGCTGATTTGATTCTGCTGGTGACGAGGCATTGGCTACCTCAAGAGAGTCATAGAGATTCCTGCCAGTTCTTCACCCAAATACACATTTTTTAGATACTCTTTCCAGTCTGCCTGATAGCTACGCCACTAGTTGTTTATCTTAAGAGTCATTGTAACTTTTGCCAGGGGTTTCTTGAAGTTGCTGATGTGATTATGCTGGTGACGAGGCATTGGCTACCCTATGAGTGTCATAGTGATTCCTGCTAGTTGCTCACCCAAATACACATTTTTTGATACTTTGGCCAGTCTGCCTCAAGTGACACCCCACTAGCTGCGTATCTTATGAGAAGCTTCGTTACCTTTGCAAGCGGTTTCTTGAAGTTGGTGATGTGATTATGTTGGTGACGAGGCATTGGCTACCTTAAGAGAGTCATAGTGCTTTCTGCCAGTTGCTCAACCAAATACACATTTTGAGATACTGTGGCCAGTCTGCCTGAAGCGATACGCCACTAGTTGTGTATCTTAAGAGAAACATCGTTACTCTTGCCAGCGGTTTCTTGACTTTGAAGATGTGATTATACTGGTGACGAGATATTGGTTACCCTAAGAGAGTCACAGTGTTTCGTGCCAGTTGCTCACCCAAATACACATTTTTTAGATACTGTTTCCAGTGTGCCTGAAGCGATACGCCACTAGTTGTGTATCTTCAGAGAAACATCGTTACTTTTGAAAGGGGTTTCTAGAAGTTGCTGATTTGATTCTGCTGGTGACGAGGCATTGGCTACCTCAAGAGAGTCATAGAGATTCCTGCCAGTTCTTCAGCCAAATACACATTTTTTAGATACTCTTTCCAGTCTGCCTGATAGCTACGCCACTAGTTGTTTATGTTAAGAGTCATTGTAACTTTTGCCAGGGGTTTCTTGAAGTTGCTGATGTGATTATGCTGGTGACGAGGCATTGGCTACCCTATGAGTGTCATAGTGATTCCTGCTAGTTGCTCACCCAAATACACATTTTTTTGATACTTTGGCCAGTCTGCCTCAAGTGACACCCCACTAGCTGCGTATCTTATGAGAAGCTTCGTTACCTTTGCAAGCGGTTTCTTGAAGTTGGTGATGTGATTATGTTGGTGACGAGGCATTGGCTACCTTAAGAGAGTCATAGTGCTTTCTGCCAGTTGCTCAACCAAATACACATTTTGAGATACTGTGGCGTCTGCCTGAAGCGATACGCCACTAGTTGTGTATCTTAAGAGAAACATCGTTACTCTTGCCAGTGGTTTCTTGACTTTGAAGATGTGATTATACTGGTGACGAGATATTGGTTACCCTAAGAGAGTCACAGTGTTTCGTGCCAGTTGCTCACCCAAATACACATTTTTTAGATACTGTTTCCAGTGTGCCTGAAGCGATACGCCACTAGTTGTGTATCTTAAGAGAAACATCGTTACTTTTGAAAGGGGTTTCTAGAAGTTGCTGATTTGATTCTGCTGGTGACGAGGCATTGGCTACCTCAAGAGAGTCATAGAGATTCCTGCCAGTTCTTCAGCCAAATACACATTTTTTAGATACTCTTTCCAGTCTGCCTGATAGCTACGCCACTAGTTGTTTATCTTAAGAGTCATTGTAACTTTTGCCAGGGGTTTCTTGAAGTTGCTGATGTGATTATGCTGGTGACGAGGCATTGGCTACCCTATGAGTGTCATAGTGATTCCTGCTAGTTGCTCACCCAAATACACATTTTTTTGATACTTTGGCCAGTCTGCCTCAAGTGACACCCCACTAGCTGTGTATCTTATGAGAAGCTTCGTTACCTTTGCAAGCGGTTTCTTGAAGTTAGTGATGCGATTATGTTGGTGACGAGGCATTGACTACCTTAAGAGAGTCATAGTGCTTTCTGCCAGTTGCTCACCCAAATACACATTTTGAGATACTGTGGCCAGTCTGCCTGAAGCGATACGCCACTAGTTGTGTATCTTAAGAGAAACATCGTTACTCTTGCCAGCGGTTTCTTGACTTTGAAGATGTGATTATACTGGTGACGAGATATTGGTTACCCTAAGAGAGTCACAGTGTTTCGTGCCAGTTGCTCACCCAAATACACATTTTTTAGATACTGTTTCCAGTGTGCCTGAAGCGATACGCCACTAGTTGTGTATCTTCAGAGAAACATCGTTACTTTTGAAAGGGGTTTCTAGAAGTTGCTGATTTGATTCTGCTGGTGACGAGGCATTGGCTACCTCAAGAGAGTCATAGAGATTCCTGCCAGTTCTTCAGCCAAATACACATTTTTTAGATACTCTTTCCAGTCTGCCTGATAGCTACGCCACTAGTTGTTTATCTTAAGAGTCATTGTAACTTTTGCCAGGGGTTTCTTGAAGTTGCTGATGTGATTATGCTGGTGACGAGGCATTGGCTACCCTATGAGTGTCATAGTGATTCCTGCTAGTTGCTCACCCAAATACACATTTTTTTGATACTTTGGCCAGTCTGCCTCAAGTGACACCCCACTAGCTGCGTATCTTATGAGAAGCTTCGTTACCTTTGCAAGCGGTTTCTTGAAGTTGGTGATGTGATTATGTTGGTGACGAGGCATTGGCTACCTTAAGAGAGTCATAGTGCTTTCTGCCAGTTGCTCAACCAAATACACATTTTGAGATACTGTGGCCAGTCTGCCTGAAGCGATACGCCACTAGTTGTGTATCTTAAGAGAAACATCGTTACTCTTGCCATCGGTTTCTTGACTTTCAAGATGTGATTATACTGGTGACGAGATATTGGTTACCCTAAGAGAGTCACAGTGTTTCGTGCCAGTTGCTCACCCAAATACACATTTTTTAGATACTGTTTCCAGTGTGCCTGAAGCGATACGCCACTAGTTGTGTATCTTAAGAGAAACATCGTTACTTTTGAAAGGGGTTTCTAGAAGTTGCTGATTTGATTCTGCTGGTGACGAGGCATTGGCTACCTCAAGAGAGTCATAGAGATTCCTGTCAGTTCTTCACCCAAATACACATTTTTTAGATATTCGTTCCAGTCTGCCTGATAGCTACGCCACTAGTTGTGTATCTTAAGAGTCATTGTAACTTTTGCCAGGGGTTTCTTGAAGTTGCTGATGTGATTATGCTGGTGACGAGGCATTGGCTACCCTATGAGTGTCATAGTGATTCCTGCTAGTTGCTCACCCAAATACACATTTTTTTGATACTTTGGCCAGTCTGCCTCAAGTGACACCCCACTAGCTGTGTATCTTATGAGAAGCTTCGTTACCTTTGCAAGCGGTTTCTTGAAGTTAGTGATGCGATTATGTTGGTGACGAGGCATTGACTACCTTAAGAGAGTCATAGTGCTTTCTGCCAGTTGCTCACCCAAATACACATTTTGAGATACTGTGGCCAGTCTGCCTGAAGCGATACGCCACTAGTTGTGTATCTTCAGAGAAACATCGTTACTTTTGAAAGGGGTTTCTAGAAGTTGCTGATTTGATTCTGCTGGTGACGAGGCATTGGCTACCTCAAGAGAGTCATAGAGATTCCTGCCAGTTCTTCAGCCAAATACACATTTTTTAGATACTCTTTCCAGTCTGCCTGATAGCTACGCCACTAGTTGTTTATCTTAAGAGTCATTGTAACTTTTGCTAGGGGTTTCTTGAAGTTGCTGATGTGATTATGCTGGCGACGAGGCATTGGCTACCCTATGAGTGTCATAGTGATTCCTGCTAGTTGCTCACCCAAATACACATTTTTTGATACTTTGGCCAGTCTGCCTCAAGTGACACCCCACTAGCTGCGTATCTTATGAGAAGCTTCGTTACCTTTGCAAGCGGTTTCTTGAAGTTGGTGATGTGATTATGTTGGTGACGAGGCATTGGCTACCTTAAGAGAGTCATAGTGCTTTCTGCCAGTTGCTCAACCAAATACACATTTTGAGATACTGTGGCCAGTCTGCCTGAAGCGATACGCCACTAGTTGTGTATCTTAAGAGAAACATCGTTACTTTTGAAAGGGGTTTCTAGAAGTTGCTGATTTGATTCTGCTGGTGACGAAGCATTGGCTACCTCAAGAGAGTCATAGAGATTCCTGTCAGATCTTCACCCAAATACACATTTTTTAGATATTCTTTCCAGTCTGCCTGATAGCTACGCCACTAGTTGTGTATCTTAAGAGTCATTGTAACTTTTGCCAGGGGTTTCTTGAAGTTGCTGATGTGATTATGCTGGTGACGAGGCATTGGCTACCTCAAGAGAGTCATAGAGATTCCTGTCAGTTCTTCACCCAAATACACATTTTTTAGATATTCGTTCCAGTCTGCCTGATAGCTACGCCACTAGTTGTGTATCTTAAGAGTCATTGTAACTTTTGCCAGGGGTTTCTTGAAGTTGCTGATGTGATTATGCTGGTGACGAGGCATTGGCTACCCTATGAGTGTCATAGTGATTCCTGCTAGTTGCTCACCCAAATACACATTTTTTTGATACTTTGGCCAGTCTGCCTCAAGTGACACCCCACTAGCTGTGTATCTTATGAGAAGCTTCGTTACCTTTGCAAGCGGTTTCTTGAAGTTAGTGATGCGATTATGTTGGTGACGAGGCATTGACTACCTTAAGAGAGTCATAGTGCTTTCTGCCAGTTGCTCACCCAAATACACATTTTGAGATACTGTGGCCAGTCTGCCTGAAGCGATACGCCACTAGTTGTGTATCTTCAGAGAAACATCGTTACTTTTGAAAGGGGTTTCTAGAAGTTGCTGATTTGATTCTGCTGGTGACGAGGCATTGGCTACCTCAAGAGAGTCATAGAGATTCCTGCCAGTTCTTCAGCCAAATACACATTTTTTAGATACTCTTTCCAGTCTGCCTGATAGCTACGCCACTAGTTGTTTATCTTAAGAGTCATTGTAACTTTTGCTAGGGGTTTCTTGAAGTTGCTGATGTGATTATGCTGGCGACGAGGCATTGGCTACCCTATGAGTGTCATAGTGATTCCTGCTAGTTGCTCACCCAAATACACATTTTTTGATACTTTGGCCAGTCTGCCTCAAGTGACACCCCACTAGCTGCGTATCTTATGAGAAGCTTCGTTACCTTTGCAAGCGGTTTCTTGAAGTTGGTGATGTGATTATGTTGGTGAAGAGGCATTGGCTACCTTAAGAGAGTCATAGTGCTTTCTGCCAGTTGCTCAACCAAATACACATTTTGAGATACTGTGGCCAGTCTGCCTGAAGCGATACGCCACTAGTTGTGTATCTTAAGAGAAACATCGTTACTTTTGAAAGGGGTTTCTAGAAGTTGCTGATTTGATTCTGCTGGTGACGAAGCATTGGCTACCTCAAGAGAGTCATAGAGATTCCTGTCAGATCTTCACCCAAATACACATTTTTTAGATATTCTTTCCAGTCTGCCTGATAGCTACGCCACTAGTTGTGTATCTTAAGAGTCATTGTAACTTTTGCCAGGGGTTTCTTGAAGTTGCTGATGTGATTATGCTGGTGACGAGGCATTGGCTACCCTATGAGTGTCATAGTGATTCCTGCTAGTTGCTCACCCAAATACACATTTTTTTGATACTTTGGCCAGTCTGCCTCAAGTGACACCCCACTAGCTGTGTATCATATGAGAAGCTTCGTTACCTTTGCAAGCGGTTTCTTGAAGTTGGTGATGCGATTATGTTGGTGACGAGGCATTGACTACCTTAAGAGAGTCATAGTGCTTTCTGCCAGTTGCTCACCCAAATACACATTTTGAGATACTGTGGCCAGTCTGCCTGAAGCGATACGCCACTAGTTGTGTATCTTAAGAGAAACATCGTTACTCTTGCCAGCGGTTTCTTGACTTTGAAGATGTGATTATACTGGTGACGAGATATTGGTTACCCTAAGAGAGTCACAGTGTTTCGTGCCAGTTGCTCACCCAAATACACATTTTTTAGATACTGTTTCCAGTGTGCCTGAAGCGATACGCCACTAGTTTTGTATCTTCAGAGAAACATCGTTACTTTTGAAAGGGGTTTCTAGAAGTTGCTGATTTGATTCTGCTGGTGACGAGGCATTGGCTACCTCAAGAGAGTCATAGAGATTCCTGCCAGTTCTTCAGCCAAATACACATTTTTTAGATACTCTTTCCAGTCTGCCTGATAGCTACGCCACTAGTTGTTTATCTTAAGAGTCATTGTAACTTTTGCCAGGGGTTTCTTGAAGTTGCTGATGTGATTATGCTGGTGACGAGGCATTGGCTACCCTATGAGTGTCATAGTGATTCCTGCTAGTTGCTCACCCAAATACACATTTTTTGATACTTTGGCCAGTCTGCCTCAAGTGACACCCCACTAGCTGCGTATCTTATGAGAAGCTTCGTTACCTTTGCAAGCGGTTTCTTGAAGTTGGTGATGTGATTATGTTGGTGACGAGGCATTGGCTACCTTAAGAGAGTCATAGTGCTTTCTGCCAGTTGCTCAACCAAATACACATTTTGAGATACTGTGGCCAGTCTGCCTGAGCGATACGCCACTAGTTGTGTATCTTAAGAGAAACATCGTTACTCTTGCCATCGGTTTCTTGACTTTGAAGATGTGATTATACTGGTGACGAGATATTGGTTACCCTAAGAGAGTCACAGTGTTTCGTGCCAGTTGCTCACCCAAATACACATTTTTTAGATACTGTTTCCAGTGTGCCTGAAGCGATACGCCACTAGTTGTGTATCTTAAGAGAAACATCGTTACTTTTGAAAGGGGTTTCTAGAAGTTGCTGATTTGATTCTGCTGGTGACGAGGCATTGGCTACCTCAAGAGAGTCATAGAGATTCCTGTCAGTTCTTCACCCAAATACACATTTTTTAGATATTCGTTCCAGTCTGCCTGATAGCTACGCCACTAGTTGTGTATCTTAAGAGTCATTGTAACTTTTGCCAGGGGTTTCTTGAAGTTGCTGATGTGATTATGCTGGTGACGAGGCATTGGCTACCCTATGAGTGTCATAGTGATTCCTGCTAGTTGCTCACCCAAATACACATTTTTTTGATACTTTGGCCAGTCTGCCTCAAGTGACACCCCACTAGCTGTGTATCTTATGAGAAGCTTCGTTACCTTTGCAAGCGGTTTCTTGAAGTTAGTGATGCGATTATGTTGGTGACGAGGCATTGACTACCTTAAGAGAGTCATAGTGCTTTCTGCCAGTTGCTCACCCAAATACACATTTTGAGATACTGTGGCCAGTCTGCCTGAAGCGATACGCCACTAGTTGTGTATCTTAAGAGAAACATCGTTACTCTTGCCAGCGGTTTCTTGACTTTGAAGATGTGATTATACTGGTGACGAGATATTGGTTACCCTAAGAGAGTCACAGTGTTTCGTGCCAGTTGCTCACCCAAATACACATTTTTTAGATACTGTTTCCAGTGTGCCTGAAGCGATACGCCACTAGTTGTGTATCTTCAGAGAAACATCGTTACTTTTGAAAGGGGTTTCTAGAAGTTGCTGATTTGATTCTGCTGGTGACGAGGCATTGGTTCCTCAAGAGAGTCATAGAGATTCCTGCCAGTTCTTCAGCCAAATACACATTTTTTAGATACTCTTTCCAGTCTGCCTGATAGCTACGCCACTAGTTGTTTATCTTAAGAGTCATTGTAACTTTTGCTAGGGGTTTCTTGAAGTTGCTGATGTGATTATGCTGGTGACGAGGCATTGGCTACCCTATGAGTGTCATAGTGATTCCTGCTAGTTGCTCACCCAAATACACATTTTTTGATACTTTGGCCAGTCTGCCTCAAGTGACACCCCACTAGCTGCGTATCTTATGAGAAGCTTCGTTACCTTTGCAAGCGGTTTCTTGAAGTTGGTGATGTGATTATGTTGGTGACGAGGCATTGGCTACCTTAAGAGAGTCACAGTGTTTCGTGCCAGTTGCTCACCCAAATACACATTTTTTAGATACTGTTTCCAGTGTGCCTGAAGCGATACGCCACTAGTTGTGTATCTTAAGAGAAACATCGTTACTTTTGAAAGGGGTTTCTAGAAGTTGCTGATTTGATTCTGCTGGTGACGAGGCATTGGCTACCTCAAGAGAGTCATAGAGATTCCTGTCAGTTCTTCACCCAAATACACATTTTTTAGATATTCGTTCCAGTCTGCCTGATAGCTACGCCACTAGTTGTGTATCTTAAGAGTCATTGTAACTTTTGCCAGGGGTTTCTTGAAGTTGCTGATGTGATTATGCTGGTGACGAGCCATTGGCTACCATATGAGTGTCATAGTGATTCCTGCTAGTTGCTCACCCAAATACACATTTTTTGATACTTTGGCCAGTCTGCCTCAAGTGACACCCCACTAGCTGCGTATCTTATGAGAAGCTTCGTTACCTTTGCAAGCGGTTTCTTGAAGTTGGTGATGTGATTATGTTGGTGACGAGGCATTGGCTACCTTAAGAGAGTCATAGTGCTTTCTGCCAGTTGCTCAACCAAATACACATTTTGAGATACTGTGGCCAGTCTGCCTGAAGCGATACGCCACTAGTTGTGTATCTTAAGAGAAACATCGTTACTCTCGCCAGCGGTTTCTTGACTTTGAAGATGTGATTATACTGGTGACGAGATATTGGTTACCCTAAGAGAGTCACAGTGTTTCGTGCCAGTTGCTCACCCAAATACACATTTTTTAGATACTGTTTCCAGTGTGCCTGAAGCGATACGCCACTAGTTGTGTATCTTAAGAGAAACATCGTTACTTTTGAAAGGGGTTTCTAGAAGTTGCTGATTTGATTCTGCTGGTGACGAAGCATTGGCTACCTCAAGAGAGTCATAGAGATTCCTGTCAGTTCTTCACCCAAATACACATTTTTTAGATATTCTTTCCAGTCTGCCTGATAGCTACGCCACTAGTTGTGTATCTTAAGAGTCATTGTAACTTTTGCCAGGGGTTTCTTGAAGTTGCTGATGTGATTATGCTGGTGACGAGGCATTGGCTACCCTATGAGTGTCATAGTGATTCCTGCTAGTTGCTCACCCAAATACACATTTTTTTGATACTTTGGCCAGTCTGCCTCAAGTGACACCCCACTAGCTGTGTATCATGTGAGAAGCTTCGTTACCTTTGCAAGCGGTTTCTTGAAGTTGGTGATGCGATTATGTTGGTGACGAGGCATTGACTACCTTAAGAGAGTCATAGTGCTTTCTGCCAGTTGCTCACCCAAATACACATTTTGAGATACTGTGGCCAGT
This sequence comes from Schistocerca nitens, assembly GCF_023898315.1. Lineage (NCBI taxonomy): Eukaryota > Metazoa > Arthropoda > Insecta > Orthoptera > Acrididae > Schistocerca > Schistocerca nitens. The sequence goes on from NC_064623.1 coordinate 179,068,657, forward strand.
CTGCCTGAAGCGATACGCCACTAGTTGTGTATCTTAAGAGAAACATCGTTACTCTTGCCAGCGGTTTCTTGACTTTGAAGATGTGATTATACTGGTGACGAGATATTGGTTACCCTAAGAGAGTCACAGTGTTTCGTGCCAGTTGCTCACCCAAATACACATTTTTTAGATACTGTTTCCAGTGTGCCTGAAGCGATACGCCACTAGTTGTGTATCTTAAGAGAAACATCGTTACTTTTGAAAGGGGTTTCTAGAAGTTGCTGATTTGATTCTGCTGGTGACGAGGCATTGGCTACCTCAAGAGAGTCATAGAGATTCCTGCCAGTTCTTCAGCCAAATACACATTTTTTAGATACTCTTTCCAGTCTGCCTGATAGCTACGCCACTAGTTGTTTATCTTAAGAGTCATTGTAACTTTTGCCAGGGGTTTCTTGAAGTTGCTGATGTGATTATGCTGGTGACGAGGCATTGGCTACCCTATGAGTGTCATAGTGATTCCTGCTAGTTGCTCACCCAAATACACATTTTTTGATACTTTGGCCAGTCTGCCTCAAGTGACACCCCACTAGCTGCGTATCTTATGAGAAGCTTCGTTACCTTTGCAAGCGGTTTCTTGAAGTTGGTGATGTGATTATGTTGGTGACGAGGCATTGGCTACCTTAAGAGAGTCATAGTGCTTTCTGCCAGTTGCTCAACCAAATACACATTTTGAGATACTGTGGCCAGTCTGCCTGAAGCGATACGCCACTAGTTGTGTATCTTAAGAGAAACATCGTTACTTTTGAAAGGGGTTTCTAGAAGTTGCTGATTTGATTCTGCTGGTGACGAAGCATTGGCTACCTCAAGAGAGTCATAGAGATTCCTGTCAGTTCTTCACCCAAATACACATTTTTTAGATATTCTTTCCAGTCTGCCTGATAGCTACGCCACTAGTTGTGTATCTTAAGAGTCATTGTAACTTTTGCCAGGGGTTTCTTGAAGTTGCTGATGTGATTATGCTGGTGACAAGGCATTGGCTACCCTATGAGTGTCATAGTGATTCCTGCTAGTTGCTCACCCAAATACACATTTTTTTGATACTTTGGCCAGTCTGCCTCAAGTGACACCCCACTAGCTGTGTATCATATGAGAAGCTTCGTTACCTTTGCAAGCGGTTTCTTGAAGTTGGTGATGCGATTATGTTGGTGACGAGGCATTGACTACCTTAAGAGAGTCATAGTGCTTTCTGCCAGTTGCTCACCCAAATACACATTTTGAGATACTGTGGCCAGTCTGCCTGAAGCGATACGCCACTAGTTGTGTATCTTAAGAGAAACATCGTTACTCTTGCCAGCGGTTTCTTGACTTTGAAGATGTGATTATACTGGTGACGAGATATTGGTTACCCTAAGAGAGTCACAGTGTTTCGTGCCAGTTGCTCACCCAAATACACATTTTTTAGATACTGTTTCCAGTGTGCCTGAAGCGATACGCCACTAGTTGTGTATCTTAAGAGAAACATCGTTACTTTTGAAAGGGGTTTCTAGAAGTTGCTGATTTGATTCTGCTGGTGACGAGGCATTGGCTACCTCAAGAGAGTCATAGAGATTCCTGCCAGTTCTTCACCCAAATACACATTTTTTAGATACTCTTTCCAGTCTGCCTGATAGCTACGCCACTAGTTGTTTATCTTAAGAGTCATTGTAACTTTTGCCAGGGGTTTCTTGAAGTTGCTGATGTGATTATGCTGGTGACGAGGCATTGGCTACCCTATGAGTGTCATAGTGATTCCTGCTAGTTGCTCACCCAAATACACATTTTTTGATACTTTGGCCAGTCTGCCTCAAGTGACACCCCACTAGCTGCGTATCTTATGAGAAGCTTCGTTACCTTTGCAAGCGGTTTCTTGAAGTTGGTGATGTGATTATGTTGGTGACGAGGCATTGGCTACCTTAAGAGAGTCATAGTGCTTTCTGCCAGTTGCTCAACCAAATACACATTTTGAGATACTGTGGCCAGTCTGCCTGAAGCGATACGCCACTAGTTGTGTATCTTAAGAGAAACATCGTTACTTTTGAAAGGGGTTTCTAGAAGTTGCTGATTTGATTCTGCTGGTGACGAAGCATTGGCTACCTCAAGAGAGTCATAGAGATTCCTGTCAGTTCTTCACCCAAATACACATTTTTTAGATATTCTTTCCAGTCTGCCTGATAGCTACGCCACTAGTTGTGTATCTTAAGAGTCATTGTAACTTTTGCCAGGGGTTTCTTGAAGTTGCTGATGTGATTATGCTGGTGACAAGGCATTGGCTACCCTATGAGTGTCATAGTGATTCCTGCTAGTTGCTCACCCAAATACACATTTTTTTGATACTTTGGCCAGTCTGCCTCAAGTGACACCCCACTAGCTGTGTATCATATGAGAAGCTTCGTTACCTTTGCAAGCGGTTTCTTGAAGTTGGTGATGCGATTATGTTGGTGACGAGGCATTGACTACCTTAAGAGAGTCATAGTGCTTTCTGCCAGTTGCTCACCCAAATACACATTTTGAGATACTGTGGCCAGTCTGCCTGAAGCGATACGCCACTAGTTGTGTATCTTAAGAGAAACATCGTTACTCTTGCCAGCGGTTTCTTGACTTTGAAGATGTGATTATACTGGTGACGAGATATTGGTTACCCTAAGAGAGTCACAGTGTTTCGTGCCAGTTGCTCACCCAAATACACATTTTTTAGATACTGTTTCCAGTGTGCCTGAAGCGATACGCCACTAGTTGTGTATCTTAAGAGAAACATCGTTACTTTTGAAAGGGGTTTCTAGAAGTTGCTGATTTGATTCTGCTGGTGACGAGGCATTGGCTACCTCAAGAGAGTCATAGAGATTCCTGCCAGTTCTTCACCCAAATACACATTTTTTAGATACTCTTTCCAGTCTGCCTGATAGCTACGCCACTAGTTGTTTATCTTAAGAGTCATTGTAACTTTTGCCAGGGGTTTCTTGAAGTTGCTGATGTGATTATGCTGGTGACGAGGCATTGGCTACCCTATGAGTGTCATAGTGATTCCTGCTAGTTGCTCACCCAAATACACATTTTTTGATACTTTGGCCAGTCTGCCTCAAGTGACACCCCACTAGCTGCGTATCTTATGAGAAGCTTCGTTACCTTTGCAAGCGGTTTCTTGAAGTTGGTGATGTGATTATGTTGGTGACGAGGCATTGGCTACCTTAAGAGAGTCATAGTGCTTTCTGCCAGTTGCTCAACCAAATACACATTTTGAGATACTGTGGCCAGTCTGCCTGAAGCGATACGCCACTAGTTGTGTATCTTAAGAGAAACATCGTTACTCTTGCCAGCGGTTTCTTGACTTTGAAGATGTGATTATACTGGTGACGAGATATTGGTTACCCTAAGAGAGTCACAGTGTTTCGTGCCAGTTGCTCACCCAAATACACATTTTTTAGATACTGTTTCCAGTGTGCCTGAAGCGATACGCCACTAGTTGTGTATCTTAAGAGAAACATCGTTACTTTTGAAAGGGGTTTCTAGAAGTTGCTGATTTGATTCTGCTGGTGACGAGGCATTGGCTACCTCAAGAGAGTCATAGAGATTCCTGTCAGTTCTTCACCCAAATACACATTTTTTAGATATTCGTTCCAGTCTGCCTGATAGCTACGCCACTAGTTGTGTATCTTAAGAGTCATTGTAACTTTTGCCAGGGGTTTCTTGAAGTTGCTGATGTGATTATGCTGGTGACGAGCCATTGGCTACCATATGAGTGTCATAGTGATTCCTGCTAGTTGCTCACCCAAATACACATTTTTTGATACTTTGGCCAGTCTGCCTCAAGTGACACCCCACTAGCTGCGTATCTTATGAGAAGCTTCGTTACCTTTGCAAGCGGTTTCTTGAAGTTGGTGATGTGATTATGTTGGTGACGAGGCATTGGCTACCTTAAGAGAGTCATAGTGCTTTCTGCCAGTTGCTCAACCAAATACACATTTTGAGATACTGTGGCCAGTCTGCCTGAAGCGATACGCCACTAGTTGTGTATCTTAAGAGAAACATCGTTACTCTTGCCAGCGGTTTCTTGACTTTGAAGATGTGATTATACTGGTGACGAGATATTGGTTACCCTAAGAGAGTCACAGTGTTTCGTGCCAGTTGCTCACCCAAATACACATTTTTTAGATACTGTTTCCAGTGTGCCTGAAGCGATACGCCACTAGTTGTGTATCTTAAGAGAAACATCGTTACTTTTGAAAGGGGTTTCTAGAAGTTGCTGATTTGATTCTGCTGGTGACGAGGCATTGGCTACCTCAAGAGAGTCATAGAGATTCCTGCCAGTTCTTCACCCAAATACACATTTTTTAGATACTCTTTCCAGTCTGCCTGATAGCTACGCCACTAGTTGTTTATCTTAAGAGTCATTGTAACTTTTGCCAGGGGTTTCTTGAAGTTGCTGATGTGATTATGCTGGTGACGAGGCATTGGCTACCCTATGAGTGTCATAGTGATTCCTGCTAGTTGCTCACCCAAATACACATTTTTTGATACTTTGGCCAGTCTGCCTCAAGTGACACCCCACTAGCTGCGTATCTTATGAGAAGCTTCGTTACCTTTGCAAGCGGTTTCTTGAAGTTGGTGATGTGATTATGTTGGTGACGAGGCATTGGCTACCTTAAGAGAGTCATAGTGCTTTCTGCCAGTTGCTCAACCAAATACACATTTTGAGATACTGTGGCCAGTCTGCCTGAAGCGATACGCCACTAGTTGTGTATCTTAAGAGAAACATCGTTACTCTTGCCAGCGGTTTCTTGACTTTGAAGATGTGATTATACTGGTGACGAGATATTGGTTACCCTAAGAGAGTCACAGTGTTTCGTGCCAGTTGCTCACCCAAATACACATTTTTTAGATACTGTTTCCAGTGTGCCTGAAGCGATACGCCACTAGTTGTGTATCTTAAGAGAAACATCGTTACTTTTGAAAGGGGTTTCTAGAAGTTGCTGATTTGATTCTGCTGGTGACGAGGCATTGGCTACCTCAAGAGAGTCATAGAGATTCCTGTCAGTTCTTCACCCAAATACACATTTTTTAGATATTCGTTCCAGTCTGCCTGATAGCTACGCCACTAGTTGTGTATCTTAAGAGTCATTGTAACTTTTGCCAGGGGTTTCTTGAAGTTGCTGATGTGATTATGCTGGTGACGAGCCATTGGCTACCATATGAGTGTCATAGTGATTCCTGCTAGTTGCTCACCCAAATACACATTTTTTGATACTTTGGCCAGTCTGCCTCAAGTGACACCCCACTAGCTGCGTATCTTATGAGAAGCTTCGTTACCTTTGCAAGCGGTTTCTTGAAGTTGGTGATGTGATTATGTTGGTGACGAGGCATTGGCTACCTTAAGAGAGTCATAGTGCTTTCTGCCAGTTGCTCAACCAAATACACATTTTGAGATACTGTGGCCAGTCTGCCTGAAGCGATACGCCACTAGTTGTGTATCTTAAGAGAAACATCGTTACTCTTGCCAGCGGTTTCTTGACTTTGAAGATGTGATTATACTGGTGACGAGATATTGGTTACCCTAAGAGAGTCACAGTGTTTCGTGCCAGTTGCTCACCCAAATACACATTTTTTAGATACTGTTTCCAGTGTGCCTGAAGCGATACGCCACTAGTTGTGTATCTTAAGAGAAACATCGTTACTTTTGAAAGGGGTTTCTAGAAGTTGCTGATTTGATTCTGCTGGTGACGAAGCATTGGCTACCTCAAGAGAGTCATAGAGATTCCTGTCAGTTCTTCACCCAAATACACATTTTTTAGATATTCTTTCCAGTCTGCCTGATAGCTACGCCACTAGTTGTGTATCTTAAGAGTCATTGTAACTTTTGCCAGGGGTTTCTTGAAGTTGCTGATGTGATTATGCTGGTGACGAGGCATTGGCTACCCTATGAGTGTCATAGTGATTCCTGCTAGTTGCTCACCCAAATACACATTTTTTTGATACTTTGGCCAGTCTGCCTCAAGTGACACCCCACTAGCTGTGTATCATATGAGAAGCTTCGTTACCTTTGCAAGCGGTTTCTTGAAGTTGGTGATGCGATTATGTTGGTGACGAGGCATTGACTACCTTAAGAGAGTCATAGTGCTTTCTGCCAGTTGCTCACCCAAATACACATTTTGAGATACTGTGGCCAGTCTGCCTGAAGCGATACGCCACTAGTTGTGTATCTTAAGAGAAACATCGTTACTCTTGCCAGCGGTTTCTTGACTTTGAAGATGTGATTATACTGGTGACGAGATATTGGTTACCCTAAGAGAGTCACAGTGTTTCGTGCCAGTTGCTCACCCAAATACACATTTTTTAGATACTGTTTCCAGTGTGCCTGAAGCGATACGCCACTAGTTGTGTATCTTAAGAGAAACATCGTTACTTTTGAAAGGGGTTTCTAGAAGTTGCTGATTTGATTCTGCTGGTGACGAGGCATTGGCTACCTCAAGAGAGTCATAGAGATTCCTGCCAGTTCTTCACCCAAATACACATTTTTTAGATACACTTTCCAGTCTGCCTGATAGCTACGCCACTAGTTGTTTATCTTAAGAGTCATTGTAACTTTTGCCAGGGGTTTCTTGAAGTTGCTGATGTGATTATGCTGGTGACGAGGCATTGGCTACCCTATGAGTGTCATAGTGATTCCTGCTAGTTGCTCACCCAAATACACATTTTTTGATACTTTGGCCAGTCTGCCTCAAGTGACACCCCACTAGCTGCGTATCTTATGAGAAGCTTCGTTACCTTTGCAAGCGGTTTCTTGAAGTTGGTGATGTGATTATGTTGGTGACGAGGCATTGGCTACCTTAAGAGAGTCATAGTGCTTTCTGCCAGTTGCTCAACCAAATACACATTTTGAGATACTGTGGCCAGTCTGCCTGAAGCGATACGCCACTAGTTGTGTATCTTAAGAGAAACATCGTTACTCTTGCCAGCGGTTTCTTGACTTTGAAGATGTGATTATACTGGTGACGAGATATTGGTTACCCTAAGAGAGTCACAGTGTTTCGTGCCAGTTGCTCACCCAAATACACATTTTTTAGATACTGTTTCCAGTGTGCCTGAAGCGATACGCCACTAGTTGTGTATCTTCAGAGAAACATCGTTACTTTTGAAAGGGGTTTCTAGAAGTTGTTGATTTGATTCTGCTGGTGACGAGGCATTGGCTACCTCAAGAGAGTCATAGAGATTCCTGCCAGTTCTTCAGCCAAATACACATTTTTTAGATACTCTTTCCAGTCTGCCTGATAGCTACGCCACTAGTTGTTTATGTTAAGAGTCATTGTAACTTTTGCCAGGGGTTTCTTGAAGTTGCTGATGTGATTATGCTGGTGACGAGGCATTGGCTACCCTATGAGTGTCATAGTGATTCCTGCTAGTTGCTCACCCAAATACACATTTTTTTGATACTTTGGCCAGTCTGCCTCAAGTGACACCCCACTAGCTGTGTATCATATGAGAAGCTTCGTTACCTTTGCAAGCGGTTTCTTGAAGTTGGTGATGCGATTATGTTGGTGACGAGGCATTGACTACCTTAAGAGAGTCATAGTGCTTTCTGCCAGTTGCTCACCCAAATACACATTTTGAGATACTGTGGCCAGTCTGCCTGAAGCGATACGCCACTAGTTGTGTATCTTAAGAGAAACATCGTTACTCTTGCCAGCGGTTTCTTGACTTTGAAGATGTGATTATACTGGTGACGAGATATTGGTTACCCTAAGAGAGTCACAGTGTTTCGTGCCAGTTGCTCACCCAAATACACATTTTTTAGATACTGTTTCCAGTGTGCCTGAAGCGATACGCCACTAGTTGTGTATCTTAAGAGAAACATCGTTACTTTTGAAAGGGGTTTCTAGAAGTTGCTGATTTGATTCTGCTGGTGACGAGGCATTGGCTACCTCAAGAGAGTCATAGAGATTCCTGCCAGTTCTTCACCCAAATACACATTTTTTAGATACTCTTTCCAGTCTGCCTGATAGCTACGCCACTAGTTGTTTATCTTAAGAGTCATTGTAACTTTTGCCAGGGGTTTCTTGAAGTTGCTGATGTGATTATGCTGGTGACGAGGCATTGGCTACCCTATGAGTGTCATAGTGATTCCTGCTAGTTGCTCACCCAAATACACATTTTTTGATACTTTGGCCAGTCTGCCTCAAGTGACACCCCACTAGCTGCGTATCTTATGAGAAGCTTCGTTACCTTTGCAAGCGGTTTCTTGAAGTTGGTGATGTGATTATGTTGGTGACGAGGCATTGGCTACCTTAAGAGAGTCATAGTGCTTTCTGCCAGTTGCTCAACCAAATACACATTTTGAGATACTGTGGCCAGTCTGCCTGAAGCGATACGCCACTAGTTGTGTATCTTAAGAGAAACATCGTTACTCTTGCCAGCGGTTTCTTGACTTTGAAGATGTGATTATACTGGTGACGAGATATTGGTTACCCTAAGAGAGTCACAGTGTTTCGTGCCAGTTGCTCACCCAAATACACATTTTTTAGATACTGTTTCCAGTGTGCCTGAAGCGATACGCCACTAGTTGTGTATCTTCAGAGAAACATCGTTACTTTTGAAAGGGGTTTCTAGAAGTTGTTGATTTGATTCTGCTGGTGACGAGGCATTGGCTACCTCAAGAGAGTCATAGAGATTCCTGCCAGTTCTTCAGCCAAATACACATTTTTTAGATACTCTTTCCAGTCTGCCTGATAGCTACGCCACTAGTTGTTTATGTTAAGAGTCATTGTAACTTTTGCCAGGGGTTTCTTGAAGTTGCTGATGTGATTATGCTGGTGACGAGGCATTGGCTACCCTATGAGTGTCATAGTGATTCCTGCTAGTTGCTCACCCAAATACACATTTTTTTGATACTTTGGCCAGTCTGCCTCAAGTGACACCCCACTAGCTGCGTATCTTATGAGAAGCTTCGTTACCTTTGCAAGCGGTTTCTTGAAGTTGGTGATGTGATTATGTTGGTGACGAGGCATTGGCTACCTTAAGAGAGTCATAGTGCTTTCTGCCAGTTGCTCAACCAAATACACATTTTGAGATACTGTGGCGTCTGCCTGAAGCGATACGCCACTAGTTGTGTATCTTAAGAGAAACATCGTTACTCTTGCCAGTGGTTTCTTGACTTTGAAGATGTGATTATACTGGTGACGAGATATTGGTTACCCTAAGAGAGTCACAGTGTTTCGTGCCAGTTGCTCACCCAAATACACATTTTTTAGATACTGTTTCCAGTGTGCCTGAAGCGATACGCCACTAGTTGTGTATCTTAAGAGAAACATCGTTACTTTTGAAAGGGGTTTCTAGAAGTTGCTGATTTGATT